>NC_069658.1:413511186-413816686 GCF_027244095.1 Hemicordylus capensis
GGTGAAATAAGCCAAGTTGAGCAAGGGTCAAGAGGGCAGGTGGTGGGACGTACAGTCCGAAGCATTGTCCACATCTTCAGAAGTAAACGGAAAGTGATCCAATTGAATCCTACAAGAGGGGTTGGTGGGCACCTCTATGATAGACTCTACAGTAACTGTGGAGTCTGCTTCAGCGTGAATACAAAATAGCGAGTGACAGATGGTTCCGGTTCAAATTCAAGGCGGAGAGGGCACGAACTAGCGCCCTCACCCTAGACAACTCAGCTGGACGTGAATTCGCAGAAGCAATACAGGCAGAGAAGAACCACTTGTTTGTCATCCGCACTAGTCATGTGCACGGACCGGTTCGGAGGCCATTCTAAAGGCCTCCAGACCGGTCCGGACACGGGGTGGATTTGGTTCGGGAAGATTCAGCTGGGGAGCAGCACGGTCTTCACGAGCGGCACGGGTGGGTCTTCTTGGAACGGCATGGGTCTTCTTGGGGGCGGCCGCCAGCCTAGCGGGGCTTTGAAGGGGGCGGCAGGGAGCTATCCTGCCGCCCGATTACTCAAGGAAATACAACGCGGTTGTTGGGAGGGTTAAGTAAAGCCCCCCCTATCCTTTTTGGAACCCCCTAGCCCAGTGCCGGACCGCAGCTCTGCGGTTCCGTGCACACCCCTAATCCACACTGCCAGAGCATAGATCCTCAAATGAGCTCTGTGTTGCAGTATATCGTATTTGTGCTGAGTCTTCTTCCACTTGCTCTCTAGTCATCTACCTTGCTGCTTCAACCCCTGCAGTTCATCTGACTACCATGGGGCTGACTTTAAAGTAGGTTGGAGAGGACATTTAGGAGTGATTTTGTCTATCACTCTAGTGAGTTCATTATTCTGTATTTGCACCAGAGCATCGACAGAATCACTATCAGAGCCAGCTGGAAACCCTTCCAAGGCTTCTTGGAATCCTATTGGATTCCAATAACCTTTTCAGGCGGACCAACCTAATGGGTCCTTCATCCCTACAGAGATAGGTTGTGGCTGCAAGTCTCACCTTAACCTGATGGTGATCCGTTCATGACAGTGGGCAGATAACAGGGGGTTCCCACCCACAGGATACCACCCTAAACATAGGAAACTGCCATATACTGAGTCAGACCATTGGTCTATCTAGCTCAGTATTGTCTTCACAGACTGGCAGCGGCTTCTCCAAGGTTGCAGGCAGGAATCTCTCTCAGCCCTATCTTGGAGAAGCCAGGGAGGGAACTTGGAACCTTCTGCTCTTCCCAGAGCGGCTTCATCCCCTGAGGGGACTATCTTGCAGTGCTCACACATCAAGTCTCCCATTCAGATACAACCAGGGCAGACCCTGCTTAGCTAAGGGACAAGTCATGCTTGCTACCACAAGACCAGCTCTCCTCTCTAATCAGAGCAAAAGACCAAATCGCGTGTATGACCCTCATCATGTATTGGTCCAGAGACCACTTGGGATAGGTGCATAGTAGTCATAGCCGCTATGAACTCTTGAGCCGCCCCTGACAACCCCGACCTGAAATGGATATTGAAGTCCCCCCACCAACAGCAACCTGGTCCACTCCAATGCCAACTCAGCAATCTGGTCCGTCAGCTCTGTTAGGGACTCCGTTGGACAATGGGGTGATTGGTTTACCAACAGAAGTCCCAATTTATCCTTAGTCTCTACTTAGTAACACAGACACACACACACACTCACTCTCTCTCTGTCGGATTAGTAGTGTCAAGCAAAAGCAAAATGCCTAAAAAACAAACACACACCAAATTTGAGGAATATAATGTTGAAACACCCCCCCCCCCCAATAAATTCTTGTGTCTAAGTGGGGTGTGTTGCCACGGGGGCCTGACTGTTTGCATGGGCGTGGCTATGGGGGCTATCATGGAGAGCACCTGTACTTCTGAATTTGAGACTAGTCCACTGGTTATAGCGATAGTAGAATACTGGTCTGATTTCCCCCTCTCAGTGTGATGATGTCCTGGAATGTAGTGTAAGCCCCATTATCTTAAATCTTGCTTGCTTAGGTTGTGCATCAAGCTGAAAGATATTTTATGTACAGTTTTAAATTATTTCCTCAATAGATCATAAACAGGCTTTTAGACTTAAATAGCACAGTATGTTTACAACTTCAAATAATTTGCGGATTACACTAGTTTCTGAGTAGAACACTATTCAGTCTATACATGTGTTAATGTATTCAGCATAATTCATACTATTCCCTTTTTTGTTAGAAAACATGCATACTAAGATGATATAAATACTAGTAAATTCTAAAGATGTAATCTAGCCACCTTAGAATCAATGTGAGTTTTGTCACTGATTTCAGTAAAAGGTGATTGCACCTTCAAACATATAATTGTGGAGTTCTTCAGATTTCTGTGTCACACTATTTCACACAAGTCTGTGTTCCACTTAATAAATTAGGTCCCCACTTATTTCTCTAAGGGCTTCTAGTTCTTCCATCAGATTGTCTTGTTTCTTTAGTAAACTAAGACTGCAGTCCTTAACATGCCTTCTAGCAGAATGTAACCAGGTAGGGAATGAGCCCGGGCCCCATTAAACACAGCAGGACTTACTTCTGAGTAATGCATGAAATTGTTCTGTTATAATGGTAAGATCTTAGATTTTGAACTCAATATTGAGATTTTATGAAATGTCGAGCATATAGAAGAAAAATGCTTCACTTCTAGGAATATAAGCTTAAGTAACGAAATTCTTCCTTTTGTGTGGGTGTTTTTTGCTGTGTTAAAATGGAAACACATTATATAACTTGGCACAGATGAAGATGGGGGAAAACCTTTTTTTCTCTGTGAGCAAGCTTCTGGTTGTTAACTATTAGAGATGGATCGACTATCTTCGGTGGTATTAGTCAAACTTCTAATTAAAATTTGCATGCTGTTAAATGACTGCAGAGATAGCTTTTGTAACAGAGAATTTAATGTGATCTGAGGATGAAATGTTTATTTTATTACATATAGCACCATCCATGTACATAATGCTTTCCAACAGGTGAGAGGTCATGTCCCTACCCCAAAAAACTCATAATCTAAACACAGACAGAAAGGAGACAACACAGAAAAAGGAAGGAAGTGGAGGCAGGTTCAACAGAGGAAGAACATGCTATTATTTTATGTATACACTCTTAGACTTAGTTGAGCTAGGGAGTTGTGCTGAAGGTTTCATGGAAAAGCTGGGTTTTGAGGTGGGATTTCATAAAATTAAGAGAGATCACATATATGTCTTTGCTCTTAGACTAACTTTATTACAATACTGAATTTGCAGATGTGAATAACAAACGTACTACAGTGTGGACATAAGCAGTGGTTCCTCCAATTTTTTTCATCTCTGTGTGGAATGAGTTTTGTTCTGGGCAGGAGTATCAAGGTACTGTGTGCACACATGCCTACAGAGTGGGGTCTTCCTAATTCAACCTGAGCGGGATCTAAAATTAACTGAGTGGATGTCAGAAAACTTGCAAGCATGCACACGTGCTCATGGCTTAGAAAGAACAGTGGGCATAAGTAAATGCCAGTGTTAGGGTACCCATAGGAAGCTGCCCTGTACAGAGTCAGACCATTGGTCCATCTAGCTCAGTATACACAGACTGGAAGTGGCTTTTCCAAATATGTAGGCAGGAGTCTCTCTCAGCCCTATCTTAGAGATGCCAGGGAGGGAACTTGGAACAGTCTGCATGCAAGCATGCTGGTGTTCTTCCCAGAGTGGCCCCATCCCCGAGCGGAATACCATTCAGAGGCAAACCATGGCAGATCCTGCTTAATAAAGGGGACAATTCAAACTTACTACCACAAGACCAGCTCTCAGACCCCAGGGAAAAGCAGTAGACTTGGAGACAAGGCTAGACTTGGAAGCGAAGAAACAAAGTTTATTGATAAAGCATTGGCACAGTGAAAACTGGTATTTTGAGAATCTTGATACTGTTACAGTTGCACAGGGAATGAAGGCAGCTCCCAGGGACTTGATAAAGAGTGAAGACACTAATAGCCTAGTGGCTGGTGGGCACTGGAATGTGGACAGAGGAAATGGTAGAGTCAAGGGAAGGTACACAGAAAAGAGAGAGAATTGAGAGCAGTTTAATACCTGTCTGTATTTTGCTGATTGGTATGTGGTGCTAAAGGGAATGACTTGCCACCAGGAGAAGATTTGGAGTTCCTTCCATGGTACCAAGAGCAGTGGCACTATGCATGCCCACAAGGGGAGCACTGTGGTTTCAGGCAGTCAGGCATGGAGGTTAGCCCATGGCAAGCCCACATAGGGAATGTTCTAGACTCAAGATATCTCAAGATATCTCAAGGGTTCCACACAGAAGTCTACAGACTCTCAGGCAGTTGGGTAAAGCGATAGTCGCATGGCAAGCCCACTCAGAGAGTGACCCAAGGACTCTGGTTTCCAAGAGCATTCAGGACAGCAGTTCCACACAAGGAACACTCCGTGATAGTGATTTCAGCTCAGCAGCAATTCTGGACCCCACACGCCAGTGTTCCAACTTGGGGGCTCAGTAGCCCAGGGATTCAGCTTAGGGGAAAGAGTTTGAGTACACAATGGACCACTACACTCCCGCGATGGCAACAGCAAAGATGTCTCCCAGGTAACTTCACACAGCTGCGGGACAGGACCTTTTATAAGGTTGTAGGGATGTGCATTGGACAAAATTTGTCTTGTGTTCTGAGCTCGCAAATACAGAACGCAAATACCTGCAGCGTTCCATCAGGACAACCGGTCCAGCCAGTTCTGATGGAACAACCCAGTTGGAAGGTTCTGAGCATTTTGGACTCCAAAATGGGGCTCTTCTGGCCTTTGTGCATGCATGACTGCCAATTGTATAATGGTGCTGACCATGCAGATGGCTACTGTGTGTTCGCAGAGGTCAGAACAAGAAGATTTTGGAGTCCAGAATGGTGCTTGGAATGTTCCAACTCGGAACGGGGTGTTCCATTCCGAGCTCGGAATGGGCCCTTCATTTGAAGGACATTCTGTTCTGAGCTTGGAACACTTGAAACAGCCCATTTTAAGTTGCAACATTCTGCCAATGGAACAGGAGAGGGGAGCTGGTCTTGTGGTAGCAAGCATGACTTGCCCCCTTAGCTAAGCAGGGTCTGCCCTGGTTGCATATGAATGAGAGACTAGAAGTGTGAGCACTGTAAGATATTCCCCTCAGGAGATGGAGCTGCTCTGGGAAGATCAGAAGATTTCAAGTTCCCTCCCTGGTTTCTCCAAGATAGGGCCGAGAGAGATTCCTGCCTGCAACTCTGGAAAAGCCACTGCCAGTCTGTGAAGAGAATACTGAGCTAGATAGACCGATAGTCCGACTCAATATATGGCAGCTTCCTATGTTTCTGCACATTCTGCTTGGTTGTGTTCTCTGTGGAGTCCCAATGGCAGGAAAAGTTTAGATTTCCAAATGGTCAAAGGGACTGGACTTGAGAAGGGTGTGTACGTGGTTATTCAAAGGAGGAAGTACAGAACAAAAGGCTAGATTATACCAAATCTGCATAATTTACTTGAGGCTTGCATCTGGGGTGCTTTGATGGTTCAAAGTCTCTCTAGCAGGGTGGATTTGATTTAAATCAAACTGATTTAAATCACGATTTAAATCACTAGCAGGGTGGATAAAAATCAATGATTTTTTTTAAAAAAATCAAAAAAATCCGATTTAAATAAAAAAAATCCAATTTAAATAAAAAAAAATCTGATTTTTTTTATTTTTTTTAAAAAATCATTGATTTTTATCCACCCTGCTAGTGATTTAAATCAGTTTGATTTAAATCAAATCCACCCTGCTCTCTAGCCTCAGTTGCTCTTTAATATGTATTCTAGACTTTGGCTGTAATAAAGATGATTGATTGAGCTCTTTAATGTCCAAATTCCTTTTGCTGTGTTAGGAACTCAATTAAGAATGCACAGGATTCAGTGAAGGCGTGCCATCTTTTGCTAAGCAGCTTGTGCATGGGTTCAGCCTTGGTACGACACTGCTGCTTCATCCAAGCAGAGGCCAGTTTCCTGCTAGCACCAAGTGCTTGTCCACCTCCATTGTTTTCTGGAGAAAGCCTGTGTCTGCTAAAGGCGGGGGTGAGGGTGGGGGAAAAGACTGTCTGCCAGCATAAGGTCACTCAGTGAACTTCATGGCGGAGTAGTGATTTGAACTGTTGACCAACCAAGACTATTGTGCTTTGAGAACCAAGATATTTTGCTTCTGAAATTATTGTGGGAAATGATGATGCAGAATTTCTGCACATCTCTAAGATTCGAATACCTGTTATATGACCATTAAAGGAAAATGGGATTTAAGGAGGGGCATGATGTGATAAGAGAAATAAGAAATATTTTATCTGTTGTAACTTTTAAATGACTGTACAACTTTGATGGTATAGTGCATGATTGTTCTCCATCAGGATTATAATGCTTTCAAATTGTATGTTTTAAAATAATTAATAGGGTAAACATTTTCCTTTATGTTGTTGAAATCAACAACATAGAAGAGATGGGTAGAACTCCTCATGAAACCAGGTTTTTCTGCCTCCCCCCTGCACTGCAGTAACTTGACACCTCCCCAAAATCAATTATTGAGGGTGGAGGACAGTGTTGAACAGTGTGGTGTGAGACACAGGAGAGGGGAATTACAGAAATTGACAGAAGCAGGGGTCACCTTGCATAATTAATTAATTATAATTGGTTTTATATTATAAAAATTGTTTTAACCATTTTATCCTATTTTTTATATTTTAACTTATGTTCACTGTCCAGAAATGCACGTCAGGCAATATAGAAATATACTAAATAAACAGGTGCCTTTTTGTTTTATAAGTGGATCCAGCTCAGTAATCTTGGACATTAAAAATGGAGATTAATGTAACTTGCAGCCAAATGTGTAGATAAAATTTGTTGTTAAAAACATATTATTCTGAATTCATGCGAGATGCACATACATGTATAGTAATATAGTGAGAGGAGAGCTGGTCTGTGAGAGGAGAGCTGGTCTGACCTTAGCAAGCATGACTTGTCCCCTTAGCTAAGCAGGGTCCGCCCTAGTTGCATTTGAATGAGAGACTACATGTGAGTACTGTAAGATATTCCCCTTAGGGGATGCAGCTGCTCTGGGGAAAGTATCTAGGTTCCAAGTTCCCTCCCTGGCATCTTTAAGATAGGGCTGAGAGAGACTCCTGCCTGCAACCTTGGAGAAGCTGCTGCCAATATGTGTAGATAATACTGAGCTAGATGGACCAAAGTATATGGCAGCTTCCTATGTAATAGCAGAAAACTAAGGGACAGAAGACTGATGATAGGAATAGTATGAATTAATATATGTTAGATTTAGGATGAAAGTGATGACCAACAGAATGAAAGATTGATGGAAGAAAGTAGGAAAAAGCAGTTGTAAAGAAACTGGGAAACTAAGAAAGATGTGGTTAAAGGATTGTATATGAAGATCCCTGCTGGGTCAGGGCAAGGCCTCTGTTCCACAGCGGCCAACCAGATGTCTCTGGAAAGCCTATAAGCAGGAGATGAAGGAATACTCCCTCTCCTGCCATTAATACCAGTTGCTCCCCTGCAAGTGGTATTCAAAGGCAATACTGCCTCTGAATCTGGAGATAGCATAGGAGCATCAGGACTACTAGCCATTGATGTACTTGTCCTCTATGAATTTGTCTAATCCCCTTTTCAAGCTGTCTAAGCTTGTGGCCATTGCCACATCCTTCAACAGCAAATTCCATAGATTAATTATATATTGCTTGAAGAAGTACTTTTGTTCATCCTTAATCTGTTTTTTAACTAAATATATAGGCCAAATAACATACCACAATTTAGAGCACAAAAAATTGCACAGTAAAACTTTTGGAGGGGAAAAATGATGCAAATGCTATGCAAATGCAAAATTGCATGGGGATTTTTTCCTGAAAAACTTTCAATTCAAAATGGCATTTGAACTCCTTCCAAGTTCATTAGATTGAGGCCTGATATGGGGGTTATTAAAAAAGTATGTTGGTGTTGCTTTGGCCTGGCATGTTTTTTCTTTCCAGACATTCCCATTTTCAGTCCTGCTCCAGAGAAACATGCTCATCAAAAAGCATAATAAAAAGTGCATTTACTGTATTGACCTGAATTCAGGGCCTTCCTCAATTTGAGTAAATATGGTATTGAGACTCAGTTTTGAAAACAAAAAAGCATCACTGGCAGCTTGGAAATTTCAGGTTTTAAGGGTCAAATGGTACTGCCGGGAGTTCTCTGCCGACCTGCTGTGTGTGGAGGGGAACGGTGACAATCTTGTCCTACCTGACTGGGTGGCACCACACCTCCCTGGGCCTGGCGGGAGGCGATGCTCCCCCCTCTAAAGCTGGGGAAGACTGTGCCTGGCCCCCTGCTTGGCACAAGACTGCGTTGGGCCCAAACGGCGAAGTTTTGCAAGATCCAGGACAACTCTCACAAGACTTGCCCCATGTGTCAAGTGCTATATAAATCCGGCCCAACCAAGGAGGAGGGACCAGTATAGGAGGAGGGCTGAGCGAGGCAGGAACCCTGTGACTCCTTAGAGAGGTCAGCAGGGCAGTAAAGGAAAGGCCCTGTCTGTGAAGGCAACAGACGGTGCCTGAAGGGCCAAAAAGGATTGCCCCTTTCACATGGGCCAAAAGCTCTGAGGCTAAACAGGGGCTGGCCACTATAGCACCTGCCAGAATCAGCCCACAGGTACTTAATAGACAGTATGTGCTTAGTACTTCTGTGGTTGCTTAAAAAAAAAGAATAAATAGAAGCCAGATTCCATGGATTGGGACCTTTGTCCATATGTGTCCTTGTGTGAAATAAGGGCAAACTATATTCTTAAATAGCATCAGTCTGTCCAAAGTGTTTGAGTTACAGTGATGAGCATTCTAAAATAAAATAAAAAATCTAAATCTTCAGTGAGTTCAGTAAAACAGAAACAGACTTATTTCTGTGAAATGGATGCTAACAACCTGGAAGGCTTAAATGTTACACTTTGATTCTTTTAAAGTATGACTTGGTAGATTTAGCTTCGTTTATAATGTTTAAACAGATGGACTGCCAAATTCCTTCAGTCTGTACAGAGTGTATTTTTTAAGTTCCTTTCTTTCTCCTCTCCCGCCCTCTAAGCTTCTGTCCACACAAAATTTTTAAAGAGGTATTACCTTAGATCCTTATGTTCACAATAACTGGTTTAAAACTGGCTCTGTATATTGTTCATATCTGGCTGTAAATATAAGGGATGGACACCTTTTTTCATTATTGAATAAAACATCAGCAATTACTATATTTCAAGAGCAAAGTATTTAAAAGAGTAATTGAGTAAACCAGTCTGAGTGCAGCTTCTGTTGATACATTGATTCCCATCCCTGCTGGTTCCCCATTGGTATTTTTGGCAGGATAAGAAGCTAGTATATTAAAATATATAGAAAGGTACAACACCCCCCGCCCCTTTTGATTTACAGGATAGTTATGGGTGTGGCAGCTCCGAGTTACAAAAACTGAGGAAATTTGATGGCCCATAATGTTCATGACATGAGGTCATAAGATCTGATGTCCAGTCTGAGATATTGTGCTGGTCTACACAATCATAACCATGAAAACAAAATTTGGATAGATCGCCCATGCTCTAATGCACTACCTGTGTAGGCTGATGGCAACAGCAAAAGCTGAGGATTAATGTTAACAGCTATGTTTAAGAAGCGTTTGGTAAAATGTGCCTCTGAGCCTATGTTGAGTGATGTTACACAGAGCTCTGGGCATAAAGGAAGCAAATCATGCTTTAGCTAAAAAAAATTGTGTGTGTATAGCCTTCTGTTGGATGGGGAGTGAGTTGAATTATTTTTTGGCCCTGCTGGGTTTTTGTAGGATAGAGACTGAAGGACAGGAATTCTGAGAGTAGACTGTGTTTGTGTTTGTGTGTGTGTGTGTGTGTGTGTGTGTGTGTGAGAGAGAGAGAGAGAGAGAGAGAGAGAGAGAGAGAGAGAGAGAAAAGAAAAATCATGAGTAGAAGCTAGATTTCCAGAGAAGGGAAGTTTATCAAGTGTTTGAGACAGAAAAATCTCTGTGGAGGGAGAACAGAGCAATTTGTTCTGCTGTCCTTGGGCAGTATTGTTCTGGAGGGGCAGGATATAAATATTTTTAATAATGATACTAAGAGTGGTAGCTTTCTGCTATCATCAGGCCAGCACTTATTGCAGCCTGAAACTGTAGACAAGTCTAGGATCTGCTTCATTATCCATGTTGCGGAATGCAAACCTTTATGAGACTCTTGCTTTGGAACTGATTTGCTTTCATCCTCATGAAAACACCCTTATGAGGGAAATAAAGAGGGGTGTGTGTGTGTGTGTGTGTGAATACATGTTAATAATTTGTGCCAATAGATTTATAAATACAATTGTTTTACAGTATATGGTTTTCTTTTCATTGCTTCTGAATTCATTTCTTTGTTGATTTCTGGAGTGTGAACTCTGGGACTCATTGTGTAACAGCACTCACCCTATGCTCAGAGGCACATGTTACAAAATTCTTCTTAATTGTTGCTGTAACAGTAATCTCCAGTTTTTCTTGTTGCCACTAACCTTTTTCAAACTGAGGGTGCCATAGTGGCATAAAAAGATCAGAGGAGACCTGTGTTCAATAAATGAATATTGCCCTCTCGCCAATTTTTCCCCACTCCAGCAAGGAAAGAGGCTACTTTGCTTCTTACTGCCGTGCAAGATGGCTGGCGAGTGAAGTTAAGAGAAGCAAGAGCAGGGCTGGGGGCAAGAGTTGTGGAGGGTGATTGGGTACTGTATGTATCTTCAAGTGCTAGTCAAAGTTGAAACTACTAAGTGTCTGTCACACAACTATTAAATGTCCTGAGCTCTCTGGCCCTTTCAAATAACTCAACAGCCCTTTCCCCCTTATGAAGAACAAGGTTGGAAGTTAGTAAAAGGTGTACAGGGGCACTGAGGCCTACGAGTTCTGAGGTAAAATGAAGGAACGGAAGCAGCCAGAGGTAAGAAGTGAGGTCTGTGTGATCAAGCCTGTTCTCCTAGTTACCCCAGGGACATGACTGTAATGATTAGTGACCATCCTCTCTAATAAAACGCTTGGTGTCCGTCCGTGGACGGACACCAAGCGTGTGTCCGTGCCTCCATGCCCTGTTCTGCGCCTGCGCAAAGCGAACTGCCGAACTGCCGCTTTGGGCGCTTGCGTCCCTTGCGCCCAAAGCGGCAGTTCGGCAAGAGGCTTTGCACAGAGAGGAGCTCTGCTTGCGAGCTCCTCTCTGCCTCTTAAATTATGGGCTGTCTTCGGCTGACAGCAGTCGGCCAGGGTAAGGGGGACTCGGCAGCTGGGAGGGAGGGTGGGCGGTCGGCGGCGTCGGCCGCGGGAGTAAATTTTTTTAAAAAAGTTACATGGCCTCCGCTCCGCCCCCGGTCTCCGTCTCCCCGGCCTGGCGGGGGCAAGTGCCTGGGCCGATTTGGCCCTTAAAGGTAGGGGGGGAACGGCGGAGGGAGGGGGAATGGCGGCGGGGGGCCAGGAGCACCGTTACTAGCGCCCGTTATTCAACGGGCCAAAATTCACTTGTTATCTATATATTTATTTCTCCTAGGCATACCCGTTGCGAATCCCATGCATGGCAGCTCTTGCGAGAGCAGCTGCCTGGGAGATAGCAACGGGGAGACAATGGTGGTGGCAGTGGGCCGGGATGGCTGCTGGGGACGGGAGACGATGGAGGAGGTGGTGGTGGGCTGGCCTGGCCACTGGGAACAGGAGGCGGCGGGCTGGGATAGCTACGGAGTGGGGAGAGGGAGCCACCAGGGGGAGAAGGAGGGGGAGGCAGCGGGCCAGCTGGGCCCAGCCACCGGGCGGGGGGGAGAATGCGGTGGCGGCAACGGGCCGGCCAGACTCGGCCGCCAGGAGTGGCAGGCCGGCCGAGGGATGGAGCTGACAGGCCGGCTTCCCAGCCGGCCCACAAGCCAGAAAGCGTGGGGTGCGGGGCGGGGGAAGCGGTCTGACTGGCTCACCAGAAAGTGTGTGTGTGGGGGGGCAGAAGTGGGCGGGGGAGTGGCCAATTGGCCAGAAAGGCATGCCGGCATGGATGTAGGGGGGGGATGATGGGGGGGGGGGGCGGCCGGAGGCATAGATGTTCTGTGCCTGGCCCAGCTAGTTTCTACTACTGAAATTAGTAGAAATAATGGTGACATTATTTTTAATAATAGTTAGTGACCAATATTTCTACATTAATTTGTAGAAATTCAAAACATGTTTATTTCAATTAACCCAAGAAAGCGTGTCTTGTAGAAGGCAGACCATCTAAAGAAACATTTCTCAAAGCAATTGAGTCAGTCTGTGTTTCCCTATTTGGAGTTTTAAAAAATCCAATTATAAAGATAGGAGGGAAAAGACTCAGTTGTGGTCTTGAGGTTTCATGTGTGTTAACTTTGCCCAGTGATCTTCACTATTTTTAAAGTGGGGGCCACAGCCGCCGAGAGAGGTGGGGGCTGCAGCCACAACCAAGAGGGCTTGTTCCATGGAGTGGGGAGATCGAGCGAGCTAAGAGAGCAGTTAGTGAGACCAGCTCCGGGGGGTGGGGGTGAGGGCAGTGTGTGCAGCGTTTGATTCCTTTAAAAAATGCTGCTCTTTGTCAGCTTTTTCTCCTAGGAGCCTATAGGAACTGGTGGCGGCTCACCTGTGAGGAGGCTGCTCTACTCCCAGAGCTTGGCTAGCCTCTGCAGATGTGTGGAGGCCATTTGAGTGGTCAGTAAAACTGTACTGTCTGTGTGGGTTGTCTTTGGCTTGCGGGCCATATAATGAAAAGTGGCTTAGCAGTTTCCTCACAGATTTGATTAAAAAAACTGACACAGTTGTTGAGCAGGTGATTCTGAGTGTAACAATGCCTCTCTAGCATGAATAGTGCAAACATAAAGCTTTGAGAAGCCCCAGAAGGCTGGGTGAGGCAAATCAGGTGAATAACATGACAGAATGACGTTTTACTTCTCCAGCCATTAGACACAGGCACTCATGTGCCTCTGTAATATTGGCAAACAGGGATTATGAAGGAAGAGCAGAATGGGATGATTATTTTGGATGTACAAGGTCTAGTATGACAATTGACTGTGAGGGTTTTTTTTGCTTAAATCCAGGTATACGGAATTAACCTATAACGAGGATACAGGAAAAGCCTTTCAGTCAGCCTTGTAGGCAGAAAGGTTGCCAAATGGGAAATGATTCACTGTCTCCAAATGGGATGAGCTCTGAACAGAAACAGTTTAAATTTCAGACTGACATGGCTCATAAACCACCAAATATGTGATTATGGCTGTATCCCCCTTATCCTATGCCTTAGGGCATCCTGTGCTGCAAAATATTTTAGGTCCAAAATACAGTGGTCTGAGTTGTGCTTCATAATCTGGAAAACTTGTATTTTTACTTATTTCATTTATGTGGTTTTAAACTATATCCCATACTTTTATAGACAGCACAAAACAGTCCCAGTATATTTTACAGATGGCAGGTTAGTTTTAGAATGGTTGGGGGAGCATTTAAGGCAAGTGTCACATGATGATTGTTGCAACAAAATGAGTACAGTACTATTTGTGTATCAACTGATTTCAGTCATGCACATAGTTTTAACTTCTAGAAAGTCATGGCACAGAGAAATAAGCAATCACTCATATTCAGAAAGTTTCTGTTGAAGATGGAGTTCCAGTGCATTGACCTTTTGCACCAACTATCCTAATGACCACTAGGGGCATTGGGAGCAGAGGTAGTTAGTGAGGGTCTCCTTACCTGTCCCTGCTTGCCTCTGCTCTATGACCCCTGCTTTGACTCCTCAGGTACTTCCTGTAGTGAGTTAGTCCTCTTCCTTTCCTCCTAGAGAGAAGATGGAAACATCTCTCCCTCTCCCTACCTATTCATTATGTAGCTCATAGATAGGATAGGTCTTTCCTATCTCAAATGTATTTGACCAATAAATCAATCTAGTTTAGACTCTGCAGTGATCTCCATGCGTATTACTTAAATAGCTGCAACAACTAAATTCTGCACTCTGTAACTGGAGTGGTAGTTTCCTTGGTGCTTTGCTAAATAATCACAAACCCCAACACTTCCTTTCAACTGACTGGTTATATGATTAATAATCCATATAATTATATGGCAGACTGATTTTTGTGTAGGTATCATAACTGTATTAAACATGGAAAATGCTAGATGTATTCAGTGAGGAAAATGACACCTTTTCCTTTAGAAGCCTTGATGAGTTCCAGAGCTATTCTAAATAGTCACACAACTGGAAAGAACCTCATGCTCAAATGGTACCCGCTGTTATTGCTGTGTTTCACAAAAAAGGACATTAACCAATACCTGTAGTGTTCATGGTTGTTTCACAATTGCATTGTTCTGTCAAAATGTCCTCTACCTCATTAACATATATTAAAGCGAGCATGTGTGGTGCTGCTGTGGGGAAGAGAGCTGTTCTTGTGGTAGCAAGCATGACTTGTCTCCTTAGCTAAGTAGGGTCCGCCCTGGTTGCATATGAAAGAGAGACTAGAAGTGTGAGCACTGTAAGATATTCCCCTCAGGAAATGGAGCCGCTCTGGGAAGAGCATCTAGGTTCCAAGTTCCTTTCCTGCATCTCGAAGATAGGGCTGCTCTGGGAAGAGCAGAAGGTTTCAAGTTCCCTCCCTGGCTTCTCACAGATAGGGCTGAAAGAGATTCCTGCTTGCAACCTTGGAGAAGCTGCTGTCTGTGTAGACAATACTAAGCAAGATGGACCAATGGTCTGACTCAGTATATGACAGCTTCCTGTGTTGTGCTCTGTGCTTCCCTTCCTCTTGGAAGAAGTAGTCAAAGAAATGGAAGGGTGTGGGGAAACTTGGAGTTCAAATTCCCACATTTTACTTTCACTATTGAGAAGCGAGGAAGAAGTGACTCGGACCTGCTGCTTTTGGCAGCAGCCATGTGGTTTCTGTAATGTCTGGTTCTGCCCATCAGTTATTGAGATCACAGATGTAAAAAGAAGCACTGATGATACATTTTCACTTGGGGGAGTGTTAAGGAAGGACATCTGTGAAATCTTTAACTTTGTGTGTGTGTGTTTTGAAAAAGGAAAAAAACTTTATCTTGGCAGGTAAATAGGCAGAAACTTTCCTGTTCTTGAGAAATTTATCTGTTAGTGTCAATATAGTTAGGTTAATATTTAAGCAGTTTATCACTTCCTGTAGTCTACAGAAACCATAAAAATGAATCCAGAGTAAGCATTGCATAAACAGCCTGCTTCATTTTTAAAATTACTGTAGGTAGAGTTTTAAGCTTGTGTAGTTACTGAAGTGGCACAAATTACTATTAACACTTTAATGAAAAGTCAGTTGACTTCTGTAATTACTGACTGATAGGATTTCTTGTCCCTTCCTATTCAGCTTGCAAAATAACCCATCCACTGTTTGTTTAGCAACTTTAATTTTTCAGTATTTTACAAGAAGTGATTTGATAGCTAGTTACAGAAGTTACAAACACAGGTCAGTCCAGTTCTTTTGACTGTTCTGTGCTGGTCATACGTTGGTTAGTGCATCTACTTCTGGGCACCACTGTTAAGAAGGACATTGATAAATTGGAGTACGTTCAGAAGAGGGCAACAAAGATGGTGAGGGGTCTGGAAACCAAGGCCTATGAGGAACAGTTGAAGGAGCTGGTTATGTTCAGATATCTGTATTGTCTAGAAAACTTTGAATCAGAAAAATTTCCCATGCAAATTCCCTGTCTTTTGCATAAAATTTGCATTGGTGTTTTTTTCTTTTAAAAAATTACTATAAAAATTTTCTTGATGTCCTAAATAGATTGATCCTATTTGGCATGTTGTTTGACATGCCAAATAGGATCAGTCTATATATAACATGTAAAAAAACAACCCACCTCCACGATACCATTTGCACATTGTATCTCCAAAAGTTTTCAGGTAGCCAAGTAGCTGAACTTAAATATTTGCTGGGGAGGGACAGGGAATCAATAAAGACACTTCATGTGCTTTAATTGTTATACTGAAACCAATTCAAAGCTTCATGTGGAAACAATTTCTTATTGGAATACCTGATAAATCATATGGTGCAGGGACACATAGGGACAGCTTATAGGCATGGTTTGTAATGATGTCATTTACCCTGAATCAAGATGATGGAAGCATGAATGTTTGAAGTCTTGTGAATTGCCTAACTGATTTGGACCAAATTTAGTCTAGTTGTAGGGATAGTGAAAGGAAAGTAGGCAGATTAGTCCCCTGACCCAATCATGCTGAATGGCAGGGGCAGAGCCATTGGGAACATGGCATACGGTGAAATCTCCCCCCCCCCCAAAGGCAACACATTTAACTGGGCCAGAGTAAAGGCATGGAATAGCTTAGGGAGAGTAAGTTTATAAGAAAAATTTGTTGGGGATAAGATTTTTCTAGAATTTCCTACAACCACACAATGTATAATACACTCTCTGTCGTCTTGAAGTGCAGTATCCCAAAGGTGCTGGCAAATTAATTATTTGGCCTTAAAAAGGCCTATACAAGCCAAATCTGAAAGCGGGAGGCCATAACAGAAGTTTCTTTTCCACCGCATTTTCCCATCTGGAGGAGAGGCTTTCTGTTAAAGTGAGGTTGGCCAGACCAGAAGGTTTGTAAATTAATTTAAGCCAATAATTGAAAACAAGCAAACAAATGCAATCTTCAATTGGAATTAATGTAGTTTCAATTCTCAGTAAAAGTGTTTGGTACACACCTTGGAATACTAAGAATAGATCTAAGAAACTTGGACTGTACTGCCTCCAGATATTGAAAAATAGGATATATACAGATTTGGGCACCATATATTAATTGATATGTTACCTTACCCTGGAAAGCTTTTACCACTGCAGGTATCTATTTACCTTCCTTGGAAAAACAGAATCTAGCCAGCGCAGTTGCACTTCAATGTGCACCTTGGATAACATGAGCCACATGAACCTTTCAGGAGCCATTTGATTGGAAAACCACCCCTATATATCTAGGTTTTAACCTGCTCTATTTCTTGATCATTAATCTGCCATGTGTTTGGAGTGTTTCTTGGTAAACACCATGACCTTAGTTTATCGGTAGTTAATTTCTAATCTTTCCTCCAAACAATAGGCAGTGAAGGATTTAAGGGATATTTACAGACCTATTTTGGAAAAGGATAATATTACCATATTGTCAGCATAAAGAAGTGCAGGAATTGGGCAAGAAGCCAAATTAGGAGGGTGGAAATGAGAAATTTGTAGAATTTGCACCAGGGAGTTGCTATAATAAAGGGGGCTAAAATACAGCTCCGTTTTAGACCCCTCTAAACTGCGACTGGGCCTGATAAATGGCTCTGTTGATTGCACCTCACTCTCAGTTGTTTTGATGAAGCATGCGAATAAGAACGAGCAATCTTAGATCAATAAAGGAAGTCTCCAACTTTACCTAAAGTCTTTCCCCGGAAATAGAATTGAAAGCTGATTTGAAATCAGTAAATGCAGCAAACAGTTCCGTGGGGTCTAGAGCTGTACTTCTCTGCCAATGTTGTAAAACTAAGTGTTGATCTCTTATGGACCGGCCAGTCCTAAAGCCTGCCTGCTACTTGGCCAGAATGTTCTCACTGTCTAACCAGGACCAGAATTTCTAGCATAAATGTCTGGCATAAAGCTTCCCCACTACACTAACTAAGCTAATCGACTGATAATTTGCAGGCTCAGATATTTGTTCCTTTTTTATAGAGCAGGACTATTACCACCAGGTCCCAGTTCTTGGGAATCTGCACAGCATGATCAATAGCAGTGAAAAGAACTGCCAAATTGGGGTCCACCAGTCAACACTATTATGGGTCAATTCAGCAAAGATGTAATCAGGCTGTTCCTTGTCTAAGCTGTGCTATTAACTTCATTATTTCTGAAATAACTGGGGACCATGGAGGCAGGTCAGCTAAATTGGATGTAATGGATATCATAGGGACTGGGTCAGTTGCATAATGTGATGAAAAATATGATTCCCAAACATTTGCTGATACATGGCAAATTATCTTATCTTGTCTCTAGGAAATTATCTTGTCTCTAGGAAATCCTCTTGCTACAGTATGCCAGGAGGAGGCAGAATTTTTCTGTTTAGAGGCCTAGATAAATTTAGACCAAATTTCTTTTTGTGCTTCATCCTTTCCCATCTTAATTAATTTCTTATACTGTTTCTTCTGCATCTGCAGAGTAGGAGGAATCAAGGGGCAGTTGTTTAACCTCTGTTGTTTGAAATTAACTACCAGGGAGCGCTTAGCCATCCTGCACCCATGGTCGAACCGTGATTTAGATTTATAATTGTTCTCACTTTGAGCAATACCTGCTATGTGTAATTTGCTTTCAAAGACATCTTGCGGGTGAGTTGACAACCCTAATAGGACTGGATAGCTGTTTCTGGCGATTCTGTGGTTACAGTTCTGTTATAACTGAGCTGAGCATTCTCTGAAGCAAGGAAATCTGATACAGCTTTCTCCAGTCTTACAGACCACCAACTCTTTGATAGCCTGAGTCTATCCCTAGTTTAGCTAAAACTTTGTCTATTATATGCATATCCTGTCCTCTTTAAATATAATCCAAAGAATATGGGCAAATGATCACTGTCCAAATGGGCCTCAACTGAAAGAAATTCCACATTATTCAATAAATTACATGAGACCATAACGTAATATATGAAGCTAGCACCATGCCCAGACCAACATGTAAATTTGACAGGATGATCATTCCATATCGCTCTATTCAGTATGTGAAGATTTAATATGCACACAAATTGCATCAGATGGGTGACTCTGCCAGTTAGTTTTAATGTCCTTAGAGGCTTGTGTTAGTAAGGGACTTCCTTCCTCATACAAAGGAGGCACAGCATTAAAATGCACATATAGCATCGTGTTGTTGGGGCCAATTCTAGCATTGAAGTCACCTGCCACTATTACTGAGACACTGGGGAAGGTCCACAACAGTTCAGAGACAGTGTTTTCTCTAATTTTTTTCATCTGTGTGCGGCATGAATTTTGTTCTGGGCGGCAGTATCAACACAATGTGTGCGCACATGCATTCAAGTGGGGCATTTCTGATTCAACCTGAGCAAATTCTAAAATTAACTGAGCGGACATAAAAAAACTTGTGAATGCGCGCACGTGTGCACACCTTAGAGGGAACACTGTTCCAGAGATATACTCTTTTAATGCCAATTGATGTTCCTGGGCCTGATATTGTATATTAAGTGGGGGAAGGTATACATTAATAGACAAAATACTATGATGACTAAATTTAACTAAACATGCTGAGGCAATTTGCCCACATGGATCTAGCTGCTTAGCACTAGCCTGTAGTTTTGTATAAATAAGAGTGACCAGCCTACCCTTAAGTCTGCCCCTCCCACTCCCTTAGCCACCTCCAGTATGAACGAGATGAAACTAATGTTCCCTCTAGTTTTTTTCATCTGTGTGCAGAATGAGTTTTGTTCTGGGCAACAGTATCTAGGCAATGTGTGCACACGTGCTGTCAGAATTGGGCCTTCCTGTTTCAACCTGAGCGGGAACTAAAATTAACTGAGCAGATATCAAACTTATGAGCACGCACACATGCACATGCCTTAGAGGGAACACTGGATGAAACCTTCGGCCAATATTTCCTCACGCACTATTTGCAATGGTGTGTGCGTTTGTTTTTTAAACTCGAGATGTTAAAGTTGCAGATTTTGGTTTTTAATTTTTTTTTTGCACCCAAATTGATACCATTTTAACTTAAGGTTCTTACCAGTGCAGCAAATCAAAAAAGGAATATAAATGTGATCCTAATTAATACTGTATATGCAAGACTATCAAAGGTTTGATGTAAATAACATAATATATTTAATACTAGCTTTAAGTGTCTGGTGTTGCTTGGGCAACCCGTCATTGCTCTTAGTTTTGTGGCTATACTCGCTGTACACCCACCTTCCCAGGGTTGCTGGGTACCCTATGTTACTCATAGGCTCCCGTGCAGTCACTGTGCAAAGTTTGATCCCGATACATCAAAGGGTGTGGGAATGTATAGGGATCTACCCACTGTATATCCGCCTGTCTGTGTGGGGTGGTTGTCAGGGTTCCCAGGTACCCTGTGTTACTCGTAGGGTCCTTTTGCAAAGTTTGGTCCCAGTAACCACCTGTCTGTGCAGGATGGTTGTCAGGGTTCCCAGGTACCTTATGTTACTCGTAGGTTCCTAGGAAGTCAGTTTGCAAGGTTTGGTCCCAATAGCTCAGTTGCTTGGGCAACCAGGCACTGATGGATATACCCGTTGTATATCTGCCTGTCATGTGGGGTGGTTCCCAGGTACCCTATGTTACCTGTAGGATCCCGGGCAGTCACTGTGCAAAGTTTGGTCCCGATAGCTCAAAGGGTGTGGGAATGGATAGAGAACAGACAAATGGACATTTAATCAATCAATCAATCAATCAATCGAAAACTCTCTCTCTCCAGTCTGATTCAACAACAAATGTGTAGGATAATTCTCCATATATCATATCCAACATAGTTTTTTTAGTTCACTAAACTTAAAGTAAACTGATTCTCATCATGATTCTCATCATGGTATCAATATAAGGAGTCCTTATATTGCTGTAATTCAGAAGATACTATAATCATAATCCATTAATAGATGCCAGCCAGATGTGCTTTGACTATGGATGTGCACGAAAAGGATTTTGTGTTCTGTTTCAAGCTCAGAACATAACACAGATGCATTAGCAGTAGGCGCCCCAGCCCCCTTTCCTGAGCTTGCCTAATCTCTTCAGCCAGGAGGCAGCTGGTCAGGGGTGATAACTTTTCTCTTCATCCTTTGGTCACATAGGCAGGACATTCACTGCCGATATACCCAAGGGTGTCATGAGCTGATCCACAACTCTGGTCCACAGCTGACCTGCCAAGGCATTTGCTTCCTCAGTGTTTAGTATGGACTTGAGCTGACCCATCGTCTTCTCGAGGAGAAGAGTGGTGGACAAAGCCTGACTCATCGTTGCTGTTTTGGCACTCAAGCAGTTCATGGCAACAAAGAATGGCTTGAGTGTCAAAAAATCCTTGGAAATGAATGCCCAGTCCTGGGTGGATAGGTTGCACACTTCCAAGCCACTTTCTCCTGCAGGCACTGGAGCAAGAGAAAGGTGGAATTCCATCAGATCAGAACGTTCTGAGGGATCAGGTGTTCAGGTAGGCTGAGCTCAATCTGTCTCTCCTTGAGCATCCATCTACTCTTTTTGCTCCAGTGGAAGGAAGCTGATATCTTGCAGTACCTTTCCACAAGAGCAGCCATGGCAGCATCAGACTGGTGCTCAGTGTCTTCAGCGGGGATATCTCATTTGGCTGCAGCCCCAGAAAGGACAAGCACATCCCGCACAACCAGGTTCAGAGGGTCCACCACACAACGGATGGACACAAACTGAAGCTGCTTGGCTCTCCAGTGCCTCACTATTTTCAGACCATGGTTGGTCACTGTGAACCTTCTGTGGAGGTTTGGCTGCCCAGACAGCCATTTTTCCACCTGGTGATCAATGGCTACTGATAGCTCATCTGCCATGTGGTTAGTGTCCAGCACCTCCAAATGCAGCAGAGCCCACCTGTGTTTTGCTATACAGGAGGGTCTGGCCACACTACCAGTAGCAGATATCCTCTCGCTCTCCTGCCCACACCAGTGCTCTGTGAGAGACAAGAAAGAATTGTGCATCCCATTGCTGCTGGTCAACAGATCAGCAGTGAAGTGCATGCTTGTGTCAAGCGATGTTGCGTGCAACAGCCCCGACACAGCCTCCCTGCACACCCAGTACAGGGAGGGTAACACCCACCTGAAGGTGGTACGTGAGGGGATTTTCTAGTTAAGAGCAAGCAGTAGAGGCAGCCAGTGGAAGCCAGTATGCTCCACCACCTGAAAATGGCTGGTCGTCTAAAGCGATCACCTCTGAAGTCGCCTGGGTTATAAGATGAGGCGTTGGGCAATCGGACTGCTTGCCCTCCAACTGCATCCACCATGCAGGTAACTTCCCCTGCTTTGGGGCAGGAGAAGGTTCCTTGCTGCTAATTGAGAGCACATCCAGCCTATTGCTGCCACCAAGAACAGCCCCCCCGCCCCCACCGGAGACATGGTTGCAGGTGCTCCAGCATCCCCAATGTCGGAAGACATTTAGGGTTCTTCCCCCAGATGACCTGTGCCCTGCCGTGAGTGCAGACAGCATGGGTTGGGCCACCAGGACAGAACTCAAAGTGGTCCCACACCATGATGCTGTCGAAGCTGGTCTGGCCCTGTTTGTGTGGTGGTGGTACTGGGGCTGCTGGTTCCTTTGGGGGGCCACCACTGCCCTCAGTCCGAGGCTGAGAAGGTCCAAGAAGCTGAATGACTTCCTCCTGCTCCTTTTCAGTCTTGGACCAGGTCGGTGGGGTGTGTGCGGTCACACTGCCAAGGGGGGTTGAGGAGGATGGTGAGACTGATCTGTTTGGGCCAGAAGCCGACACAGTCACCCCCTCCTCTGCTACCACAGGAGGACCTTCTTCCCTGTCAGGGGAGGACCTCCCCGCTAATTCTAGCTCAGCCACCACTGGTGACTGCGCTGCGGGACCACCATTCTCTAGAAAGGAGAGCCTGCATGCAGCCATAGCAGTGGGGACGGCTCGAGGGAGTAGGCCCTTCTTGCTGTCGCCTACCATGGCCAGCATATCCCCTTCCTCTTATTGCCACTCTGCTCCTGCCTTGCACCCTCCTGGACATCTTGAGGTGATTCTGTTTTGTTTACATTAAAGGCCTAACTCTGATGGGGGGGGGGAGGAGAAGCACCTTTAAGGTGCATATTTTAAAAAGTGTTGTAAGGTCAGGGTAGTCTATTTATGCTGTGCATGCTACTCACAGTGCTATCTCTAGCACTGCAGTGCACACAGAGAAGCTAGAAAACACGCCCCCCACCCAAATAAAGGAGCAGGGTTTATTTGGGGGTGGGTTTGGAGGGAAACGAGCAACAATGGGATAAGTCTTAAGGATGGGAATGGAAAGGGGATTACTGTGGTCTCTTCTAACCCACACCTCCTGTCCTACAGTCCTACCTGGTATCTAATACCTTCCCCAAACTAGGCTCTATTTAGAGAACTCTAAGCTGACCGGGGTGGGGGGTGGGGCTTATCTTCTGTTGTCTTCTGCTGGAGTCTGACAGGTACTGCTCTTAGAGGCACTCGGGCTGATACTCAACAGATGGAGGTATGGCATGTGGGTGCCAGAAAACGGTAGCCTCCTTCTCCTGAAGGGCCCCGTTCCTACCTCATGCCCTCTCTCTTCGCAGACCCCTGCCCACTATCTGTGTGTGTGTGTGTGTGTGTGTGTGTGTATATATATATATATATATAGAGAGAGAGAGAGAGAGAGTCCTCTCCTCTACAATCAAGAGCATCTTCCGACCAGTAACAGTTTCATTCCAACTGACTTTAACTATCACATGCTCCTCCTCCCTGTCTGCATATGGAATCCCCACTGCCCAATCACCATGGTGCTTCTGCTCTCACAGGCTCCTTCTCCCTATCTTCATATGGAATTTCTACTGCCCAGTCACCACGGTGCTTCTGCTTCCAAACTCTCACGAGAACCGCCACACATGGGATTAGCTACGAGTATGCCTTAGAAAATTATATAGATAGATATAGATAGTTGTAATGTCTTGGAATAGTCTCTCTTCTAAATGATGAGAAATCAAACACAGAGTGCCAAAGATATTTAAATCTCAAGCACATTACTTTTAATGTTATGTTCTTAAATGGAAGAATTACTGGATACTAGGCAGACCAATCTACAAAAGCTAGCAGGATTATCATGGAGCTGCTTTAAACCTGCTGGTGGCTCAGAACGTATAGACTATTAAATGAAAATTTCAACCTTGTAAACATCGATTGAACGTAATCCTGAGCAGAGCTGGGGAAACAATCATTTTCTTTTGCTTTGGCAATTGATATTCAGCTTTCTGGAACATGTATTTTTGTTGTCTTGTTAAAACCACTGCAACTTCAAAGTGTTTTTGGAAAAATACAATAAACAAATCCAACTTGAACTGCTTAAACAGCCTTCAAGGACTCAATGTGGCCAAATTCAAAAGGCAAAGCATGAACCAGTAACTCTTTCAAAATGAGTGGTTGTAGGGCTGCCTCCAGATATCAGAGAGCTCTTAGCAAACTGTCTCCTATGAGCACCCTTTTACCTGGGCAGATCCTGATGGTGTCCCTCTGCCACCATCACACAAAAACACTGGGCACAGAAAAAGCAGAATCAGCAGTGGGCCCTTCTGAGACTTTGGGTCCCCCGATGCTGCCCAACGATGCCAGCTTTTCCGTTTGACAAACATTTGTATATCCTTTACATCACTTAATGTTTCCTGCTGCAACCTAGAAACAACAGTTGATGCACTGGTAGTTGCTAGGCATCTGATTTCACTCAAGTGGTGCCTATCTATATAGCTTGATTGGACACCTTAAATTTGGCTAATGCTGAAAGGTGGTGGCAGCTAGCTACATTGGGACTACATTGGGACCCTTAATTAGGTGTGGCTCATCTGTAGATGCTCACAAGGGACTTCAGTGGCATGCAAATAAAACTTGATCATCCTTAGATTTTCATTACTGATCTCCGGACTAGCATCTTTGTGTGGGTAGAACATTTCTCACACACATCCATCTTTATTTATATTTATTTCTCAATGTAAACTGCTTTGGGAACTTTTGAAAAGCGGTATATAAAATATTCATGGTGGTGATGAGCCAATTTTTGTCAACTCCACCTTTCTTCTGGATCCACTACCCTCAGAGACATAATTTTGGGAGGCACAGAGATATAATTTTGGGAGGCAAAGAGAGCTGAAGGGGGCTGATCAAAGAAAATTGCCCCTCATTGTTTACACAAAACATTTTCCCCTGTTTGTGATGTTAGTCTGAATATTGGCCATTCACTTTACTTTCAGATTTGTCGACAGTCACAAGCAAAGGAAACTGAACTAAAAAGTTGCAGGAATTTCTCCTCCCTGTGATCAGTATGTGTCCTCATACAATCTGAATGGTGGTTGATTTTTTGTGGGGCTTTGTGCCCATCCCCATTCTAGTCCAAAGTGCTAGCAGGATGGTAGTAGGGGAATAGAATCTGGAGAGTGAAACCAGTGATGGTAGCTCCAAACCCCTGTGAAAACAGGTTCTTCAACGTGGTCTCTGTGCTTTACACAAATGGGCTTTGCGCCTGCGCAGAGACCACATTGGAGCTTCCAAGCTAGAGTTCTAACTTTTGGCGGTAGCCCCGCCCCCTCGGTATATAGGCGGCTGCATGGGCTTCCCTCTCTAGTCTTTCTTCGTCCGCGATCGAAGACACGTTGAGCAACTCCTTGCTAGAATCTTTGCTAAGTACTGCTTTATCACCTTTCCCCCTATATTTCTGCTCAGTACTCCCCTTTGTTAGCGTTTTTATTTCTCCCCAGTACCCCCCCTTCCCTCAAAGTTTGTTTTCTGTTCCATCATCGTGGCCTTCGGGCCCGGCATGCTACGGCCTCTTTGCCTCAGTTTTTTCTTCAGTACCTTCTTTGGCCTATGGCAATGACTACAAAATTTAAGCAGTGTGGTCGCTGCAAATCTAAAATCCCTTCGACTGACGGCCACAAACTCTGTCTTTTCTGCCTGGATGAAACCCATAAAGTTGGCTCTTGTCTTCATTGTGCAGTCTTTACAAAGCAGGCACGCAAAAATCGGGCCTCTCGGCTTCGTTCTTGGTGTTGGGAACAAGCGTTCAAGGGTACGGGCTCGGACAGACTGTCCACTATGCAGGCTTCGTCCAGTGCCTCTCCTGCAGCCCGGGACTTACAGCCCGTTTCGTCCCCTCCCGGGAGTCTCGGCAACCACCCCAGAGGTGCATATACCGGTCAGTCCTATGGCTTGGGCTTCGACGTCGGTACCGAGGAGTTCGGTGGCAGTGTCAATTTTGACGGCGGCATTGATTGAGCCACGCTCTGTCCAGCCAGCCAAAAAGAAAATGAAAAAGGACTGTCACGCTCCCTCCGAACCGTCAACAAAGAAACAGAAGTCGACGCACGATACCGAACATCGATTCCGTACTTTACAAACGGAGACTGTTTTTTAGATACTGAGGTGGCCTACGGTTTTAGTCCTCACGATCCTGTGTACGAGCACAACTCTGAACCCGAGGAACTCCCTCCGGAGCAACCGTGCTGCTGAGCCAATCAGGACCTCGAAGCTGCTCTGGACGAGCGCTACGCCAGGCAAGTGGAGGAAGAAGTGGACTATTTCTATGCTCATCAGGAAGTTCGCCAACGCCGTCGGGCCGTGACTGCCACGGAGCCGCCCCTTCGGTGTCCTGCATCTCCTCGCCCGGCTTACTTGACTTCGGCTTCAATCCCGAATCTGCCTTCGGGACTGACACCTCTCCCTCCTCCGCCTCCACCCTGAACTACATCCCTTTTACCACCACGGGTTCCACCTAGAAATTTGCCTGTACAGGCAGCTACGGCCACCATTGCCCCGGACACTAGACCAGCTCCTCGTCTCTGAATTCAACCGCTTCCACTTCCGATTTTGTCCGACTCGTCAGATTCGTCCTCAGATGAGGAGGGCCCAGAGTCATCCTTATCCAACAGAATATTATTGGGCCCCTCGCCATCTTCTCTGCTATTGGATCCTAGGCCCAATTCTCCATCTGAAGACTTCCCAATTTACACAGACTTTGTCTTGCGTATGGCGGCTTCCTTGGGAGTCCAACTCTCTCAGGGGGATAAATCCGAACCCGGCCCTCTATTCCAGCTGACGAAGACGATGCCCGTCCATCAGTATCGCTCCCATTGAACCTGTCCATTCTCAAGGTGGCCAAGGCCTCTTGGACTAAGCCTTCCTCCCTTCCCCAAACATCTAAGCGGCTTCTACAAGGTTCACGCCTTGGCAGATCAGGACGACTCCTTCCTGAAACAACACCCGTCTACTGATTCTATTGTTGAGTCTTCCCTCTCTAAATTCCGGGGGTATTTCTCCTCCACTCCATCCGACAAGGAAGGAAAGAAATTGGATACGTTTGGAAGGCGTTTGTATTCAATTGCCTCTTTATTAACACGGATTACAAATTACCAGGCCTACTACGCCAGGTATCAGTCTTTTCTTTGAGACCATATTGCCCCCTTTCTGGACCATATCCGTGAAGAACAGCAGAGTCCCGCCAAGGTTTTCCTCCATGAGGCCACGCAGGTCTCCAAACAAGCTCCATGCAATTCGCCACTCCACGGAAGGGGCCGCTAAGGTGATGGCGACCTCTGTCACCCTCCGTCGCCATGCCTGGCTCCAATCTTCTGGTCTCACGCCTGCCGCTAGATCTAGGGTGGAAGATCTTCCTTTTGATGGCTCCTCCCTATTCGGAGAGAAAACGGCTGATACTCCTCAAAAAGTGCAGAAACTTTGTAACACGGCCCGTTCCATGAGTTTTCAACAGTCCACATCCCATCATTATAAACCACAAAAATTGTAGCATCAACCATACTCCTCCAAACATCAATACTATCAATCTCAAGACAAGTCCTTTCGTTCCGCCAGGTACCAGCCTTACAGAAAGCATGCACATTTCGCTGGATCTAATCTACAGCAATGACCCAAAGCCCCCAGCCAAAAGACAATGACTCGCATCCTCTTCCCCGCTGAGGCACCCTTTCATTCCCACCTGGGAAAATATCACCACGGACTCCTGGGCTCTGACCATCGTGAGGGTCGGTTATGCTATAGAATTTGCATCCATCCCTCCATACAACCCTCCGTTACCCACTCTACCCACCCCGGCTCTCTTGGCGGAAGTCGATTCTCTACTCTCCAAATCTGCAATAGAACTGGCTCACAATCCACATTCCACGGGTTTCCACTCCCATTACTTCATGGTCCCCAAGCCGGACGGCTCCCTTCGGCCCATCCTGGAATCCCAGGAGCTGAACTCCTACATCACGTACCGCAGGTTCCGGATGGTCACTGTTCCCACTATCATATCCCTTCTGCACAAAAATCAGTGGTTCGTCTCTATAGATCTCAAGGATGCATATTATCACATTACCATCAGACCCCAGCACCGTCATTTCCTCCGCTTCCAAATAGCGGACAACACTTACCAATTTCGCGTCCTCCTCTTCGGACTGGCATCCGCACCCCGGGTGTTCACCAAATGCATGGCCCCGGTGGTGGCAGCCCTGCAACAACAGAACATTCAAATTTTTCTGTACCTCGATGATTGGCTTGTGGTAGCTGACAACCCACAGTCTCTACTCAGAGACCTTCACATGGTCATCCTTTCCAACCTGGGACTCCAGGTGAACTACGAGAAGTCGAAGCTCAACCCTTCCAGAACGATAGAATTCCTGGGAATCATCTTCGACTCCATTCAGTCAAAAAATTTCTTTCCTCAGCACAGAATTCAGGCTATACTGGACTTGTCATCCCACCTCATCTACCACCCATGTCAGTCAGCATGAACAATTCAGTGCCTATTAGGCCACATGGCTTCCACCACCTACGTCCTTCCTCACACCCGTCTACGGGCCAGGACTCTTCAACATTGGTTCCTTTTATTGTTTTCTCCACATGAGGACTCCCTTGCCAACACTCTAAGGATCCCACCTCGGGTCCTATACTCCCTGCCGTGGTGGACGGACCCTGTCAACCTCAGCATCAGCTCCCCCTTCTAGCCCTCCTACTTACCACAGAAGGTACTCATCCATGGAAGGTTGGGGTGCCCACGCCAGCAATCACAACATTCATGGCATCTGGTCCCCGACCAAAGCTGCCCACCACATCATTTATCTCGAACTGTTAGCCATTTTCAAGGCCCTAAGAGCCTTCCTCCCCCTGATATGGGGCTCTCACGTTCTCGTCCAGACGGACAATACTACTGCCAAAGCTTACCTGAACAGACAGGACGGCACCTCCTCCAGCTCCCTCCTGTTCCTGACCATGGAAATGTGGTTCTGGTGCATTCGCCATGGCCTCACCCCCCCCCCCCGGCGGTCCATATACAGGGCCAAGACAACGTCACGGCAGACAGGCTAAGCAGGACTCAAACAACATCACACAAATGACAACTACACCCCCCATGCTCCACTCCCTCTTCTGCCGCTGGTTCTTCCCAGAAATAGACCTCTTCGCGTCAGAGGCAAATGCACAATGCCACCAATATTGCTCCAGGTCCAGGATCGGACTCAATTCGTTGGGGGACGCGTTTGCCATGACTTGGACAGGACTCCTAGTCTATGCCTTCCCTCCAATTCCTCTACTTCCTCGAGTGCTTCAGAAGATTTCCCAGGACCGCCCACATTGCATACTCATTGCCCCATGGTGGCCCAGGAGGTCCTGGTTCCCCCGACTCTTCCGCCTATCCAAACATCGCTACCACTGCTTCCTGCACACGCCTCACCTCCTCTCCCTACAAGGGGGTCACCTTCTCCATCCAAATCTACAGCGCCTCCATCTCACAGCTTGGCACATAGTCCCAACCTGCCTGCAGACCTGCAAAGAATAGTCCAGGCCTCGCGTAAAACCCTCTACTGTCACCTCCTATTCCCACAAGTGGACACGCTTTCAGAACTTTTAAAAAGACAGGGTGATTCCCATACTCTCTGTTTCTGTAGAACATGTTTGTTCATATCTGCTGTCCCTCAAGGAGGCTGGACTTAAGATGCCTTCCTTGCACATTCATCTCGCAGCCATAGTGGCTAACTCTCCGCCCTCCACACCATCATTGTTCCAACACCCTACTGTCAAGCGTTTCCTTAAAGGACTCACTCACCTCTATCCAGACCCACCGGTCATGGCCCCAGCTTGGGGCCTGACCTTGGTGCTCTCCTCCCTCATGTACCCTCCCTTTGAACCCATGGCTACGATTTCTCTTGATCTCCTTTCCTATAAAATGGCCTTCCTCATGGCCATCACCTCGATCAGGCAGTTCAGTGAACTCAGGGCACTTAGAGTTGACCCACCGTACTTAATTTTCCACAAAGAAAAAGCCATCCTTAGACCGGACCTTACTTTCCTACCGAAGGTGGTCACCTCGTTTCACCGCTCCCAACCGATCTCCTTACCTGCATTCTTCTCCGAGCCGTTGACTGAGGCCGAACAACGTCTCCATACTCTAGACGTTCGCAGGGTGCTCGCTTTCTACGTCAACTGCACCTCTGCCCTTCGCACCTCCAACTCTCTCTTCGTACTCCACTCTGGGCCTAACAAGAGGCAAGCAGGCTTCTACGCAGACTGTATCCAGATGGGTGGTCCGCACCATCTCCCTAGCATACCAAATTTCCAAGAAGCCTCTCCCGCCCTCCATCAAGGCACATTCAACGAGAGTGGTCGCGACTTCCACTGCCTTTGACAGGTCCATTCCTTTGGACGTCATCTGCCAGGCGGCTATGTGGGCGTCGAAACACTCATTCGTACAACACTACGCCCTGGATGTCCAAGCCAGAAAAGACACAGCGTTTGGCAGGGCGGTGCTACAATCCATCTTCGTTTGATCCCTCCTCCAGGTGAGCATGGCACAGGTGCAGCTTGCTATGCGCCCATTCGTGTAAAGCTCAGAGACCACGTTGAAGAATGACAGGTTGCTTTCCTGTAACTTGGGTTCTTCTATTGGTCATCTGTGTTCTTACACGTCCACCCATCCTCCCCTCTTCTCATGTCTTTTCTGCTAGTCTCTTTCAGATTACGGACTCAGAAGACTGGAGAGGGAAGCCTGTGCAGCCGCCTATATACCGAGGCGACGGTGTTACCGCCAAAAGTTAGAACTCTAGCTTGGAAGCTCCGATGTGGTCTCTGCGCAGGCGCAAAACCCATTCATGTAAGAGCACAGATGACCACTAGAAGAACCCAAGTTACAGGTAAGCAACCTGTCGTTCTTACATAGAACATGCTTCTGCTTCAGTTTCAGGGTTTACAATCTTTAGTTACCATTGCTGGGGAAATTGGTGTGTGAGATGGAAAGTCTTGTTTATTTCTCAAGTTTTCCTAGATTTTTAAAAAATTCTATTCTCCACCCCCAGCCTGTTCATTATTAATGTTCTGGCATGCTTTTGGACAAAGATGCATGAGCAGAACTAGTGCAGACATGTAATGAAGAAGTCACTACATGAAGGAAGGAAATGTAAATATTTTAGACCCTTGTGTGGAGAATTCCGTGTACATGCTTTTTTCTGGTTTAATTTTAGTTTAGAATGAAGAAAATAAGAGGAGTAATAGAAAAGGAAGCCTTCTGTTTACTGTAAAACAATACTGTGAAGTAGACCTGATGTCTAAAACAGGAGTCTAAACATGGCAAATGCAGGCAGGCTCCATCTGGCTATGTCCTCAAGTCACTCAGGAATAGTAGGCGCAAATTATGGGAGTCCAGTATTTCTTGAGGAAATTCAAATTTGCCTTGGAGGTTGCCCTAGAATTTTATGTTTATACAGTATACAAGATTTAATGTATGTGGTTGCTAAGAGTCGACACCGACTTGACAGCACTTAATCAATCAATCAATTCTTTTCTGATTTAAGTATGTTATACTTTTGTAGTGTTGTAGTCTGTGCGAACTTTCTGCCTTTTATAGGAACTGTAAAATATTGTTGCTTTATTCCTGTTATAAGCTTAACAAAATAGTGAATAGAATTTATGGTGCAATGTATCAAGTGGTGTCCAGTTCTTTGAAAAACACATTTTGATACTGTGACCCCCTAAAATAATATATAAAGTTATGTGACCTTCCCCACGATTAAAGTCATTTATGTGATTGTATAAATAATGCGTATTTACCTTTTTAATGAGAAGGATGAGTTCACCTGCTCCTGCTTAGTTTTTCAAACCTGGGCTCTATGTGTGAGACTGTCATTTGGGCTCCAAGTTTATTTTTGATTGGTATTTGTTCTTTATAACAGCAATTGCTGAAAATTCTGATTCTCACAAGTAGGATGTCCAGGGAATCAAAGGGAACCATTATTTTCATAGCTTTCTCATTTAATTCTTTGTACTCAGCTTGCACACAAATCCAAAATTCAGGAAGAGACATTATTGGGAACTCAGTATGAAGCTGCTCCATAGAGATATGCTCTCTGGGTTTGAACCAAACCTCCTGGTCCACAAGGCAGTTTGGTTTGTGTCTAGAACCGGTTTGACCCTTCCTAGTACTTGCAAAAGGGAATCCGGTAAGGATTTTCCTTCACAAGCATCGGGGGAACCCTACAGGGTTGAAAAAGGGCGGGCAGGGTTGGGTGGAAGGTTACCTTATGAGCTGCAGCGGTGGTATGGTGCCTCAACAACGGGCCAGCAGCAACTCCCCTAAGCCCCACCAATCCCCGCAATCAGCATGGGCTGGTGGTTCAAGCCCCTGCCAGCCCAAACTGATGAGAGGAAGCACTGATGGGGCCTAGGGGAGCTGCTGCCAAGTAAGGTAACAGCCTGCCTGCCCCCATAGGGGTCCCCTGATGCTTGTAATAGGGAATCCTTACCATATTCCCCTTTGCAAGCACTAGAACCGAGCCAAAGCAATTTGATCCAATCCGGGCTCAGATGCCCCCCCTTTTTTTTGGGGGGGGCAGGCTAGTTCAAGGTAGAACTGAGCTGGTTCAAATCGAGCCCAGCTTGATTTGAGCTGGTTTGCACACTCTACTGCTCCTACATCTCTCAGGTGTAGGGAGGAGGCAGACAGGGGTCAACAACCACCCAGTTCCTTCGCCTCTCACAAAGTAGAGGGCAGCACAACAACAATGCTTCTTCTCTGCAGATGGCCTGGAAAAGAGTTCCCTCTTGGGAGGCACTCACTAGAGTTTGTCTCCCAAGAGGGAATTGTCTTCTGGCTTGTAAGCCATAGAAATGCCATTGCTGTGCTTGCTCTCAGCTTTGTGAGAGGTGGAGGAGTCAGGTGGTTGTTCGCTCCTGTCTCCCTGTCCACCTCTCATCATTCCTGACCAGCTCTGCACCTTTTAAGATGTTGGATAAGATCCATGCCTCTCAACAACCCGCTCCTGACTCCTAACTCCCTTTAAAGTTGTTTGCAATGCCCCAGGTGGGTCCCAACCCACAATGTTCATTATAAAGACTTTATGATAACAACTTCTTATATTTTTGTTATAAAGATTGGTCTCATGTTGAATAACTGAAAACTTGGCAATCACATTAAACACATTAATGAAGAAAACCTGTTCTGATTGAAGATGTATCTAATTACAGTAATATAGTAATTCTCCATTGCAGAAATTTTAATGTGATCTTAATATTATAAATTGCATTTCATTGGCATAACTGTGCTCCTGTGTGGTCGAAACAATTTATATTAATAATGGGGTTAAGCTGATAGAATATCTTCCAGATGAATTTTGCATATTATTAAAATGGTTTGAATTAATCTGATTCTAAAATTAGTGATCTTAGAGAAGTACTGGATTTTTTCTTCATGTGAGAGTTTCATCTTTCATGCAGCCTTTTCTTTTTATTATCAAGGTCTAGTTACTAAGGCCTAGTTCAGACAATTTTTTTAGCTGTAGTATAGATTATTGTGACTAGCCTGCACTCCCTCTCCTCCACACACCAGAGCAGAAGAGTGAAAGCTTTTGCTTTTAAACTAAATCACACTTCTTTGTTAAATCCAAACCTGGGGAGTTGTGTTTTATTAAAACCAGGATCAAGCTGTGGTTTCAAATCTTCAAACTCCCAATCTCCAATCTTGCTCTTCCTTCCTATTTCTTAAAAATTTGCAGGCATGGCTGGAGAGAGGGGGCACAGAGTTCATAGGAAAAAGAGTGCTTCTTTCCTCTCCAGCTGGGATATGCTTAAGGCAGACCAGAACAGTGTGTATGACAGGTGGTAGATGCCTCCTGCCGCTTCATATATTGGGAAGTTGGATAGCTGTGACTACTGGATCTGCTGCAGGACTACTTTGGGAATGAGAAGTTTTGGCTCGCACCTATTTCTTTTCAGAGGGGGCAGTCTGTAAAATTAGTTAGTGTTTAAGAATAGTGGCTTAGAGTTGGTGGATGCTGTAAGAGTAGCATGACCAACAAGACTACTTCATAATTTCCATCTATGCTGCTCTGCTGATACAACCAGTAAAATAAAGACACAGAAGTCAATGACTAATTGATCCAGCGTGGTATAGTGGTTAGAGTGCTGGACTAGGACCGGGGAGACCCGAGTTCAAATCCCCATTCAGCCATGATACTAGCTGGGTGACTCTGGGCCAGTCACTTCTCTCTCAGCCTAACCTACTTCACAGGGTTGTTGTGAGGAGAAACTCAAGTATGTAGCACACTGCTCTGGGCTCGCCTGAATGCTCGCCTGAATGTAGAACATCTTACTGGCTGTTTTAAATTGTTTTAGAATTATGAGTGCTTGTCTCAGAATTTGCTTTAATGGTCACTTTGTGAACCGCTTTGAAGACTCCAGTCAGTTGAGTGATACATAAATGTAATGAATAAATACATAACCAATCCTTTAAACTAGCAGAGCAGCAAGGGGGCTAGGCTAGTTTTCTGAATGCCATGTACCGCTCTGGGCTCCTTGAAGGAAGAGCGGGATATAAATGTAAAAATGAAAATGAAAATAAATAAATAATGAGTGAAAACCATGTACCATTTCCTAGCGTGGTGTAGTGGTTAGAGTGCTGGTCTAGGACTGGGGAGACCCAAGTTCAAATCCCCATTCAGCCATGATACTAGCTGGGTGTCTCTGGGCCAGTCACTTCTCTCTCAGCCTAACCTACTTCACAGGGTTGTTGTGAAAGAGAAACTTAAGTATGTAGTACACCGCTCTGGGCTCCTTGGAGGAAGAGCGGGATATAAATGTAATAATAATAATAATAATAATAATAATAATAATGATGATGTTATATCACTGTCCGTATATTCAGTAGCGATATAGCAATGGAGTTTGGACTAGACAAGTGTGCTGCATTAATAATGAACAGAGGAAAAATAAGAAAAACAGAAGGAATAGAACTGCCCAATGGAAACAACATCAAGAACCTGGAAGAGAAAGAACCTTACAAATACTTGGGCATTCTCCAGGCTGATAACATCGCACACACTGAAGTTAAAAGAAAAATTGGAAGTGAATACATCAGGAGAGTTAGAAAAATCCTGAAGTCCAAACTCAATGGCGGGAACACCATACAAGCCATAAACACCTGGGCTATACCTATTATCATATACACTGCAGGAATAATAGACTGGACCCAGGCAGAGCTAGAGACACTAGAGCGTAAGACCAGGAAAATCATGACCATCAATCATGCTCTGCACCCCCACAGTGATGTAGATAGGCTCTACCTCCCTCGCAGCTCAGGTGGAAGAGGAATGCTGCAAGTCCATCAAACAGTAGAGGAGGAGAAAAGAGGCCTTGAAGAATATATCAAGGACAGTGAAGAAGATGCTCTTAAAATGGTCAAGAATGAGAAACTATTCAACACCTATGAAACAAAGCAGGCCTACAAGAAAGAACAAGTCAAGAACCGAGCAGAAAAATGGAGAAATAAGCCCCTGCATGGTCAATATTTGCACAATATAAGTGGAAAATCAGACATCACCAAGACCTGGCAATGGCTTAAGAATGGTAACTTGAAGAAAGAAACAGAGGGTTTAATACTGGCTGCACAAGAACAGGCACTAAGAACAAATGCAATAAGAGCCAAAGTCGAAAAATCCACAACAAACAGCAAGTGCCGCCTTTGTAAAGAAGCAGAGGAAACAGTGGACCACCTGATCAGCTGTTGTAAGAAGATTGCACAGACTGACTACAAACAAAGTCATGACAAAGTAGCAGGGATGATACACTGGAACATCTGCAAAAAATACAAGCTACCTGTAGCCAAGAATTGGTGGGACCATAAAATTGAAAAAGTTGAAGAAAATGAAGATGTAAAAATATTATGGGACTTCCGACTACAAACAGACAAACATCTGCCACACAATACACCAGATATAACTGTAGTCGAGAAGAAAGAAAATCAAGTGAAAATAATCGACATAGCAATACCAGGGGATAGCAGAATAGAAGAAAAAGAAATAGAAAAAATCACCAAATACAAAGATCTACAAATTGAAATTGAAAGGCTGTGGCAGAAAAAGACCAAAATAATCCCAGTGGTCATTGGCGCCCTGGGTGCAGTTCCAAAAGACCTTGAAGAGCACCTCAACACCATAGGGGCCACAGAAATCACCATCAGCCAATTACAAAAAGCAACTTTACTGGGAACAGCCTATATTTTGTGACGATATCTATAATAACCAACAGTATTGATGATAAAATTCAGCCATCCCAGGTCCTTGGGAAGGACTCGATGTCTGGATAAAACAAACCAGTCAATAACACCTGTCTGACTGTGTAAACAAGAAATAATAATAAAATATTTCTAGTTGTTGGTGGCCAGGTCTTGTGACTTTCTTTCCCAGCACTGACTATATGTAGCATACAAAACCTGTCGGAAGGCTGTGTGTATGAATCTTAGATTGGTTGGACATTTGAATGGAAGGAACGGTGAACAACATCCAGCAGAGGAGATAAAAATTAATCATTTAGGATGAACGTCTGAATTTTATGGAAACATACTTGCCTTTTAAAATGGAATCCATGACCTTCTATCAAATGTGTAGTTAAAACTGCTTCTCTCTCTCACTCACTGACACTCTTTTTCTATATAAATAAATGCCATGGGGAGTTGAGCAAAACTTAGTTTACCATACTAAGGTAGTATACAGGCTCTGTTTTGCTGTAAATCAACATATCAATTGTTGTACAAAGCATTTGGTAAGCACACTTATTTAAAGAATACCTGGAGTGCAAATGAAAGTTGTGATTTAGATTTAAATTATTTAAGTAGGTTAGGCGAAGAGATCAGTGACTGGCCCTGAGTCGTTCATTGAGATTAGTGGTTGAAAGGGGATTTGAACTTGGGTCTCCCTGTTCCTAGTACAACACTCTAACCACTATAGTGTTTATGCCATGTTGGTTTAATTGGAGATTTAGCTAAAATAAGCAGATATTTAGTTAGACAAATGGGAATTAAAAGTGGCTGGATCATGCTCAATTAATTCAGTACAATCCCTATAAAGTATTTAAGACTTTCACAGTGTTATAGTATGCTTAGTTAGGAATAACATGATTTTAACATAGAACTGTTAATGGAGATGCATGGTTGGGAGCATATGCTATAGCAATTCCATATTAAATTATCCCATTAGAGATTGGTTGACTTGATTCTGTTACAGGTACATATGATCCTTTACTCATGACCAGAGGAGCACTTACTGGCTGCAATCCAGTAAGCTCCTTCAACATGGAGATGTGCCTGCAGCGTATATTTTATCTAGATTGTCCAAAGAACAGAGTTTCCTGCACCATATCTGCTAGCTGCTTCTCAGACTCACTGGACTTTCAGAAGTAGTTTATTTTGCAGTGCCTATATTGTTTGCAATATTTGTATATTGTTGCTACATGTTTGTTTCTGTATCTCAGGAGGTGCATCTGTGAAAATAGTTTTAGATATTGCAGTAGAAGATGCATTCAAAATTGACCTTTTCAACTTTAGGAATGTTCCTTATTTGAGTGAATGTAATTATACCTAGAGTAGGGATGTGCAAAACATTTTGCTGGTGAAACATTTCAACTCAAAATGGGCTATTTTGATCTGGAAACAGTTCACCCTTTAAATAAAGGGCCTGTTTCAAGCTTAGAGCAGAACAACCCCCGTTTTGATCGAAATAGTTCAACATTCAGAGTGCCATTTTGGAAGTCTGTTTTTCCCTTGCTGATTGTCTTTATGGCACTGGCTTCTGATTGGCGTGCGATCTCCTTGCTTCTTAGTTGGCTGCTTGTTATATAAATAAAGGGTTGTAATGGGCAACTGTGCCCCCATTGGCTGCGTGGAGGGATGAAGGGGAACACAAAAGGAGGGAATTTCAAATTCAAAATGTATTCAAAGGGACTGGGAGGCAAAGAGAGAGCCCTTATGCCGAGCCTCTCTTTAAGAAGAGGATACATCAGGACAGGAGGAAGATAAGGTTTATTATTTATTTATCTGTCTATTTATTTATCATATTTTAATGCCACCTGATACATACATTTCTAGGTGATGTACAAATCAAGGTTTTGTGGTTTTCTTTTCTCAGCACTGAGTATAACATGCTGTGCTATTGCTGCTATAACTATCTGATTTTGCTGGATCTCAGATTGACAAAGGCAGAACTTGGGTGCCCACCTTCCTTGAGTTGTGGTTTGTTCCTGAGATAGTGCTGTGGCGAGAAATGGACAGTGGCAGAGGGGTGTGTGTGTGTGTGTGAGAGAGAGAGAGAGAGAGAGAGAGAGAGAGATTTCTTGGAGATTGCTGTGATGAGCTCCGGACTGGCCTTGAGACTAACTTGGTCTGCTCTGCAGTCTGCACTGCAAGAGCAGTGGAGCAAGGTGTGCTCAGTCAACATGTGGCTGAAGGTGCTCTAGTTGAGCAGCTTATGGCTGTGCTTACTGCTAAGGGTGCTGCTGTGGCAGCTGTTGCAATGCTTAGGAAGTAAGGAGTCATAATTGTGTGAGAGAGAGCAACTTGTGCCAGTGATGTTATTGCAGTGCAGGCACTGTGGCTGGCTGGCAGTGGATTCTGGGTCAACGATAGTTTGTTCTTTAATTTGGACTGTGTTTGAAATGTGTGTTTTGGGGAGGGACAGATTCCCTTTTACTGTGTGCTTTTGCAGTGTTTTTCAAGGCAGGGTTACAAAGTTTTGCATTGCAATTTGCAATGCATTTGTATGCAGTGCACCCTGTGTGTGCGCAGCTTGTTCCAGCCATAGGGAACAATGGGGAAACTCAAATCACCCCATTGTTCCACATGGTTAGCTCCCGGGTACACCAATGTGATTTGGGGGTTTTGGGGGGGAAGGTTAAAAAAATTGTCAAAAAATTCTGCTTGCCCATTTCTTTTGTGGGTTGGGTGGTAGGTAGCACCATCATGCCCTACCACCCAACCCACATTGGTGTCCCTAGGAGCTACCTATGGAAAACAATGGGGTGTTTCAAATTCCCCATTGCTCCCTATGGTTGAAACACTCAGGAAAAAACAGCCAGTTCGACCGCTCTTTCAACTAAACATTTCAGTCATCTGCGTTTTGTTTCAAGTTTGAAACAAAATGCAAAATCCGTTTCGTGCACATCCCTAGCCTAGAGTATAATAAAGCTGCTGAGATATGTTTATGATGAAGCATTTTAGTAATGAAATAATGTATTGTACTGCTTTTCAATAAATAGGTTTTCAAGCAGTTAACGTGGGAAAAGATAACATGGTCCCCTGTCCCCAAAGGGCTCACAGCCTCAACAGAAGTACCCCAAAGTAGACATGAGCAACGGGCACTGGAGGGATGCTGTGGTGCCAGTTGCTCTCCCCTTGCATTTTGAAACGGTCTCTTTAGGGCTTAAGTCAGTAAATATTGACTAGAATTCAACAAATGGAAAAAATCCCCCCTACACACACACACACACACACACACACACACACTTACTTCTTCTTCTTGTATCCTCTTGTGCTCCCTGAAATGTTGAGGGTCCTCTGGAGCAGCGTGGGAAATAACATGGGGATATAACACTTGGAAGGGGGAGTTTATGTAAGTTGAGGAACTCTCCTTGCACAAGCAGAAGCGTGTCCCACTTGTGTTATCACTTAATTCAAGAGCAAAAATGCTGTTGCAGTTGAGAGATGGTACTTTAAAAAATCTATTATTATTATTATTATTATTATTATTATTATTATTATTAGCCACATGCTTTCCAGAAAGTTGAATGGTAATGACCTGAAGTTTTTACTGCCTGGTGTTTTTAGTTAGCTACAATTCCCTTCAGAAATCTTGGTTCATGTCTTCTCTGGAATTATGATATGCTCTGGAAAGTGAATAGCAGAAAAATGTAAATGGCTATGTAGCATGCCAGCAGTTCAGCAAAAACATAGGAATTTGGTAAGAAGTACTGAAACTAGGGTATCCTGTCAAAAAGTGTGTGCTCTTTTCCTGATTTTTAGTTCCAGGAAACCTCTTCTGTAAAGGCTGGTATGTCACCAAATGTTTAAAGGTTTACCAATGTATTTAAGTTGCCAGTGCTGCTCTTGGGTCTCAGAAGCAGCATTTTGAAATAGGTGGTTTTCTATTTTTTTAATTCCTCTCCCCCCCCCGCCCCCAGTAGTTTCATTCCAATCAGCAGTGTAATTGGAATGCAACCACAGTCTGGAGGAGGAAAGGGAATTTTTGGCAGGAGGCAGCAGAGCAGTTGGGAGATTTATTCAGATTAAAGCATAGTCTATTCATTATCAGTGCAACACACATTAACAGCAGTGTAGCATTGTGTTTCTACAGCTGGGACCTATTTTTAATGATTATATTCCTTGTATAATACATGCAAACAGCTGGGAACCAATTGGGGAGAGCTATGTTAATGACTTTTACCAAAGATGATTTTTAATAGTAGAGTTTTTTTCCTCCGAAACGGAACGGTTATATGAATTGTGATATACAACATGTTTTTTTAAACTCTACCCTTTCCCTCACATTTCCTAAAATGCAAGTTTTAACAGCATAACTTAACAGAAGTCATGTTGAGTTCAGTGGGTTTTTAAATTAAGTTCAGTGACTCTCAGGTAAATGTGTAGGACTGCAGCGTTAGAAACAAGGACACTTTTGCATTATAGGGGTTTTTTTTGCTTTGTGTTTTGTTTGTTTGTTTGTTTATATGTTGAAACTACAGGTTGGCTTCAGAAAGTTTATTTTTCCTGTGGTAATAAAACCAGAAAGCCAGAGAATTAAAACATAATCTTTGTTGGCAACTAAGTTCTTTCTACTGTAAAATAATTGTGATCTGTTAGTACAGCATTTGTTGTTTTTGGACATGATTAACAGTAATGTAGTTTTTGTAGAACACCCTTATGTGCTGTAAGTGCATTGGAGTTTTGACAGTTTAAAAACTCCCATAAATACCATAACTTACTTTGGACTCCAGTTGTTCATTGGTGGTTCCAAGAGTCAGGGCCAGCCCACAGTTTGTGGTGCCCTAAGCGAAGTATGTCTTTCCCCACCCCACAAGAGTGAAGCATGAAATGGGAAGGAAGAGGAAGGGTGCATGTAGAGAACTATGAAGCCAAGAAAAAGGCTGGTGAAACTAGAGAATTCGGAAAGGATTCAGAGGAATTGGTGGGGAGTAATCCAGAACATAATACATGGAAGGATGGATGGATTTGAGCTCAGACAGGTCGATGATGCTAGTGGAGAAAAAGCACAGCATAAGCTACACTACAGAAGCACAACATACAAACGCATGCATTTGGCAGCACCAAAAACAGATTGCTTGAAATAACTTAGATGCACACACCCATGCCATCTTCAACAAAAAAAATGTATTCCAAACCACTCTCTCCAGGGGTGTAGCTAGGGGAGAGGGTGCCCATGTTTGCACCTCTCCCCAGTGGCCTCTTGGAGTGAGATAATTAAGAACATAGGGAGAACTGGAGCTGGGGGGCTTGGGTTCTTTGAACCCATCCTCTCAGTTATAGCTACACCCCTACCTCACTCCCCCCTCCTTCTCCCACGTGCACAAACACTCTCCCTCTCTCTCCCATCCACAACTTCTTCTTCCTAGGCAAGGTGCCCCCTCGACTCTCCAAGTTTCACAGCCTAGTGTGATCCACCACCCCACACGTTTCCATCGCAACCTGCTTTTATTTACTGTTACTTTGGTGTCTGTATCCTATGCAGACTGGTGAGCGGGTGCAGCTCAGGTGAGTTGTGAGGGCATGTGCAAGGAACACACGGGGCATACGTGGCAAGCCCTGCCCACGTAGTGCTTTACCAATCGGAGGTAAAAGAACAGAAGCACCATGGTGATTGGGCAGTGGGGATTCCATATGCAGATAGGGAGAGGAGTGAGATGGGGCGAGTGAGTGAGTGAGTGGTGGGGAGGGACTGAGCGGCGGGGAGGTGGCAAGAGAAAGAGGGGGCGATGGGGTTAGGGTGGGTGGGCAGCGGGGGGGTAGGGGGAGAGGTGAGTGAGAGTGGGTGGCTGACTGAGCAGTAAAGCAGGGGCTGTGGCAGGGGGCAAGGAGAGCAACAAAGTTCTAGTGCACAGATGATCTGTGCAGGTTCAGCTAGTAGTAATATATTTTGCCAAGTGTTCATTATCTGGCTGGCTTCTGGAGCGAAAGAAAATTTGTCAAGGCATATTTTAGGTGGCTCTCCTAATTCTTGGTTAGTAACCCCAGAATGTGGTGCGGAGGGCACCACTCTACCCTTTGGTTATGGGAACCTGCAGGATTCCATCTTGTTAGCCAGCTTTTCAATTGAATCTCTTGGTGAAGTTTTCATGAGAATTAGACTGAAATGTCATCAGTATGCTGATGGCACTCTGTTCTGTCTGTTTTTTATATTGGATCCTAGGGTGGCGGTGGGAGCCCTGGATCTGTGCCTGTGAGGGACTGGATGGGAGAGAAACTTATACAAAACAGAGGTACAGTTGCTTGGTGACCTGGGATTAGGAGTGCAATCTGTCTTGGATGAGATTGCACTCCCTTTAAAGGAGTAGTTCCGTAGCGTTAGGTGCTCCTAGACCTGATGCTACTCTTGGGTGTGCAAGTGACAATGCTGAGTAGGAGTGCCTTCACCAACTTTGGCTGATGCACCAGCTATTCCCTGTCTTGGAGAGTTTAGACCTAGCCATGGTAATTCATGCCTTAGTAAGCTCCAGATTGGACTGCTGTAACATGCTCTATGTGGATTGCTTTTGAAATGCATTCATAACCTCATCTGTTATAGAATGTCACTGCCAGGCAGTTTATCAGTCAGTGCATATTACTTCAGCCTTAATGGATGTGTACAGGGTACCATTTTATTTGTTTTTTTCTGAGTTGCCCTGTGACTGTTTTTAACAAAGAAGGGTGGGATACAGAATTACAAAATTAGCATTGCCAATATTGTTTTATGTCCTTTGCCTATTGAATTACATAATTCCTTTATCTGTCCCATTTCACAATAATCCTATAATATTTTGTATTTTTTAATACTGTGAGTTGGATCCCAACTAGTGTTTTCATAAGCAGAATGTTACTTGTATAGGAGGATGCAGGATTTCTGCTGACCAACCCCCCGATGCTACACCTGACACTTCCTAAGTGTCCCCTGACTGGGGAATGGAGATGGGAAAGATCTATCTCTTGAGCAGTGCCCCACTCATGCAGGGTAGTGAAATCCAAAACAAGGCGCTCCAAAAAGATCTCTCCAAACTGGGGGAGTGGGCGACAAAATGACAAACACAGTTAAATGTAAGCAAGTATAAAGTGATGTGTATATTGGGGCAACCCCCCCCCCCAAAAAAAACAACCCTTCACATATACACTGATAGGAGAGAGATCTTGGGGTCGTTGTGGATAGCTCATTGAAAGTGTCGACTCAGTGAGCGGCAGCTGTGAGAAAGGCAAATTCCATGCTAGGGAGAAATTATAGAGGTGTATAAAATTATGCATGGAGTAAAGAGAGTGGAAAGAGAGAAAATTTTGTCCCTCTCTCACAACACTAGAACCAGAGGTCATCTCATGAAACTGAAGGTTGGGAAATTTAGGACTGGCATGAAGAAATACTTCTTCACACAGTGCATAATTAACTAATGGAATTCTCTGCCACACTATGTGGTGATTGCTACTAGCTTGGATGGCTTTAAAAGGGGCTTAGACAGAGTCATGGAGGACAGGTCTATCAATGGCTACTAGTCTGGTGGCTATAGGCCACCTCCAGCTTCAGAGGCATGATGCCTCTCAATACCAGTTGCAGGGGATCAATGGCAGGATGGGGCAAACCCTCCCCCACTGCCTGTGGGCTTCTCAGAGGCATCTGGCAGGCCACTGTGTGAAACAGGATGCTGGACTAGATAGGCCTTGAGCTTGATCCAGCAGGGCGGTTCTTATGTTCATGGTTCGTTAGACCCAAGCCTCTATCTGGTTTCTTCAGTTATTCAAATTTAGTTGAATCTCTCACTTCAAATTGCTGTTCACACAATTTCCAAATACATCTGTAAATATTTGAACCAATGCAGTCTATTGTTTTCCAAAATAACTGAAATATTAGAGTCTTGATGCTAAATAAATATTATTTTAAAGTGTGCTTCATCCTTTATTTGATATTAGAAAACTCCAAGTAAATTACCTAGGGTCCTAAGAATTTGATGTTTGTGCCTATCTCAGTGTTCTGTATAGCTGGCTCCTAGAAACTTGAAATATTTCCTCAGCCCTGTCTAATTATGAAAATCTGTCTATAACTTCATTTGAAACCTCACATTCAAAAACTTTCTGATATGTGTAAGCTACTAAGCTGTACGATATTGGATATACAGGTGGCCTTTGTTATTCGCGGGGGTTCCATTCCAGCCTACAACCGTGGATAACGAAACCTTGAGTCAGTTGGAATTGGAGGGTTAGGTTCCAGAGCCCTGGAAAACATTGAAAAGACAGGGGGAAAGCAGAAATAAGATTGGAGCACAGCACTGTACTTTGACCACCTGAGCTCTCCCACTCTCCAGGTGCTCCAGAAGTGGCCCCCAGCTCCTCCAGTAATGGATAATGGTAAAATCTCCCCACCCCACAGTTTAAGTCCAACACTTAGCAGCACAAACCCCTGGCGTGTTTGGTTGGTAGGCTGGCCAAAGAGGCAGCACATAATTAAGTCCAGTTCAAGTAAATACACAGGGGCGTTTGCTCACTCCACTGCTCGAGTTTGCAGCACTCCATCTCTTCCCTCCATGTCCGGTCTCTGGCCCGCAGTAGAAAAAAATCAAATTTAAAAAGCAGTGGAGTTCCTTCAATCCACTACTGGAGTTTGCAGCTCTCCAGCTCCAGTCTTCTGCTTGGAGTACAGATCAAGTAGCAGAAGCAGGCCCTGAAGAGGCAGACCTGCTGCCAGCCTTGTCATCATCATCAACCTCAAAGTGGAGATGTTGCTTTCTGATGATTCCACAGCTGTGGTGGTGGGTGTAGCTACCTTTTCAAAGTAGCTGCTGCTGGTCCTTTGCTTCCCCTCTCTTTGCAGAGCCTGGTAGGTGTCCTTATAGCGTTGCGAAGCAGCCTCTAGCTGCCTTTTGAATTTGATGCTGCGCTCCATCAGGGGATTGAGTTCGAAGACTTTGTCAGCCAGGACAGTCCCCAGCTGCAGAATCTCAGCCACTTTGTGGTGAAGGGCTTGGGGAGCATCTCTTCTTCTTTCTCCTTCCACACTCTCAGGAGCTGCCTGGATGATGTCCTCCAGTTCTTCCTCTGTCAACTCCTCCTGATGGGATTGGAGGAGTTCCTCCACCTCATGTGGCTCAATGTCTTCCAGGCCTTCTTCACCAACAGTGCATGCAAGGTTGATGATTTGCTCCACCTCATCAGCTACTGAGGGAACGGCTGCAGCAGATGAAGAGGTGACTGTCCCGGGCCACAGCTTCTTCCATAACTGTGTTTCATGAGTGGGATTTGATCTCTGCATGGGATGCCATGATGTTCTCAATGCAGTCTGCGATGCTGTAGCTCCTCTAGCAATCGCTGACTGACAGAGGGGGATCAGCTCCCCTGGGATCCAGCATCCTCCTGAAGTAGGTGTGTGCTCAAACCCAAAAATGAGGTTCAATTCAAATCAAATTGCAAGGTGAGAAAGGTTGCTTAAAGTTCTTAATGGCTTCACACCGCTCGCTGCCATCAGTACAGCTGAATCGACCACCGGATCACTCTTTAAACAAGCTGCCAGTGCAGCAACGGCATGGTTCCAGCCTTTGTGCATGTGCAGAGGCCAGAACCATACCATCACCATGTGGCAGCTGGTTTAAAGAGTGATCCGGCCGGTTGTTTGGCTGTAGTGGATGAGTAGTAGTATTTGTTGAGTAGCAGGGAGCTGCTAAGAACTTTTAACTAACTTTCTTGCCACTCTCCTGCTGCCGCCGCTCCTCTTCAATGTTGAACCAGTTCACATTGAACTGTGCTTGGTCCGGAGTTCAAACCGCCGAACCGGCCTGGTTGAATGCTCACCAGCTCGATATTGAACGGTTCATGCACACCCGTATCCTGAAGATCCAGCGAATGTAGTACGACTTGAAAACCACAGTCAGACCTTGGTCCATTTATTGAATCAAGGAGGTGGTTTTGAGAGGCAAGAAGGCAATCTCCAGGTTCAGGTGTGGAAACTCCAGGGTCTCCGGATGTCCAGGGCATTGTTGAGCATGAGGAGGATTCTGATGGCCAGGTTATTGAAGACCAGATATTTATTTATTTATCATATTTTTATACCACCTGATATAGAAATCTCTAGGTGGTGTACAAAGTTAAAGCATAAAAATGTAAAAACAATATAAAACAGTTAAAATTAATAAAACAGATTAAAACAATCTCAGTAAATAAAAACATCAACACTTAAATTTCAGTTAAAAGCCTGGAAAAGCAGGAACGTCCTGGGAGTCTTACTAAAAGCAAGCAGAGATGGAGATGCTCTTATTTCACAGGGAGTGTATTCCAGAGTCCCAGTGCAGCCACAGAGAAGGCCTGGTCCTGAGTCATCACCAAACAAGCCAGCGGCAACCGTAACCGGACCTCTCCAGATGATCATTAATAGGCGACAGGGTTCATGAGAGATCGCCACCTCCTACAGAAAGCAGTAGTTGATCCAGTCAGAGAAAACAACTGCAGCCACCCATGCTCTCCTGTTGGCTCTCCAGAAGCTGTTTTTTATTCTTTGCTTTCAGGGCACGAGGGTTCTGTGCTTGGTACAGGAGCATAGACTTGACCATGCAGTCCCCTGCAGCACTGCACATAGCAGCAGAGTAAGGCAGTCCTTGGTTGCATTGAAACTGAGAGAAGTTTTTTCTTCTTTGCTGATAAATTAAATTTATTAAAGTGATAATTAGCATGTTGCCAGGGTTGCACAATGCTGCAAGGGGCTCCTCCAAGAAGCTCCACATGAATGGCTCAAGAAATGCTTCTGAGGGCTCCAACAGGCTTGCAAAGGCTCCACGGAAATATGTCTGAAAAGGTTCCAAAAGCTCTAGCGCAATTATTCCTAAAGGCTCTCAGTGGCTCCCTAAGGAAACTCAAGGCTGCCAAATGCTCTTAAAAATGTACTTTTGAAGCACCAAACAATTCTAAACACACAGACCAAAGCTCCTCTGCCCCCCTCCAAACTTCTCTCACAACCTATGAGTACATGCAGCAAGAGCATGACCATATAAGGACGGAGCTGTGCGCCAAAAACTGTGAGGCTTGTGAGGAATCAGTCTTGGATGTAGTGAGTTTGAAACAGTGGAGAAGCATTCAACAAAAAGTGCTGAAGATGCATAGCTGGATGGAGGGGGAAAGGCCTTGAGGGTGGAAAGGTATAACTGAGTGATTTCTGTATACAGGTGGTACCTGAAAGTCATAGTATTTGACAAGTTTATCCAAAGACAACATGTAGGGAAAGAATAGTGTAATAAATGGCCCGTAACAGGACCCTGAAGAACCCCAGTAGGAAGAGGAAAGGCTGAAGAAGAGCTTCCCTCAGTGAAACTCTTCTTTGAAACCCTTTTTGATGAAAAGCAGTACAGTACATTTATATATTCTAAATAAATGAAAGGGAAAATGAGAATGGGGTGCAGGGGAAATCTGCTGAGAACAGTTGCACAAATTTAGGTCGTGGAAGGAGGAGTTAAGGGGAAGATGGTCTGACTCAGTTCAGTTGTCCAAATCTATTCCGAAGTGTATCTGAGAGGCAGAGAGGCAGAAAGGGTGTTATTTACTGGTGCAACAAGGTTTTGCCTTGTGCCCCATCTTGGTGTATAAGAGATCCTCCAGTCTAGATGAAATTGAGAGGCCTTTGGTTCCTTGTGGAAGCCACGCAGGCCCTTGTCACAAAAATGACTTTATCAGGTATTGATTCTTTACTTTTGACAGATGACAGACCTCTTGCAGAAGGTCTCTTCTCCCCATCCACATTCTTTCCCTGCCTGAATGACATGGATTCAGAGCACTGGGAAAGAAAATGCATAATTAAATCACTGCCTGTTTATACTCATACTACACTTGGAAAGGTTATGGAAGTTGTCCCTTGTCTGTCAAGCATGGAGGTAATTCTGTAAATATTCAGCATAGATTCCACATTTTGAATCATCCCAAGAGTGCACCCTTGATCACTTAATGCAGATTAGATGCCCCTTATTACACAAAACCTTAACCCCATCTTTGTGAAATTCTGGAGGACTGTTTTCTCAGATTTTAAAAATGTGTGTTTTATGGGTGTTAAGATGATAAATGGTGGTTGAGTTCATGGTAGGCACATCTTTTTCATAAACAAAATGTGTCCATTTAGGCAAGTACTGCTCATCTCTTGTAATAACTGAATATCAAAGGGCATTTGCCCTGGCCCGCTTTGATATGCTCACATCTGCCATAATGGATGGCAGGTTTAGGGAAAGTCCTTATTGAGAGAGATTCCATCCTTGCGGAACTATGAATGTTGAAACTATAAGTCATGTGGTGTTGTATTGTAGATTTTATCAGGATTTGTGGGTTTCTTTGATATTTCTGCTTTTTAGTATGCTGCCTGATGATGGTGGGGATGAAACTTGTATTTTATACCTATATCTGACAGGTCATTTAACAGCACATATAATGTAGCTAAGTTTCATTCTATTGCCATGTGAATTCATCAGGAAATTTTGATCAACAATTAATTAGATAATTAATTAGAGTTGGGATTAAATATTAATGGTTAATGGTTTATTTGCTATTAAGGTGCATGGTTTGAGGGGTATTATGTATGGTGCATATTGTGTTAATACTGGTCAAGGACCGTAATAAAGGAATTGATTGAAACAAAATGACCCTTTGCTTAATTACAAACATACTCATTTGGCTGTAAGCATAATGAAAAGTGTATAATTCATGGAAATATTTTAGTAATTTGACAATATAATGGTTGAAAAGTTAAGAAACAAAATGAGCTCCCCAGACATTCATATCATTCCCTGAGGAGTTAGACAATTCCATTATGGCCAGACTAGAATTCTTGGTTATTCAGCCTAGCTGTAACACTTCCTGTTGAGAGGAATTTGTCATGCTCTTCCCAAAATGGCACTGCCTCCTGAAAACAGAGTGCCACACCAGGCAAGGTCAAAGAGATGTGGTAAAACTTCAGATGGAATTTCAAGCAAGATCCTTAGAGAACAGAGAAGATGGCCATGCTCTCCTTGCATTTTCTTACCAAAGATCTACAGTTGAGGTTAATTTTAATTTGAGAATTCTCTCATAGTGGTGTCTGAGAAACTTGCTGGTGCGTATTTGGGCTGCTGGCATGAGATAAGAATGTAAATGTAGTAAGAGGATGGAAGGGGCCAGTTTCTCTTCAAAATGCAGATTTGACCCAACATTCACTTTTAAATAATCAGGGAATTATAACAGTTGGATGGCACAGCGACCAGGAATAGTTATACAGTGCTTCTGTTGACCTTTAACTACATTAACCGGTTGACTGCTGTTAGTGCCCAGTGTTAGCTGGCAATAGCACTAGGCAGCAGTTCGGTTACTTCTCTCCGTCTTCAGCCTAAAGTACGAAGTGTTTCTTCGCTTTTTCTCTCTGATCTCCAAACAGATACTTGTAGGGTAGTGTTTAACCTATTATTTTCAAAAGAGTTATACTTGAACAAAACCAGTAGCAGTTAAGTCAAGAAGGGACTGTAAGTTGTGGACAGAGCCTAAAGAATAGGTGAAGTAAAGTTGTGCCGTTGAGTTGGTATCGATTCCTGGTGACCAGAGCCAAGTAGTTTTCTTTGGTAGAATACAGGAGGGGTTTACCATTGCCTTCTCTCATGCATTATGCGATGATGCCTTTCAGCATCTTCCTATATTGCTGCTGCCCGATATAGGAGTTACCCATAGTCTGGGAAACATACTAGTGGGGATTAGAACCAGCAACCTCTTGCTCCCTAGGCAAGTAACTTCCCCGCTGTGCCATTAGGTGGCTCTGCTGGTATAATCCAAGGATATAATTGTGCCTCTCATGAAGACGTAAGTGGGAATGATGCTTGGAAACCAGATAGTATTTTAACTGCTAACACTTATTGATTTCTGAACAAACTAGACTTCAGAAGCAGAGGAAGCAAATGGAGAGTTTTCACAATGGAGGGAAATAAGAAGTGGGGTCCCCCAGGAATCTGTACTGGAACTGGTGCTTTTTAATTTATTCATAAAAATGATCTAGAATTAGGGGGTAAGCAGCGAGGTGGTCAAATTTGCAGATGATACCAAGCTCTTTTGGGTAGTGAAATCCAAAAGAGATTGTGAGGAGCTCTAAAAGGATCTCTCCAAACTGGGTGAGTGGGCGATAAAAATGGCAGATGCAGTTCAGTGTTGGCAAGTGTAAAGTGATGCACTTTGGGACGAAAAATCCCAACTTCAAGTATACGCTGATGGGATCTGAGCTTTCGGTGACTGACCAGGAGAGGGATCTTGGGGTCGTGGTGGACAGCTTGTTGAAAGTGTCTACTCAATGTGCGCCAGATATGAAAAAGGCCAATTCCAAGCTAGGGATCATTAGGAAAGGGGATTGAAAATAAAACTGCTAATGTTATAATGCCCTTATACAAAACAATGGTGTGGCCACACCTGGAGTACTGTGTACAGTTCTGGTCACCACATCTAAAAAAGGAGCCAGCGAGGTGTAGTGGCTGGAGTGCTGGACTAGGACCGGGGAGACCCGAGTTCAAATCCCTATTCAGCCATGATACTAGCTGGGTGATTCTGGGCCAGTCACTTCTCTCTCAGCCTAACCTACTTCACAGGGTTGTTGTAAGGAGAAACCCAAGTATGTAGTACACTGCTCTGGGCTCCTTGGAGGAAGAGTGGGATATAAAATGTAAAAAAAAAAAAAAGAACATTGTAGAATTGGAAAAGGTGCAGAAGAGAGCAACCAAGATGATCAGGGGCCTAGAGCACCTTTCTTATGAGGCAAGGCTACAATACCTGGGACTATTTAGTTTAGAAAAAAGACAACTGAGGATGTGGACAAGCTGCTTGGAGCGGTGAGGCCTACCACTTGTTCTCTTGACCCTTGTCTAACATGGCTTGTTCGATCTAGCAGGGAGGTTGTTGTAGAGAGCCTAGTGGAAATCATAAATGCTTCTCTGAGGGAGGGCAGGATGCCTCCTTGTCTTAAGGAGGCAATCATTAGACCTCTTCTAAAGAAGCCCACATTAAATAATAAACTGAAGTTGAATCTAGATAAGACGGAGGTACTTATTGTGCGGGGTCAGAACTCTAGAGACGATTTTGACCTACCTGTTCGAGATGGGGTCACACGTCCCCAAAAGGAACAGGTTTGCAGTCTGAGAGTACTTCTGGATTCACACCTCTCCCCGGTTTCTCAGGTTGAGGTGGTGGCCAGGGGTGCTTTTTATCAGCTCTGGCTGATATGCCAGCTGCGCCCATTTCTCGAGATCAGTGACCTCAAAACAGTGGTACATCTGTTGGTAACCTCCAGGCCTGACTTCTATAATGTGCTCTACGTGGGGCTGCCTTTGTACGTAATCTGGAAACATCAGTTGGTTCAGAATGCGGCAGCCAGGTTGGTCTCTGGGTCATCTCGGAGAGACCACATTACTCCTTTGTTGATGGAGTTACACTGGCTGCCAATAGGTTTCCGGACAAAATACAAAGTGCTAGTTATAACTTATAAAGCCCTTAATGGCTTAGGCCCTGGGTATCTAAGAGAGCGTCTTCTTCACTACAAGCCCCACCGCCCATTGAGGTCATGTGAGGATGTCCGTCTCCAGTTACTTCCAACTCGTTTGGTAGCTACACAGAGACAGGCCTTCTCGGTCGCTGCCCCGAGATTGTGGAATGCGCTCCCTGCTGAGATATGATCCTCCCCATCTCTGGCAATTAAAAAAAACCACCTGAAACCCCATCTTTTCGCCCAAGCCTTCTCAGCTTCCTAAAGTTTTGGGGTTTTAATCTCTGGTTTTTTTTAAAAAAAATTAAACTGTTTTTAAGTTTTTTGTATATGTTTTTAACTGGTTTTATGCTATTGTTAACCGCCCAGAGACGAAAGTTTGGTGCAGTGTACAAATTTGATTATTTAAATAAATAACTGAGGGGAGACATGATAGAGATCTATAAAATCATGCATGGTGTAGAGAAAGTGGATAGAGAGAAATTCTTTTCCCTCTCACATAACACTAGAACCAGGGGTCATCCCATGAAATTGATTGCCAGGAAATTTAGGACCAACAAACAGAAGTACTTTTTTACACAACCCATAATCAACTTGTGGAATTCTCTGCCACAAGATGTGGTGACAGCCAACAACCTGGATGGCTTTAAGAAGGGTTTAGATAACTTCATGGAGGAGAGGTCAATAAGAACATAAGAACAGCTCTGCTGGATCAGGCCCAAGGCCCATCTAGTCCAGCATCCTGTTTCGCACAGTGGCGCACCAGATGCCGCTGGAAGCCACAGACAGGAGTTGAGGGCGTGCCCTCTCTCCTGCCATTACTCCCCTGCAACTGGTACTCAGAGGCACCCTGCCCTTGAGGCTGGAGGTGGCCCACAGCCCTCCGACTAGTAGCCATTGATAGACCTCTCCTCCATGAAGTCATCCAAACCCCTCTTAAAGCCATCCAGGTTGTTGGCTGTCACCACATCCTGTGGCAGAGAGTTCCACAAGTGGATCACGCGTTGTGTGAAAAAGTACTTCCGTTTGTTGGTCCTAGACCTCCTGGCAATCAATTTCACGGAGTGACCACTGGTTCTAGTGTTGTGTGAGAGGGAAAATAATCTCTCTCTCTCCACTTTCTCCACACCATGCATGACCTTATAGACCTCTATCATGGCTCCCCACAGTCATCTTTTTTCTAAACTAAAAAGCCCCAGGTGTTGTAGTCTTGCCTCATAAGAAAGGTGCTCTAGGCCCCTGATCATCTTGGTTGCCCTCTTCTGTACCTTCTCCAGTTCAACAATGTCCTTTTTAAGATGTGGTGACCAGAATTGTAAGCAGTACTCCAAGTGTGGTTGCACCATAGTTTTTTATAAGGGCGTTATAATGTTAGCTGTTTTATTTTCAATCCCCTTTCTAATGATCCCTAGCATGGAATTGGCCTTTTTAACATCTGGCGCACATTGAGTTGACACTTTCAACGAGCTGTCCACCACAACCCCAAGATCCCTCTCCTGGTCCGTCACCGACAGCTTGGATCCCATCAGCATATACTTGAAGTTGGGGTTTTTCGTCCCTATCAATGGCTACTGATTGGAGGGCCACCTCCAGCCTCAGAAGCAGGATGCCTCTGAGTACCAGTTGCAGGGGAGTAACAACAGGAGAGAGGGCATGCCCTCAACTCCTTCCTGTAGGCTTCCAGCGGCATCTGGTGGGCCACTGTGTGAAACAGTATGCTGGACTAGATGGGCCTTGGGTCTGATCCAGCAGGGCTGTTCTTATGTAAACATGTTTACATTACAGTGGAGGAATGCGTAATTTCTAGAAGCCTTTTTGGTTAAACATACACACTTGATTAAATGTTCTCACTGAATCTTCTACTCTCACCCCACCCAACTGTGATTTTATCTGTTGAACCTTGCAAATCCAATTGTTGGAACTGCAAAAATGGTTTCATGAAGTCAGTTCCTCACTGTCTCCTGCACATAAAACTGTGCGACTAAAAGCCTCAACTTGTGCAGAAAAGTGTGTATTCTACCAACACTTTTTCATGCATGAAATAAAAACTAGCAACCTCGCCTTCTGTAGTTGGTGTATAAAATCTCTCCCAGATACTAAAGACCTTTGCAAACTATTTGACAGTTATTTCATCCTTGTTGTTTAGCTGTTGCTCAAGGGGACCCAGGCTTCTTCTCAAGGTACTACTTTATTCAGACTTGGACATTTTTGTGTACCATATTGTGTAAACTGATACTATGGTGCTTGTGGTGAGCCCCAGACATTGTCCTGACTTTGGAAGTGGGGAGGTTAGTGTGATAATCAAGGCAGTCTTCGGGCAGTCTCTGCCCCCACCAGCACCAAGCCTGAGAAGAAGACTGAGGGTGTTTTGGCTGGGAAGAGAGATGGGCAATTGGGGGTTGTTGTGGCTCCTGCTTGGTCATAGTGTCTGGAGCACCCTTGCCAAGCAGCAGGCAAGTGGCACATTCTGCACCTCTCCTCCAGTTCAAAAGGAGGAAAGGAAGGCAAGGGGAGACCTTGACTGCAATGTCCAGAACGCTTTCGCTTAGTGGTAGACAAACAGACATGTTGTCCCCCTTCTTCTTTTCCTCTTGCAAAGCAAGAAAACCACATTCTCTGGTTAATATTTTGCCCCTTGGAACATTTTGATCTCTTCCTTCCCTCTGTCTCACTACTTTCTCTACTTCTCTAGCTTCCAGTTTTGATTCCTGCATTGTGCTCTATGTGGGATTGCCCTTGGAGATTACTTGGAAGCTTCAACAGGTGTAGACTGTTACTTGCATGATTTCTAGCTTGAAGACCACCTGCTGTGACCAGCTTACTTCCCTTTGCTGGGCACAGTGGCTGCAGTGGTTAGCAGGGCCATGGAGACTCTAAAATGGTGCTGAAGCAGCAGGTCTTGATTTTTTTGCAGGGAGGGCTTGTTGCATCACTGCCTTCTGTCTCTAAAATGTCAATGTGCCCATACCTAGCACATCACTTCTTTCACACTTTTTCTGGATTAGGATATGGTCTTGATATCGTCTTTCAAAATGGATGTACTCAGTTTTGCTTGTCATTATCTTTAACCTAGAGAAGTCACCTACTGTAACAGTAATCTTCTCTAACCTCTAATGTTAAGATATTTGGAAACTGTGATTCTGCTTTCTCAGTGAAGAGGGGAAAGAGACCTTTACGTGCTTAAGCTTATTGTTATTACTTGGGTCCACCCTAAGTGCCTCCTCTCCCTCGGTCTGAGACAATCTGGCAAGGTCCCATCCTCCCCTTGCACAGTTCTGCTGCACCAAATGCCCCCCACAATCTGGTAGTGTGTGCATGTGCCCATCCCTCTTACTTAGCTGCGTGCCAGTGCTACTGTCGCCACTGTTCCTGCTCCTCCTCCCCTCTCCTTCTTTCTCTAGCAGCCCACCAGCACCATTTCTGCCGCCATCTTCTTCCTCCTATTCCTGCAGTTTTCAGAAGGGGAGGATGGAATGGGATTGGAAGTGTGGAGGAAAGGAGAATGCCTCAAGAGCCTCAAGACCACCCACCCCTGCCTCTCTGCTGTGTTGGTTTAGATGTTCATGGAGTGAGCATTGGCACTGAAAGCAGGAACCGGGGCTAAGACCCAGTCAACTTTGCCACTCATCACCACAGAAAACTTCAAATACTCAGAAAAAGTGATTAAAAGGGAGTTTTTATCAATAGTTTTTGTTTTTATCATTTTTCAAATGGTGCAAATTCATTCACCCTAATATGACTTACTAATAAATACAGAAAAGCTTAAAGAATGTGTATTTGCATAGTTCTCAGTAGACATTTTCCTAAAAAAACAGATGAGAACAAAGATCTGGATGTGCAGGAGTTCATAGCTGGATGCTTTTGGGGGACATTTGCCTCAGAGGGGCGACTACAAGCAGATGCAAGTTGTGTTATCAGTTAAGGGTTGGCTGGTTTAACATCTGCTTTAATGTAGGGTACCAAAATAGCAGCAAGTGGAAATAGGTTAATTTGAACAGCAACATTCCTATACAGAATAGTGTTGGTAATTAATGCAAACAGGGTGGATTGATTTAAATCAAATTTCCCATTTTCAAATTAGTGCATTTTCTGAACAGGCATGCATACTAGCTGGCTGCTATAACAAAATATTTACCCACGGGTGGAACCACTAACTCTGTGAATGTGGCGCTGGCCAGACGTAGCTTGCAAACAGGGCTGTGTGGCCCCATTTGTGAGCTAAGCCATGTCCCCTTATCTGAGATGCAGGGTGTGTGGCTTAACTTTGCACCCTGTCTGACTTCAGCCGCTTACGTCTGACACGGGGCGGGGCAGGGGGCAGCAGCGGCGGGCTGAACCCGGGCCGCCACTGGTCGACCTCTGCCACTGCATTTGCCACTAAATAGTCTTTTGATACAGCCCACGAGTACAATCACATAGCTGCTTTGTGAAACCATTGGTCTAAAGGTGAGGTATAAATCCAGTAAATAAAATAAAAATCCCCAAACCTTGGCTCTGTAGCTCACATGTTTACTCTGCAGAATTATGTCTGTCTAGGGTCAAGAGATGGATTGCTGTTTAGTGCTCTCAGTACACAAACAAGGATACTAAGCAGTATCACTTATTTGAAGGCAGAAGGTTCACAGAGCTCTGTGGTTTTCTTTGGTAGAATACTGGAGGGGGTTACCATTGCCATCTCCTGTGCAGTATGAGATGATGCCTTTCAGCATCTTCCTATATCGCTGCTGCTCAATATAGGAGTTTCTCATATTCTGGGAAACACACCAGCGGGGATTCAAACCAGCAACCTTTTGCTCCCTAGGCAAATTACTTCCCCGCTGCACTATTAGGTGGCTAGGCCCTGTTTGTGGGGCACCAAAAATGTGCTGCTTGAGACAGCTGCCTCAACTCACCTCATGAAACATCTGTCCATGCCTCCAGTGCCCAGGCATTCCCAATAGAGTTGAATAACCAGGAATGGCAAGAACCAAGGCCTCAGAGCCCACCCAAGTAACCTGTTAATGTCCTCAGGCAATACAAGTGGAAATGACTCCATAATAACCTCAGCAGACAAAGCATTGGATATGTTTTATGTATACCATCGTGGAATCTAAATCGGCATGGATTTGAGCAATTTTTATCTGCAAAATGTTTTGCAAATTGGTCACAGCAGGCAACTGTGATGGCTCAGGCCCCCCACTCCCCAGAGAACATGTCCCTGAGGGTTGAGGGACCCTCAGGAGCACATTTTCAGTGGGTGTAGGAAACAGCAGAGGGGAAGGGGGCATTGATAAAAATTGCTCCTCCCCCTTACATGACCAGAACTTCATTGTTGTTAACTCCATTTAGTACCATGGATGTAAATTGTGCTTTACAACACTTTCCAGTGTTGTAGGTGAGAAGACAGATCTTTTGCCCCAAGGGGCTTACAATCAAGAAATAGATATAAGGGCGAGGGAGGCCAGATGGGGCCAAATATGCAGTTATACACATACTTAGGCTTAGCTTTTGTAGTGTATAGGGACCATGGGTTGTGCCAAAGGCCGAGTCAGAAAGGTGAGTTTTAAGGAGGGATTCAAAATCTTGGGTGGAAGTGATGGGGCTTAGGTAAGACAAAGTCAAAGCGAAAAGTGTCCTGTGTGTGAACAAGAGTTTTTGCTGAGGGGGCAGAGAGGAAGAGAAACATGTTTCTCGTGTTGTAGAGGGAGAAGCTACATGATTTTGTGACAGACTAGTTAGAGGAGTCAGAGATAAAGCCAAAGGTTCACACCTCTTCAGTGAGGTGGATGGTAGCATTGTCAGTGGATAAGAAGAAAGTACACAGAGAGGAGGACTTGGGAGGAAAGATGAGCAAGTCTGTCTTGAACATGTTGAGTTTGAGGTGATTATGAAGCATCCAAGCAGAAATGTCAGATAGGCAGCTGGAAATATGGGATTAGAGGGAGAGAGCAAGTCCTGGAGCAGAGTTGGAGGTCATAGGCAACAGGAGGAAGCACTACATTCCAGGAGTTTGGAGGTACAGGGCAGAAGGGAGACTGGGTGGTAGCTGGAGAGGGAGGATGATTCAAAGAACAGAGGAGCCAATGCCATGTTTGATTGCAGGAGGAAATGAGCAAGAGTAGGGGAATTCAGCTTGGAAGTGCTCATTGGGATCCAGCCCTGTAAAGGTATGCTTCTAATAAACACAACATTGAAATTCAGATTTCCTTTCAAATCAGGTAGTTTTTTTTAAAGTGTAAATTTTCAAATTATACTTACTGTGATTTGATTTTTTAAAGCCGATTTAAATAAAGCTGTATTTTAAAAAGTCCTTAATTTGTATGCACCCTGAATGCAAATACTTGAGCGTACTGTCAGTAATGGGAAATCCCAAAACACTGAGCACATCAGATATAATACAAGTAATTCAATTGATATGAGTTGCATAGATGTGAATATCCTAATGTAGACGTCTGGATTTCATCAGTGAAGCTAACAAATTGAATGTCAACACCATATGTTTTGAGATTGTCACTTTCTGCCCAAAGTCACTTAAGCATGTGCTTTTATATCGTTTGAGAGGTTAGTCTACTTACCCTTATTTGAGTAGGTGAGTCATACAAACAAATTCTTGTAGAGGTGGGATTCTTGATAAATTCTGTCCAGGAATAATGCAATCTTTCATCGCTTACATTTTTGCTTTTCAACTTCTTGAAGTGAAAGACTCATTGGACAGCAGGTCTTTCCTCTCTGTCTAGACAGACCAGTACTTTAAAATTGCAGATAAATGTTTCAAATTATTTTGGGGAAGCTGTTGTTCAGATTTGTTCAAATGAGACTTGTATGGAGTCACCATACATGATCATTTTGTACTGTAATATTTTACCTCTAAATACTTTTGGCACTTGGTTCAGCAGTCACAATGCTTTGTCAGCTTTTTAATCTTAGGATCTGATAATCTGTTTACTCTGTTCTTCTAGTTGTCCACTAGAGTGGAGTAGGTCTGAAACCCCAAAGCATTTTTGTGTTTTGACCAAGAATTCTGGGCAGACCCAAAGAATCCTAGCTTTGCCAAGTTGCTGAGATTTAAATGTGATGTCAAATATACTAAAGGATTGGAAAAAGAGAAGCAATTTCAAAGGAACGAAAGTTCATTGTCTTTCCATCTATTATATTAATTCTCGTAGACATGCCTCTGTGGGGATGCATCCTGGCAACCCAAGCGGATTGGCTGGGCAGCGTTTGGCCGCGTAGGGAAGTGGCCGCTTGGGGAGGGAAGGGAAGGAAGGAAAGCGGGCAAGTAGAGAGGAGAACTGAACGGACTGGAGCAGAAGGGAGGGGGGAAGCTGAGGGGAGAGAAAGCGGCTGGCCTTGGAGAGGGAGGGTCGTGCAGGAAGGAGCCGGCTGAATGCTTGGCCGCCCAATACCAGGGACTGGAGGAAGGAGGCGGCGGCAACGACCAGCAGGGAAAACACAAGCAGGCTAAAAAGCGGAGGCGGGGAGGGGAAAGCACGAATGAGAGAGGAAAAATGATAGAGAAAGAGGGGGAAACGGAGGAGGGAGCAAGCTGGGGCAGAAGGCTTGGAGGGGAAGGGAATGGGGCAGAGGGCTTGGGGGGAGGGGAGTAGGGCAGAAGGTGGGGGGAGTGTACTGCTGCACAGATGCTCTGTGCGGGATCAGCTAGTTCTCATTAATACTAGAGTAAATGCAGCATGTCCTCTATCTGCAGTTTGGTATCTTCAGTGCTCTTGAAAGAAATATGCAAACTGTCAGTGACAACTAGGATATGTGGCTTAGCTGTTCATGAAGTAGCCTGTAGTGCTTCTGAACAAGTTGGCCATTAGCCTATAGGCTTGATTAGAGCAGTTGTCCTGTATTGATAAGAGCAACAAAATAAAAAAGATATGAATCTTTGTGTCTGAAACAGTCTTGTCACCTACAGGTGAAACTCGGAAAATTAGAATATCGAGCAAAAGTCCATTAATTTCAGTAATGCAAATTAAAAGGTGAAACTGATATATGAGACAGACGCATTACATGCAAAGCGAGATAAGTCAAGCCTTAATTTGTTATAATTGTGATGATCATGGCGTACAGCTCATGAAAACCCCAAATCCACAATCCCAGAAAATTAGAATATTACATGGAACCAAGAAGACAAGGATTGAAGAATAGAACAATATCGGACCTCTGAAAAGTATACAGTGTACTGTGCTTGATTGGCCAGCAAACTCGCCTGACCTGACCCCATAGAAAATCTATGGGGCATTGCCAAGAGAAGGATGAGAGACATGAGACCAAACAATGTAGAATTGCTGAAGGCCGCTAATGAAGCATCCTGGTCTTCCATAATACCTCATCAGTGCCACAGGCTGATAGCATCCATGCCACGCTGCATTGAGGCAGTAATTGCTGCAAAAGGGGCCCAAACCAAGTACTGAATACATATGCATGCTTATACTTTTCAGAGGTCCGACATTGTTCTATTCTTCAATCCTTGTCTTCTTGGTTCCATGTAATATTCTAATTTTCTGAGATTGTGGATTTGGGGTTTTCATGAGCTGTACGCCATGATCATCACAATTATAACAAATTAAGGCTTGACTTATCTCGCTTTGCATGTAATGCGTCTGTCTCATATATCAGTTTCACCTTTTAATTTGCATTACTGAAATTAATGGACTTTTGCACGATATTCTAATTTTCCGAGTTTCACCTGTATATATCAACTTCCTTTCCTTCGTCAGTATGACCTGCTTGTCATCTCAACTTTTTATTTCAAACAGTTGAAGAAATTGGGGGACGGAGGAGGAAATAAGCTTGCTTTTTCCATGTCCCCATAAAAATACTGTAGCATTCTTTGTGTGGAAATTCTGAAAAGTCAGGATTTTGAAGAATGTGTCAAAGGTTATTTTAAAAGATGTCTAACTTGTATAATCTGTTTGGGATGAGGGTGGGGGCAGTTGAAATTTTATGCTGCTCCTATTGCCGTTGAAGCAGACTGAAAAGGGCAGATGCTGCTGCCTAGACAGTCTCCCCCCTCCATCCCGAGGAGCTTCACCCCTTCTCTCTACTTTTGAAGGGCATAATCTGTTGCATGCTATCGTCTTCAGTGCATTTTAGAGGAATGCATGGCTGTGCGCAACTCAAATAGTTCACTTCTCCTCTTCTGATGGGAGTAGGAGGGGAGAGAGTAGGAATTCCACTGCACTCTTGGAGCAACCCTCTTTCTGTCCTTTACAATTGACAACAGCAGAAGAGGGTGGAGGTGGCAGTACGTCTGTCTTTCGGTGCCACAGTATATAACTGGTCACTCCTGGCCTGTGGATTGCAGTCAGCATCATGCAACTCTTAGTCTGATTGGAGTTTTTGGCAATTGCTGTGTAAAGAAAAAGTTAAAACTCATAACTTCATTGTGCCTTGTTTTGTTTTTCTTGCAGTTCTGTGTGCAAAAAATTTGGTGAAAAAGGATTTTTTCCGTAAGTAGACACTACTTATGCATTTGTATTGTATGTTATACAAGTCTTATGTCTCTTTGCATTGATTTTTATGTTATAGTCCAACCACCAAGTCTGATAGCCCTGATAATGTCTAACTGAAATACCATGATCTTAATGGCAGTATGTCCTTTGACATCCAAGTACTCTGGTGTATGGATTGTGCAGATAGTATACATTATGTTAGCATTCTCTCTTCTGCCACAGCTAATCTGACATTCTGTTGGAGTTATTATGTAAAATTAATAAGTGATTTGATTTTGCATAACCCTGTAAATTTAATCTAAAAATGGATAAATAGTATATTTTTATTGGACCTGAAGTTTAAAGCCATAATCCAAAGGACTCCACGTGTGTATTTCACACTAACATTTTCATAGCGTGTCCTTTTCAGAAGCTTTTACCACAGAATGCCTACAAATCCCTCTGAGTTCAGAAAGGTAGCCTGGATATTTTCTATATGAGTACCTGAAAAGGGGTACTTCAGACTGGTGTGAAGTCTTTACATTTCTTTAGTAAACTTGATATGAGTCCATGTTAGAGGCCTTGATTTTTTGAGAGGAAATTTTTGATTCTACAGAATATTTATACACTTTTAATTACTAAATGCAAGCCACCTAATGGCAATGTTAAACTCCTCCTATATCTACCAAAGACAACCTCAGAGCTCTGTGGTCGCCAGGCATCAACACTGACTTGACGGCACACTTTACCTTTAATTTCTAAACGCATTCCCTACTGTAATACAGTTAGAGGTTCTTTGATGTGGTCTCTGTGCTCTACACGAATGGACTTTGCACCTGCACAGAGAGCACATCGGAGTCTCTCCAAGATGATAACTTTCCCATTGTTTTGGCAATAGCCCCGCCCTTCCTGGTGATGTGTGCATTAGACCAGCTTTCCTCCTTCAGGCTTTCTCCGTCCGCTGACAGATCCACATTGTTTTTTCTTTGCAACTTCCCACCCCACCCCCAAATGGGGACCTCTCCATTTGGCTGGTAACCTTAGCATATGGACAGCAAGGTCACCTTCAAGAAGTGTGTCAGTTGTGGAGCCAAACTCCCCTCCATGGATGGACATAGCCATTGCCTGTTCTGCCTCGGCGAGGCCCACAAGGTAGACATGTCCCTCTTCTGTTCTAAGTTCACCAAACAAGTGCAAAAAACCAGGGCTTCTCACCTGTGCTTGTGGCTTTGGGAACAGGCACTTCAATCCTCTCAAGTGGCGGTTACTCTCAGTACTATGCAATCCAGGTCAGACAGTACTTCAAACTATCCTTGCCCCGCGACCTCGGGTTCTTCGATGTGGTCTCTGCCCTTTTACACCAATGGGCTTTGTGCCTGCACAGAGACCTCATCGGAAGCTCAATCAAGCTCATTTGCCTGCTTTTGGTGGGAACCCCGCCCCTAGCCGCTATACAAGACTGCGGTACTCCTCATCCCCTCAGTCTTCGGCGTCCACCTTCAGTGCATGTAGTGAACTTGCTGGCTCTACAGAAAGTTGAAGAAAAGTTATTTCCTGCTGAGGAAATGTGTTGTCCTGTCCTATTTGTTCTCCTGCTGAGGTTTTACTTATTTCTTGCTTGTTTTAATTTATTTTTCTCAAGCAGTTGCGATTTTTCTCTCTGTTTTTGTTTGCCTTGGTCTCCCTCCCCCCCATCAGATCATGCTGCCCTCCCAGATGGGGTGGAGCTGGCCAGCCCACGCTTTCTATGCTGGGCACAACTAACTTCAAAAAGTGTGTTACTTGCAGATCAAAGATCCCCTCTCCCAACACTCATAAAAAGTGTCTGCTTTGTTTGGGAGAATCCCACATAGTTGAGACCTGCCTGTACTGACAAAGACTGACTAAACAGGCTCACAAAAATAGGGCTTCTCGCTTGTGCACAGCCCTGTGGTAACTAGCCCTCCGATCATCGGAGGCTTTAGCTCTGAAGCACTCCTGAAAATGGTGGCTTTGGCAGCAACAGCAAGATCAGACTCAGTTCCTCCAGTCCTTCCACAGCAAAGTGTGGCTTCAGTACCACTTGTAGTACCACTTTCGGGATTAGCTGAATCAACTGGGGGAAGCTCAGCCTTTGACACTGCTGCCTTTACCAACCCCTCCCACTTCGGGATCAGTGCAGGATGCATCTGTCTCGATGGTCCTGAAGAAGAAGAAGGTGGCGCAAGCCGCACCTCTGCCTGTGGGTCAGCATCTGCCCCCCCACATCCTAAAGAAGAAGAAGCCCTCGCAAGGGGCTCCTTCGGGAGAACCAGCTAAGAAAAAGCCCCAAAAGGATTTATTTAAAGGGACTCAGGCTGCTGTGCCGACCACCTCGGTGCCTGAATCGAGGTTGGTAGTACCTAAGGATGTGCTTTCATCACCTCTTAGTTGACCAGTCCTCCCTGTATGTTTTATGTATTCCGCTGAACGTGATTTCCCCTTTTGCCAGGACTGGCAGAACAAAGAGCTTAACATCAGGCATAACTCTCATGCTTATCGCTCGAACGTGGGCAGGCATCACTATGACCCACGTTACCATGGGACAGAAGGTCTGAGGATGGACAGATCTATAATCACTCTAGCCCCTTCCACTTTCAGAGCAGACCTTGTTCCTGTTCGCCATTGCAGGACCGACAGATCCGCCATCGTGATTGCTTTCAGCCATTGGAAAGTACAGAGGATTTGGTACCGGTGCTGTCATTGCCCATATCTACGAAGCCTGCCCCTGTACCGGTGGCTAGGGAACAAACCCCAGTGGATCCTATAGTTCCGGTGGATGCCAATCCACCGCCAGTGGATCCCCCTGGACACAGACAGCAGAAGGGAAGATCCTAACTCTCCTGATTCCAACCTTACTTCTTCAGCTTCCTCCCCATAGGGTAATGATGCTGATTCCAAGCCCATATCCCCATAGGAGGATTTGAAGCAGTACTCCACCTATGTGGCACACATGGCTTCAACTTTAGGAATAAACCTAGATGTGCAACAAAAAGGGGACTTGGACCCATTGTTTGGATTGATTGATGTGGAAACCAGAACTCCTGCCTCTTTACTGCTTAATATCTTATTACTTTATTATTGCTTTCTCTCTGTAAACCTCTTTGGGAACTTTTGTTGAAAAACGGTATATAAATATTCATTGTTTTTTGTTAATATGGTTCTTTTGGAGGTTATCTGTCCACTGGAAGAAATCATCTACACTATTGCAATATAACGGGCACTTCTATAAGGTGCGAATACAAGAGGAAACTACAGCTTTCTTTAAAAAATCATCCAACGCCAAGCTCCATTGTTGTGGAGAATTCACTTAGCAAATCAAAAGGGTGAAGTCAAACCAACTTGGGTGACAAGAACAGTCGAAAGCTGGACTCCTTTGGGAGGAGACTTTATTCAGCTTCTACATTACATCTCCGGGTCACAAATTACCAGGCCTATAATGCCCGGTATAATAATTTTTTGTCATAGAAGGTTGTGCCTTTCTTGGATCTCTTGCCACAGGATAAATGGGATCCAGCTAAAGTTTTTTTTTGTGTGTGTGTGTGGGAGGCGTTTCATGTGACTAAGCAGGAACTCTACTCTGCATGGCACTTGGTGGAGTGTGCAGTGAAAGTGATGGCTACTTTTCTCTTCCCTGGCTGGAGCACTATGCTTACCTGTTCCCACCAATTCCTCTTCTACCGAAGGTGCTTCAGACGCTGAGGGCGGTCAGGCCATCCTGATAGCTCCGTGGTGGCCCAGAATGCTATGGTTTCTGGTTCTCATGCGACTGGCAGAAGCATACATCCAACTCTTATGTATCCCAAACCTTCTCTCGCAAGCTGACAGCAAGATGCTCCACCCGGAGGTGTGTTCCCTTCCTCTGACTGCTTGGAGGATTTTGCCTTGTTCCCATTGGAACTAAAGGATATTCTCCTGGCAGCTTGGAAGCTGGCAACCAGGAAGTCTTACCAACACAAATAGACCCGGTTTTCTGCGTTTTCTGCTTGAACATGGAGTAGATGTTGCTAAAGTTGAAGTTCAGACTGTTTGTGCTTACCTATTGCACCTGAAGTCTTTGGGCCTAAAGTTATCTTCTCTCTGGGTCCATTTGGCGGCTGATGTAGCACACTCTCCTGGACCAGGAGTTTCTTGGTTTAAGCACCTATTGGTGAAGTGGTTTTTGAAAGGACTTTTGCATACCATGCTTGATGATCCGGTCATGGCACCGGCTTGGGATTTGTTGGTGGTGTTGGCTGGCCTTTTGCGTCTACCCTTCAAGCCGCTAGCCTCTATTGATCCTTGCCTACTCACCTGGAAAGTGGCCTTTTTGGTGGCCATTACCTCGGTCAGGAGGGTGAGTGAGCTTAGAGCTCTTAGGTTGGACTGGCCTTACCTCCTAGTTTCATCAGGATAAGGTGGTGCTCAGGCTGGATATTCAGTTTCTCCCTAAGGTTGTTTCCACTTTTCACAGGTCACAACCACTGAACTTGCCTGTGTTTTTTCAAAGCCCGTCTTCTGATGTGGAGCCCAGATTACATTACCTAGATGTCGGGCGGGCCCTAGCCTTCTGTGTCCAAAGATCTGTGGCATGGAGGAAGACTCCTTCATTGTTCGTCTCATATGAAGGTCCCCAGAAGGGTCTACAGGTTATGGCACAATCATTATCCCATTGGATAGTCTCCACCACTGAACTTGGTTACAAGTTGTCTGGAAAGCACTATGGTGACATATGTTGCCTTTGACTGTTTGGTTCCATTGGAAGTTATATGTCAGGCCACTACGTGGGCATTGCCTCACTCGTTCATAAAGCACTATGCTATTGATGACAGATCCTGCAGGGACACTGTATTTGGCAGAACTGTTATGCAGTCTGTTTTTGGCTGAATTGTTTGTCTATCCAAATAAAGTTTGTTCAGATTTGTCTCTGTCTCTGGATTATTCAGGTCTAGATTCTCTCCTCCATTGGTGGTAGTTTGTTATGCACCCATTGGTGTAAAAGGGCAGAGACGACGTCGAAGAACTACAAGCTGCTTACCGGTAATTTTGGTTCTTCTAGTGGTCATCTGTCCTTTTACACACCCTCTCGTCTTTCCCGCTGGGGTCTGCTGAAGGCGGATTCCGTGACTGATGGGATGAGGAATGGCGCATTCGCATATAGCAGCTGGGGGTGGGGTTCCTGTCAAAAGCAGGTGATTGTGCTTGGTAGGTTCCAACGAGGTTTCTGTGCAGGTGCAAAGGCCATCGGTGTAAAAGGACAGATGACCACTAGAAGAACTAAAGTTACAGGTAAGCAACCTGTAGTTTGCCCCAGCTCAGCCGGACTCACAGCCCACTGCTGCCATTATGGCCTTGGATGTCCAAAGATCAGGCCTGTCCTGGCACTCTCTTGAGCCTGCAGCTCCACAACAGCCTACCTCGATATTGAGTGCCTCTGTATTGTCAACTTCGTCTGTGGCTCCCTTACATAAGCTGATTCTGACTGCATCAGGCCCAACTGCTTCCACCATGCCATGAAATAAGAAAAAGAGGTAGAGACCCCATCCCTTGGGTTCAGAAATGCAAACTGCTTTGATGCATGCAAGTGACCAACCCCTAGGAAAGCCCCCCAAATGAAAGCCACCTGCAGAGAACCTAGAGTCCCTACGTAGGCTGAAAAAGAAGCCGATGCCGCCACCACAAACAACCACACAGGCTCACCGGAGTGCTCCACCTCAGCAATACTCCCTACCCTTTGAACGCCATCCTGACTTGCTGGACTTGGCATGCTTGGTCCTGGAACACTCGGAAATGAATCTACACCACACACCTGCTTTCAATCCAGACCAGGATCTCATTGAACCTGAGGAACCATATTACCTGCCTTTGGACATGGAGGACATCCGCTCCGAACCCAAGAGCTGCTCCGAACTTGAGGCACTCCTGCTGGAGGATTCTCCTTATGAAACTAAGGCTCACTCTGATGTGGAGGACTATCACTCTGAACTCGAGGAGCTCTGTCCAAACCTGAAGCAGAGGACATTCGGTCGATCTCAAGTATACAACCCAATGTCCGACACCATTGGTACATCTCCAGGATCAGATGCAAACCTACTACATAAACAAATATTACAGTAATTGGGACAAGCACCCAGACTATAGAGTATCGAAACACCAATCAGTACCATCATACCTATAAATCAAATGACTGTAGGGAAGAGACCTGGCAAGTGCCCCCAACTGTGGCAGAGCGCAACACCCATCAATACACTCTCAGCTGGACCAGTGGGGGTACCAGCACATTAGACAGGCTCAATCGCCCTCTCCACCAGGACACCAGATATGGACACCACATTCCTCCAAGTCCACTTAACAGACCCTCTCAGTTGAGAGGCTGTGTCCACAGCAGCTACTACTACTACTGATATTTATATACCACTCTTCAACAAAATTCTCAAAGCAGTTTACATAGAAAAATACAAAAACATAAATAAGATGGCTCCCTGTCCCTAAAGGGTTCACAATCTAAAAAGAAACATAAGGCAGAAACCAGCAACAGCCACGGGAGGGAAACAGTCCAACAGGAGACAAGACACACCATCTCTAACATCGCAAACCATTCCCCGGTCCAGAAATCACTGGAACCAGTTCCACATACCCAGAGGTTGATCCAAACTCTGACAGATCAGCCATCATCACACCTGGAAAACCTCTGGAGGATACATTAGAGATCCAACCAGATTACAGTAATGACAACACTAGTGACTGGGACTATGAGAATGCAGATGTGCAGTCAACCCAATCGGAATCAGCTTCTCCAGGATCATCTCTTGGTGCACTCTAAGCCAGTATCCCCTTCGGAAGATTATAAATTATATGTAGATTATATATCTGCATATCATTATATACATGAGCCAGTATGACCTAGTGGTCAGAGTGTTGTACTAGAACCAGGAAGACCTGAGTTCAAATCTCCATTTATCTATGAAGCTCACTGGGTGACTCTGGGCCAGTCACGTATCTCTCAGCCTAACCTAACTCACAGGGTTGTTGTGAGGATAAACATAACCATGTACACCTCTCTGGGGCTCCTTGGAGGAAGAGCAGGATATAAATGTAAATAAATATCTCACATGGCAACCTCCTTAAGGATCCAGTTGACTCAACAAAACAAAGCTGAACCCAACCCACTCTTTTTCTCATCAGTGCCCGCCCCTCCAGTTTCTCTCCCCATAAATATGGCTCTCATGGATGTTGCTAAGGCCTGCTAAAATAAATAAATAAAGCAAGCAAGCAAAAGCCATAATCCTTACCACATCCAACCAAACAGCTTGAAAATTTTTATTGGATTCTCACAAAGGAGGAACAAACCAGTAAATTGCTACAACGTCATCCCACCGCTAATTCAGTGGTGATAGAGACATTCCTATCAAAACATAGAACACATCTAGGCTCAACACTGGCTGATCAGGAGGGCTGAAAACTGGACACATTCAGGAGGAGGCTGTATTCCGTCTCGGCCCTTAACCTTAAAGTGGCAAATTATCAGGCATGCGACACTCGATACAAACACAAGTAATGGCTGTGTCTTTAGCAATTTGGCATCACGCCTGGCTCCGATCCTCAGGCTATGATGCTCCTGTATAAAAGATCTTCCCTTTAATGGAGATGCCCTCTTTGGAGAAAAGATAGATGAGACTCTACAGAAGGTCCAGCAACTGTGCAATGCTGCTTGATCAATGAGCTTTCAGCCGTCTTCCACACACACCAGTAGACCCAACAAATGGACCTGAAACCAACTCCAGCGCCCGGCCACTCGATTCCAACCTACAGACCATTCCTTTCAAAGATAGTCTTCTTATGGAAAAAGACAGTCTTACAACATCCAATGCCCTGCCCGTCCCCTTCCCCAAGAAGCAGTGAGTGACCCATCCAGCCTCTTGAATTTCTACATTCAAGGGACACCTCCCCTACTGACCTGTTTGTCGTCTTCTCCTACCTGTTGTCTCTTATTGACCTGTCTGCCAAGGATGTCTGCTCCTACCTGTTGCTCCTGAAGGAGTCAGGCTTAAAGATTTCCTCCCTGAGGGTCCATCTGGCAGCCATCATAGTCCACTCTCCTCTGAACACTCCCTCTTTGTTCAGAGACCTCCACAATAAACCATTTCTTAAAGGGCCTCACACACCTCTCTCCAGACAACCCAGTCATGGCACTAGTCTGGGACATTTTGTTAATCCTCTCATGCCTCATGGAACCCTCTTTCGAACCCCTGGTGATGGGTACACTGGATCTGCTGTCCTGCAAGGTAGCCTTTTTAGTTGCCGTCACCTCAGCCCAGTAAGTCAGTGAGCTGCGGGCGTTGAGAATAGACCCCCCCCCTTACATCATCTTCCACTGTGACAAAGTGGTTCTCTGCCTAGCTGTCGCCTTCCTTCCCAAAGTGGACTTTTCATTTCACCACTCCAAGCCACTCACCTTACCTGTGTTTTTCCCAGACCCCAAGGATGCTGCCCACCATCTCCTTCACTCTTTCGATGTCTGAAGGGCACTGCCATTTTATGTGCACTGCATTGTAGAATGGAGACAGTCACAATCTCTGTTCATTGCCCATGCTGGCCCCAGTTGAGGCAAGAAGGCCTCCTCACAGACTCTCCGGTTGAGTTGTGAAGACTATAAGACTGTTATGAGTTAGCCAAGAAGGAGATATCCTTCTGTATCAAGGCTCATTCCACCAGAGCAGTCACAGCCTCCACCGCCTTTGACAGGGCGGTCCCTTTGGAGGTCATCTGTCTGGCAGCAACTTGGGCATCTCCTCATTCCTTCATGCATCAGTTTGTCCTTGATGTGTGCTCCCACAGGGATGCTTCCTTTGGCACAGTGGTTCTACAGTCACTCTTTGCATGATCACCCACCTCCAAGGTAAGGAACATTCAGGGTACAGTTTGCTATGTGCCCATTCGTGTAGGGCACAGAGACCACATTGAAGAATGTCAGGTTGCTTACCTGTAACTTGGTTCTTCTGTTGATCACCTGTGCTCTTACACACCTACCCATCCTCTCCTCTGTAGTTCTCCAGGCCTGCAGACTCAGGGACTGAAGGAGGCACATGCACACATCACCAGGAGGGGTGGGGCTACCACCAAAACACTGGGAAATATATTAGCTTGAAGAAACTCTGACGTGGTCTCTGTGCAAACACAAAGCCCATTCATTTAACCACTAGAAGAACCAAAGTTCTAAGTAAGCAACTCTTCATTTCAAGAAGTGCCAAGGTATGTTGATTTGGGAACTTTGGAAAAAGCTTTCCCGTTTTTCTCAGTATCTGAGTTGTGGAAACAATGGTAAAGAACTAATTTTCTTTTGGTTTTCACAATGACAGTCTACTGTGACACCCTTGCCATGTGCCCAAATAAACAGGATCATAATGGCATATGGGTTTCAGTGAACAAGTAAATAAAAAGGCATAGATCTCCTTATATATCTCATTCACGAAAAAAGCACAAGTGAATTTGTTTTCAAATGTCACTTGTGGTGGCAATGCTTGAAAGATGTGTTGCATTCAAAGTGGATGATGGTGAATTATAGAAACAGGCAAATAACTTTACACACAATTTGAAAGACCTAAACATTTCTCAAATAAGATGCCTGCAATATTGTAAGAGAAGAACTACCGTTCTTGAAATAATTGAAATGTTTGTTACGGAAAACCAGCAAATAACAATCAATCATGATTAAGATGATATGTTTTTAAGTGCCTAGCTCATTGTGTATTTTTCCTCCCTTCTGACAGGGCTTCCTGATCCATTTGCTAAAGTGGTGGTTGACGGATCTGGCCAGTGCCATTCTACAGATACTGTGAAGAATACCCTTGATCCAAAGTGGAATCAACATTATGATTTGTAAGTGTCAATTGAAATGATCAAAAGATAATCAGGTTTTGAGCTGAGTATTGGCTGACAGAATGGGCCACCTGGCTTCAGGAATGTCTAAGAGTTTATTCACTATTTTAGTTACACTTTTTAAACTAAAGCACAGCTTCACTACCTAGTTCTTATGTAACTATCATCTGTAGCGATCAGGATTGCTTTGCTGATGAGGTAAGAATCCTTGTGATAGATGCTGAGCACAGGAGTGAAATGACGTCTGTTACCTTCCATCCCGCCTTTAATTTTCTCAGTTGATTTGTTCAAAATGTTTTTGTGTAAAATTAATTTGAGCTGTTTTGCTGCAATGTTGTTACATCTCTCATATGGAAATTTTACTGTAGCCTAGGGTGCACAGCTTTGACCCTCAAGCTGTTGGACTACAACTCCCATCATCCCTGACTATTGGCCACTGTGGCTGAGATGATATGGAATTGTAGTCTAAAATCAGCTGGAGGGCCAAAGTTGTGCACCCCTGCTGTATCCTATAGGTAAAGATGACAGCTTCTTGGAAACCTTTTATTTTTGCAACATGTTTGCTTTCATTTTGGGCTGCCACTCAGTTGAAGATTTTTAATCAGTTAATCGTATGAGTTTTAGCAAATCTACTGGTTTAAATCTTTGCATGGATAAAAAAATAATAATTTTAAAGCAACCAGCATACTTTCTTTTGAAATGATGCATGGATGTGTTATAGCAGGCATTATCTTAAGATAAACATTTCCTCCTTTGTGAGAGAGGAGAAAATTCCTCTTAAGATGGTGATTGCTGTCTGCCTTTTTAGGATTAATACATTTTAAAAATTAATTTGTTTGATTATTCAGGGGCATCTTCTATTATTAGGTTTTAAATCTAACCAATTAATTAAATTTTGCAATCCTGTTTTTAATGGTCACAGTATTGCCCAAGTACTTATTAGTTGTTTGGTAGTCTACCAGAATTTTCTAGATACTAACTTAAGTATAATTCATTTGTTAATTTTAAAAAGTACTGTTGCTAGCTCAACAAAGTTGCTAAGTAGGGAAAACAAATTTGGCAACTATTTTTTCTGATGCTACTTATTTTTATACAACTATTCACTTCCCCTTAATTCTGTTTCTCCTTTACCCTTACCTTAAAATATTCGGTGTGACTGAACTTTATTTCATTAATATGAGCTATGCCATTTAAAAACAAACCTACTTTTCATTCTGTCTTGGACACAGTTGTTTCAGGAATAATGCCTAGCTCCAGATAACTAAGGAATTTATTCATTACTTATTTATCATATTTTATACTGCCTGATATGTACATCTCTAGGATGTACATGTTTAGCACAAATGCTGTAGATACAATCTTTCTTTTTTAGTTCCTTGTAGTAATGAAGCTACAAGTTCTTCCTTCAGCGTATTACTTTATATTGATGCTCCAACATATAACTCACACAGGTTCTTGGCTTTCTGTGCAGAGCAGCCATTAGGTATACCTTCCCTTTTGCAGGAGGCTAGAAAATATCATAGTACCAATATTGGTGATTCCTGAGATTATTTGCTTTGCTGTTCTCTTCTGAAAATAATCATACAATGGATTCTGAAGACATAATAATAATGTTTACCCTGACAACACACTATTGCATGGGAATGCTCGTCTCTGACTTATTGTTACAGGAAATAGATTGCATGCCAAGGATAAGTGTCTCAGTGGCAAAATGCCCACTTGGTCTCTTACAGAACATTAGTGATCAGCTAGACAAAGGGGGCAAATACGTGGAATTCCTAGAACTGATATCCTAAAATTGCTTTAGCTTTTCTACTGTTTGGGGGGCGAGATGTTGAAGATGTTTAAAAATATTATGAGTTGGTGGTGGGGGAAGTCTTCATAATGGTTTATGAAACGACTTGGCTTTGGCATGCAAAAAACAGATTAACACCTTTTCTCTCCCCTTGAGATACTGCATTTAAGTGTGAGACGGATTGGTTGCACTTGTGAAATAATGTTTAAGTTGTGTTACTAGTACTTGCAACTCGAGTCCTCTTAGACTGTTTTGTATCACCAGGAGCATAAACATCTCTTCTTTGATTCATGAAGAGATGATGGAATTTGTTTGTAGTTTCTACCGTATTCTTTGAACCAGTTGTGTGTGTAGCGGGGCAGAATCAGAACAGAAATTGCCCAGTAGATGTCTTCTATATGTCATCAATTTGAATTATGACAAAATACCTTGCATTTACAGCTCCGGCTATAGAGCGGTATATAAATGTAAGTGCTATTGCTATTGCTATTTATAATTATGGATTTCCCTTAGTTTTCATTGTTACCATTAAGTATTGAAAAAACAAAAGCTACAAATAATTGTCGCTCCTTTATGAAGGACTTTTAAAATCTAGTTTTGTCAATGGAGAAATCAAGAAGTGTGCGTCGGGGAGGATTAAAACCTGAGGGTTTCAGGCTTCCTGCTCTGTATTCCAGAGGTGTTTATCTAATTTGGCCAATAAAGCAGCACAGGTTTCAGCACAAGTTTTTCTTACCTGGGGGGTGGGGGTGTTGACACTTTTCTTCTTTCAAGTTGTGCTTTGACCTACTAGAGTGTAGCATAGAGTTAGTTCTTCAGCCCTTGTATTAACCCAGAAACAAATGTACTGATTACTTCATCTAGATTTGAAAAGGATAGGTTCTGAAAAGCTAACACTCTTAACTTGGCATTGCCGCAACAACAAATATTTATATACTGCTTTTCAACAAAAGTTTCCAAAGCACTTTACATAGAAAAATAATAAATAAATAAGATGGATCCCTGTCCCCGAAGGGCTCACAATCTAAAAGAGAGCCAGCATGGTGTAGTGGTTAGAGTGCTGGACTAGGACCGGGGAGACCAGAGTTAATCCCCATTCAGCCATGATACTAGCTGGGTGACTCTGGGCCAGTCACTTCTCTCTCAGCCTAACCTACTTCACAGGGTTGTTGTGAAAGAGAAACTCAAGTATGTAGTACACCGCTCTGGGCTCCTTGGAGGAAGAGCGGGTATATATACTGGAACATCTGCAAAAAATACAAGCTACCTGTAGCCAAAAATTGATGGGACCATAAAACTGAAAAAGTTGTTGAAAACAAAGATGTGAAAATATTATGGGACTTCCGACTACAAACAGACAAACATCTGCCACACAATACACTAGATATAACTGTAGTCGAGAAGAAAGAAAAACAAGTTAAAATAATCGACATAGCAATACCAGGGGATAGCAGAATAGAAGAAAAAGAAATGGAAAAAATCACCAAATACAAAGATCTACAAATTGAAATTGAAAGGCTGTGGTAGAAAAAGACCAAAATAATCCCAGTTGTAATTAGCACCCTAGGTGCAATTCCAAAACAACTTGAAGAGCACCTCAACACCATAGGGGCCACAGAAATCACCATCAGCCAGTTACAAAAAGCAACTTTACTGGGAACAGCCTATATTCTGCGACGATATCTATAACAATTGACAATAAAATTCAGCCATCCCAGGTCCTTGGGAAGGACTCGATGTCTGGATAAAACAAACCAGTCAGTAACACCTGTCTGACTGTGTAAACAAGAAATAATAATAAGAAATATAAGATGGACACCAGCAACAGTCACTGGTCTGGTACTGTGCTGGGGCTGGATAGGGCCAGTTACTCTCCCCCTGCTATATAGAAAGAATCACCACATTAAAAAGGTGCCCCTTTGCCCAGTTAGCGGGGGTAACTGGGGTAAGTGCCACCCCACCTCACACTACCTTGGCATTGCTAGTCAGCACATCCTCTCCCTCTAAGGGAATGGGACAACTTGCTGCAGGGAACAACGCAACCGCCCCCCCGCCCCCCCACAAGCCCATCCTGTCACTTTGGCTTTCGATCTGGAGGAGACAAGCGGGAGGGAGGCGAGAGGAAGCCAGCCCTCCCCCACGCACCCACGCCGAAAGAAAGCTTACAAAACCTTTTACACACAATGGAGTTTTCTTACACAGAACGGAGTTTGTTGCAAACGAACAAGCGGCAGGCAGGAAGCCTGCAGCGGTGGCGCTGCCTGCGCTGGATCGAAAGCCAAAGGACAGGGAGGGAGATATGTTGTCCACTGAGCGGAAGCTGCAGGGAGGGCTCTCTGGGCACCTCTTCTGCTTTGCACAGAGAGCCTCCCAGCCCTCCTCCTGCCCACCTGCCCCTTGGTTTTGTCAGGAGAAGCTCCGTTTTGCAGGAGAGTTTCAGCTTTCTCAGTGAGGCTGGCAAGTTGCCTCCAGAGAAGGGCCGTTTGACTCGAAATGGGTAGAACCCACATCGCTGCTCTCCTAGCCCACCTCCCCCACCTGCCCCATTCCAGTGAGCCACGGAGCAAAACAGCAGCTGCTGCAGGGAGCAAGTTGATGCTGTTCTACTAAATGAAGTTGTCACACCTCTTTCACTGCAGTACTACAATGTCATATTTAGACAGCAGAATCAAAATCTGAGAAGAATCACAAATGGTTTTTTTTATGTTTTACTATTGCATTTTTGTTACCTCTGCAGAGGTGATAAATAGTTCAGATTGGTGACAAATATGAAAAAGGGGCTATTTTAATCAGATATGGCGTTCTGATCATAATACTGCTCTGGAGTCACTTTTTAACTTTTAGCTTTTTAACTTTAATTTTTAAACTTTTGATTGTTATTATTTGTTTTAAATTGTTTTTAGTATTTGTTTGTTGTGAACCGCCCTGAGACCTTGGGTTAGGGCGGTATAAAAATGTGCTAACTAAATAAATAAATTATAAATTATACTGTGGACTTGCAGACATCTAGAAGCCTGAGCATGTATACACAGTGTATTAGGCAAGGGAGGCGGCTGCTTGGGGGCCCCCACACCTCGAGGGGCCCCCCAGAGGCAGGTCACATGGCTGTATATTGTGAAGTGTGTGTGTGTTTATCAGCGAGGGGCCCATTTTAAAATTTTGTCTCTGGGCCCACTCCAGCCTTGTTACGCTTCTGTATACACTTATTCAAGCTCTGGCAGTTGTACAGGGCTGGACGAAGAAACAGAGTGGGGAAATTGAGCCGCACCAGACATTTCAATTCTCATGAGGCACAACCCTACTTGTAGGCATGCAGAGAGATTCTTAGACAGTCTAACACCACCCCAGATACAAGCATTTTTTGACAATTGCGTGGTTATTTTTGAAACCCCACAGTGTCCAACAAGAGGCTGTGTTCTATACGGGGAGGAAGCTAGGAGATATGCCAGTCTTCAACATGCGGATAATGCGGCCCAGATGAGATAAGTGATATGGGGAGGATGCTAGGAGATATGCCAGTTTTCAACATGCAGATAATGCAGCCCAGACTACAGCCCTACAGCCCAGTCTCTTGTTCATGCAAAAATAAATTAATAGATAAAAGCCTAACAGTCTGTACAATCCTGCAGAGTGAATGATTGGCGTGGCATCTTGATATCTTCTCTGCCATGTAAGCAGTTTTATGCTGGGCCATAGAGTGCAGTGAGTTGTACTTTCCTGCAGAGAATTAATAAAAACAATAATACAACATGCACACACACCTTGGCCAGGAAATCTTCTCCTAAGAGTTTTGCTAAACAATTCAAAATTCAACTACACACCAGATCCCTCAAGTGTTCTGTTAATATCCATGGGATACACGTGAGGTACTCTGTTTTAATAAGAGAACTCAGCAGCAAGGTTTGCTGCTGCTTTGGGGAGACCTGCAAAGGGGCAATATGAGGAAAGAAATGGCAGCTCGCCTGCTCTAAAGCTCTGGTGCAGGCTTCTCACCTTTCACTTCTCATGAGGCACAACTCCACAGGTAGGAATGCAGAGAGATTCTTCCTTCCGCTGCAGAACTTGAAAGACCTGCTTTGGTGGGTGGTAGGTGGAAATTTAGCTTCCTCTCGCCTCCCTCCCACTTGTCCCACCCAGATCAAAAGCCAAAGTGACAGGACGGGCTTGCGGCGGCTGCAGGTGGGGGGGTTGCGTGGTTCCCTGTGACGAGTTGTCCCTATGGTGCGTTGGCCACGTCCAGTTGACCGGAGGTAAGTTGGCCATGGCGAGTTGTCATACACCTCCCCTCTAAGGATAAAAGACCAAGCTGTTGATGCTAAGGAGTAATGTGAACATTGTCACAATATACAGGTGAAACTCGAAAAATTAGAATATCGTGCAAAATTTCATTTTTTTCATTTCATTATTTCATTTCATTTTTTCATTTTCGTTCATTGATTTCAGTAATGCAAATTAAAAGGTGAAACTGATGTATGAGATAGACGCATTACATGCAAAGCGAGATAAGTCAAGCCTTAATTTGTTATAATTGTGATGATCATGGCGTATAGCTCATGAGAACCCCAAATCCACAATCCCAGAAAATTAGAATATTGTGAAAAGGTTCAACAGTCTAGGCTCCAGGTGTCCCACTCCAATCAGCTAATCAATCCATAACACCTGCAAAGGGTTCCTGAGCCTTTAAATGGTCTCTCAGTCTGGTTCATTAGGAATCACAATCATGGGAAAGACTGCTGACTTGACAGTTGTGCAGAAAACCATCATTGACACCCTCCATAAGGAGGGAAGGCCTCAAAAGGTAATTGCAAAAGAAGTTGGATGTTCCCAAAGTGCTGTATCAAAGCACATTAACAGAAAGTTATGTGGAAGGGGAAAGTGTGGAAGAAAAAGGTGCACAAGCAGCAGGGATGACCGCAGCCTGGAGAGGATTGTCAGGAAACGGCCATTCAAAAGTGTTGGGGACTTTTACAAGGAGTGGACTGAGGCTGGAGTTAGTGCATCAAGAGCCACCACCCACAGACGGATCCTGGACATGGGCTTCAAATGTCGTATTCCTCTTGTCAAGCCGCTCCTGAACAACAAACAATGTCAGAAGTGTCTTACCTGGGCTCAAGAAAAAAAGAACTGGTCTGTTGCTCAGTGGTCCAAAGTCCTCTTTTCTGATGAGAGCAACTTTTGCATCTCATTTGGAAACCAAGGACCCAGAGTCTGGAGGAAGAATGGAGAGGCACACAATGCAAGATGCTTGAAGTCCAGTGTGAAGTTTCCACAGTCTGTGTTGATTTGGGGAGCCATGTCATCTGCTGGTGTTGGTCCACTGTGCTTCATTAAGTCCAGGGTCAACGCAGCCGTCTATCAGGAGATTTTGGAGCACTTCATGCTTCCTTCCGCAGATGAGCTGTATGGGGATGCTGACTTCATTTTCCAGCAGGACTTGGCACCTGCCCACACTGCCAAAAGTACCAAAACCTGGTTCAGTGACCATGGGATTACTGTGCTTGATTGACCAGCATTGCCAAGAGAAGGATGAGAGACATGAGACCAAACAATGCAGAAGAGCTGAAGGCCGCTATTGAAGCATCCTGGTCTTCCATAACACCTCATCAGTGCCACAGGCTGATAGCATCCATGCCACGCCGCATTGAGGCAGTAATTGCTGCAAAAGGGGCCCAAACCAAGTACTGAATACATATGCATGCTTATACTTTTCAGAGGTCCGATATTGTTCTATTTACAATCCTTGTTTTATTGGTTTCATGTAATATTCTAATTTTCTGGGATTGTGGATTTTGGGTTCTCATGAGCTGTACGCCATGATCATCACAATTATAACAAATTAAGGCTTGACTTATCTCGCTTTGCATGTAATGCGTCTATCTCATATATCAGTTTCACCTTTTAATTTGCATTACTGAAATTAATGGACTTTTGCACGATATTCTAATTTTTCGAGTTTCACCTGTAGACTAAGCATATAACAGCAAAGTGAAAGTTGAGTGTTAGCTGTTCTTTAATACCAGAATTCCTAGCTCCATGGGCGAAACTACCATTAGGCAAGGGGAGACAGTTGTCTGGGGGCCCCACTGCCTGGAGAGGCCCCCCAGACACAGCTCACATGATTCCCCATGGCCCCCTGCCCAGCCCCAAGCCCCCTCAGCCCCTGTAGGCCTCAGTGAAGCCTGAACTCGAGTAGGCCAGCAGGCCCCAGGAAGGAAGGAGACAGCCAGAGTAGCCACCACAGTTATCTGCGGCCTACCCTCTGCCCAGGCCAGCCAGCACCAGGTAGAATGTGAATTTCTTTTTGTAGTTAAACCCCTCCCCCCCCCCATATATAGGGAACTGCTTGCCATAGGGCTTTGATATGGGCGGGGGGGGGGAGAGACTGAGAAGTCTCTGATTTATTCATTCATTCATTCATTCATAAATGCGCTTATGTTCAAGTTGTTTTGCAACCCAGAAGGTCTGAGTGAGAACTGTGAAGCATGTCTGGTGCTTTTATTTTATTTTTATTTTTTTCTTGTGTGTGAACTGCTCCCCAATAACTCGCAGGGGCTTCAGGATAAATCTGGCCAATATGTGAATGCAGCACCTCCATGATTCCAGAGGAGGAGAGGTGTGTTAAAGGGCTTTAAAAGCCCCCTGTGACAAACCTCCTGAAATCAAACTTGACTGAATTTGTTCAGAATTCTGAGAAAACAGACCTAGGCATGGTTGACAGTCTCTTTTGCTAATCTGCAGTGAGGGGCCCATTTTAATAATTAGTGTTTCTAGTGTGTTCTAGGCATTAAAAGTAGCACAAATATAAAGTATTCAGTGTATATCACTATATATTGTGAAGTGTGTGTATGTGCATTCAGTGAAATGTATTTCTAGGCAGCATGCTTATTTTGGAATATCAGACTTAAATCCTTGGGGGCCTGGGGTGTGCGGAGGCCCTGGACTTGGAGGGGCTGGGCTAGGGGCCCATTTTAAAACCTCGTCTCTGGGCCCACTCCAACCTTGCTACACCCCTGCCTAGCTCACTTTTTATTTTATTTTATTGCACATTGATTTGAAACTAATGCAAAATAATATGGTTCCAGTGGACTGTTCTTCAATTTTACCTACATTAAAAGCCACTATTCTTTTATCTGCCTTCAACTGCACAGTTGCCTAGTTGAAGAACCTTTTCTAAAAAAGCTCAGTTCAACCATAAAGGAAATTGGTTTTTTCCCTTCCTTTAGAAAAATGTTCTTTATTTGGCAAGAGTACTTTGCATTGGTTCTTGTGCTTAACACTGGAATGGTCTGTTCTATAGCAATTCTCAAGGGCTTTAAATAGTCTAGATGTAGTAGCTCTTGCTTGTTTGGTATAGTGAATATTAATAGGTATTTCTTGAGCATGTAAGCCATTCTCAAAAAAACACTCTAAAATTGAAAATGTATAGATTAAATGTATTTACCAAATCTTCATAATATGAAAAAAGACTTTAAAAACAAATACAAAATAAGCATTGGAAAAGATGTTATGGTTAGTGTACTTTCTTTAGTGCCTAGTGACTAGTTGTTTTGGTTTACAAACAAGCAAATATGAATATGAAACAGTATTGGCTTCACTGTTCCGTTCAATTATCTGGTACTCTTTTTTCTGAAAAGTATTAAATTGGCATTCTCAAGACTGATAGGCTGAAATATGACCTGTCAGAAAACTACATTATTCCATTTTTATGCTGCTGATAACTTTATTTGTTAAAAAGACAAAACTGTGCACTGACTTTATTCTAAACATAAGCAGAATACCATTTGTCTCTCTTCCTGCCACAATCACAGGTGTGTGTGTAGAATAACGTTCTCCCCTCTGTACTTGCCTGTTCTCTTCTTGAATGTAGGCAGTAAAGGGAAATCTTCAGGTATCTTGTTCTCTGAAGGCCCTGCATATAAGAAAGGGCAGAGAAAGTGTTACATGAACAGTCGCTTGAAAATGCCTACCATTGTTAAGTCTCAGAAGGTAGGTCAGGCTTTTGGTCTGCCAGCCTTGACAGCTTCATCTGTGGTTAGATAACTAAAGATGTTAAAACTCTTGCTGGGTGGCAGAGGGAGTACATAATTTTAAATGGGTGAGTGTAGGAGGATGTTTTCAGTAAGAGGAATACTTGGATGTTTTCACTGACAGGGAATATGTAATGGAAGAAGACTGCTAAACATCTCACAGGGAGAACCATAATTCTTAAATTTTATATCCCTCAGGATTAAACACCCAATGATATACCAGTCATTTTCACTTAGACATACTGTCATTGTCTAGCCAAAGGACGTCGGCGATGCTTGATTTACGCAAGACGTTTTGAAAAGCTCTTTTGAAATAACTGCATGTAAATTCCTGTTTTACAAATAAATTACTTGGGAGCCTGCTGCCAATCTGTAGCATGCAGTTCCTGTGAATTTGACCTCTTTTGCCAGAGGAAACCGTGTTTACTCTTCTTAGCCTCAAAAATATTTTTCAGTCAAAAATAACTTATTGCATAGACTGTCCAAAGTATAAAGTCAATATAATTTGTTTTGCTCTGGTTTTTGTCCTTTTTCAGATATATTGGGAAGTCGGACTCAATAACTATCAGTGTATGGAACCACAAGAAAATCCATAAAAAGCAGGGAGCTGGTTTTCTGGGTTGTGTGAGACTTCTTTCCAATGCTATCAACCGCCTTAAAGACACTGGTTGTGAGTAGATAGAAAGTTAACACTTCCCTGTCTTGGAATATGCTTTTCAAATATACTTTAAAATATAGCATTGCATTAAAGCTATAATTCTTTATGGAGGAGGTCTTTTGAGCAGGAAAATAATGGTGCTTTCCTCCATAGTAAATCCTAGAAATGTTAGTTATTTTGCAATATATCACTGTACTGCGTATGGTAAAGTGGAGTGTTCTTTGTTCCTATAGATCAGAGGTTGGATCTGTGCAAACTTGGGCCAAATGACAATGATACTGTTAGAGGACAGATAGTAGGTAAGTGCTGTTTTATTTTTTGTTAATTGGAATTGGAAAAACATCAAAGACTCTAACATCTGAATTTGAAAAACTGTTATGGGGAAGTCAGCTCCTAAATTGTTTCTAATATGAGCTCATGTGAACAGAGCCTGAGATGAGAGGGGGAACATTTTGAGATTTGTTTGCCCACTTTGACAGAAAGGCCCATCCCTGTTGTGTGAAGTGGTTGTCATGACTCCAAACTACAGGCAACATTCTGTAGGGATGTCATGGTATAGTCTTAGCTGCTGTTCTTATGAAGTCGCTCCTGATTTCTCTTCTTCTGCATGTGACATATATCATGTAAAAAGCAAGGCAGGGTAACCTTTGGAGAGCTGCACAGTATACGTGTCTACTGTTTTTCAAAAGAGGCCCCCTTGAAAGGTAGGAGATTAAAAATGGAACAAAGTATACCAAATCTATGCAATATATGCTTTGTGTTTTCTATTTATTAACACTTGTCTTCCTGGAGAATAGTTAATGAACTCTGTGACTAATTTTATCAGACTATCATTTGTTTATTTATTTCTCAAATTTGTAGACCACCCCAAACATCCATCTTTGGGCTGTTTACAACAACATAAAGCAAATTAAAAATGAAAACCTTAAAACCTTTTAAAACCACAGTCAAATTAAAAAGCTTGGGTGAAAAAATGAGTCTTTAGGGACTCTTTAAAAGTTTTCAGAGAGGGTGAAGCTCTTATTTCAGCAAGAAGCGCATTCCAGAGTCTCGGGGCCGCAACAGAAAAGGCCTGTCACTTTGTAGCCACGAGACAAGCAACAGCAGATGAACCTCTCTGGATGATCTCAGTGGGCAGTGGGGCTCATGGCGAAGAAGACGTTCTCTTAAATACCCAGGGCCCAAGCTGTTTAGGGCTTTATAGGTTATAACCAGCACCTTGTATTTCGCCCAGAAACATATTGGTAACCAGTGTAGCTCTTTTAGTATAGGAGTAATATGGTCTCTCCAAGATGACTCTGCTCCCAACTTGGCTGCTGCATTCTTTACCAACTGCAGTTTCCGGACTATATACAAAGACATAGAGTGCATTGCAGTAGTCATGTCTGGAGGTTACCAGACATGTGTTTCTCTGTTCTGAGGTCGTTTTTATTAAGAAACGGACGCAGCTGGTGTTTCAGTCGAAATGGATAGAAAGCACCTCTGGCTACCACCTCAACCTGGGACACCCGGGAAAGGTTTGAATCTAGAAGCACTCCCAAACTGTGTACCTGTTCCTTCTGGGTAGTGGTGTGTCCGAACCGGTCCGGCAGCCATTCCAAAGAATGGCCGAACTGCCGGACCGGTCCGGCCCTGCCTGGTCCGGGTCCGGGTGGGGGGTATGTCTTTAAGGGCGGGGAGGGCTTGCTTAGCCCTCCCGCCTCCTTGCCCCCGCCAGCGCCCGTATTGTACTGTATAGGGGCGCTGGAAACCAGCTGCCCCCCCCCCCCGCCGCCGCCGCGGCGAAATAACCTCTAAAACCATCCAGCCCTCCCTCCCTCCCAGCTAGCTGCCCGCCCACCCACCCACCCAGTCGCTCACCCCGGTCGCTGGATAAAAAGCGAGAGGAGCTCCGGCACAGAGCTCCTCTCGCTTGGAAGGCCTCCAGCAGAATGGTGGCTTGCGCGCGCGTGCATGCGTGCGCCACAAACCACGCCGTTCTCCGGAGGCCCGGTCTACCCGGTGGGAAAGGGCCGGGTAGACCGGGCCTCCGATCGCTGGTTAGACCGGGCCTCCGGCAATCGGAGGCCCGGTCTACCCGGCCCTTTCCCGCCGGGTAGACCGGGCCTCCGGAGAACGGCGTAGTTTGCGGCGCACGCATGCACGCGCGCGCAAGCCACCATTCTGCTGGAGGCCTTCCAAGCGAGAGGAGCTCTGTGCCGGAGCTCTTCTCGCTTTTTATCCAGCGACCGGGGTGAGCGACTGGGTGGGTGGGTGGGTGGGCGGGCAGCTAGCTGGGAGGGAGGGAGGGCTGGATGGTTTTAGAGGTTATTTCGCCGCCGCCGCCGCGGCGGGGGGGGGGGGCGGCTGGTTTCCAGCGCCCCTATACAGTACAATACGGGCGCTGGCGGGGGCAAGGAGGCGGGAGGGCTAAGCAAGCCCTCCCCCGCCCTAAAAACAAGGCCCCCCTTCGGTGCCGGTCCGGACTTCTCCGGACCGTGCACATCCCTACTTCTGGGGAAGTGTGACCCCATCCAAAGTGGGCAGATCGAAAGCTTCTCCTGAGTTCCAACCCCGCACAATACGTGCCTCCATCTTATCTGGATTCAGTCTTTCTGTTATCCCTCATCCAGGCCATCATTGCCTTAGGGCGGTTATGCCTACTCCTGATGATGTTGACAGGGAGAAATAGATTTGGGTGTCATCAGCATACTGATAACACCACCAAATCTCTTGATGATCTCTCCCAGTGGTTTTATGTAGATATTAAAAAGCATTGGAGACAGTATGGAGCCCTGGGGGACACCATATTAAAGTTCAGATTTTGAAGAGCAACAGTCTCCAAGGTACATCTTCTGGAATCTGCCCAAGAGGTAGGAGTGAAACCACTGCAAAGCGGTGCCTCCCACCCCCAAATCAAAGCCATTACCTCTGGTTGATTGGCTTTGCTGCAAAGATGTGCCAAGTAGGCATTAAGTGTAATGCAAATCCTTAACATCCATCCGAATGCCTCATTGATTTCAGTAGCAAAGAGCAAAGCAGTGCAGAATTCCTCTAATAAAGCATTGGGCCTTGAACTTTGGCCAGATTAGGTCATGCTCCAATCTTTGAAAACATACCTATTGCCTTCCTATTTTGTCTTAATAGGAGCAGCTGTAACATGGGCCATAGGTATGTTTGCAAGGCCTGTGATGTTGCTTCCAAGTGATGGTGCCTGGAACGAGGACTTTAGTCAATATCCTGGTGAAAAATCATACAAATTATACTGTAAAAAGTGTGTTTTAAGGCCATTGCTGTTTACAATGGGGGAAAAGAAAATTATGACCTATTGCATTTAAGGCTCCAGTTCCTCAAGTGCTGGAAACACATTTATACTGGGCCAAAATGACTTGGAATTAAATGATGGGAAGAACACTAGATTCCTCTGACTGAGATCTCCTGTCATGTGACTTGAGAATTGCTCACTTTCTTCACAGCTATACATTGTCAATTACCAAGACTGAAAGAAAATGTTGGTAGTTGAAGCAGCTGCAGGACTCTTTTTGTAGCTGATGCCCCACATTTAGAACCTCGGCATGCCTTTTTAGCCAAAATTGGGCCTGCCTTTTTATTATCTTTTGCTGGATAGATGTTCATTTTGGTCTAGACATGAACTTTCGTTTCCAATCTAAACAGGATTAGGAAAAGCACATTAATCTTAAGGCCACAGAACCAACCAAAAATGTCATGTGTTCTGTTTCATTCTCAACTAACCTGTTTATAAAGTAAGCAGAGCTACTTAGGTTTTCACAGGGAACCTTTATTCACTTAAGGCAACAGTTAAGGCAAAAAGCACATAAGGCAAAAAATTGCCATTTTTGTATTCTATTGTGAAAAATGGCCAGGCATAAGAAGTGCTGTGTGAATAAAGGTTGTCATTTTCAATTGCTTATGTATTTTTATTGGAAATGTGGGCAGTACATGTAGCATTTGAACTCTACCTACTTTTGCAGCACCTTTCTGCGTGCAGCACCTTTTGTAATTATACATATTTAATAACTAAAAGCAACAGGTTATTGTGTTTTACATAATTCCAATTAAATATTTAAGCATTCTTTCAAACATACAAACAAGCTAAAAGTGTAGATCTCTACTAATGTGCAAAATCAAAATTGAATGGAAAGCTCATATTTTAAGGAGTCTGGAAGCATTCTTTTTTAGTACTGTTTGCTAAAGTCAAGTGAGTAAAATTCTTGAAGTGGGAAGCTCTAGTCTACATAGCAGCATTATTGCTTTCCCAAAGGTTCCTGTCTGTGAAGAACAGAGTCTCAAGTTCTAAGAGTGGGGAACAGATTTTGGTTTCACCCAAGTGTAGGGATGTGCAGAACCGGTTCCATTCGAACGCAGTTTGAACTCGAATGGACTGGCTCCCCAAAAGGGGGTGCTGGTCAGAGTTTGAACCAACTGACCCCAGTTCTAATGGAACCAGTTTGGCAATTCGAGGGGTATGCTTTTAAAAGGGGAATCTGGTGAGCATTCCCCTTTACAAACAGAGGGGGGAACCCTGTCTTTAAAATACTTCTAATGGCGGCCAGGGGGGGCAGCAAGAGGGCACCTCACCACTTGTGGCGGCAGCAGTGCCTTCTCTAAATCCCAGAGCAGGTCTGGTGGTCCAGTGTGGCCTGGTTCTAGCCTCTGCATGGAGGCTGGAACCAGGCTGAGCTGGAGTGCCGGACTTGGTCTGGAGTTTAGAGGGGCCGCTGTTGGTGGTAAGGTATCCTCTCGCTGCCCCAGCTGCCATTAGAAGTCTTTTAAAGGTAGGGTTCTACCTTTGCTTGTAAAGAGGAATCCTCACTTTGCTTGTAAAGAGGAATCCTCACTTTGCTTGTAAAGAGGAATCCTCACTGATTCTCCTTTTACACACATACCCCTTGGGAAAAAAAAAACCCACGGTTTGGCCCAGTTTGACCCTTGGACTGAATTGTGGGGCCGGTTTGACTCAAACCAACTTGCAGACCAGTGGCCTGGTTCGAGTTGAAATTTGATCCAAACTGCCGGAATTGGTACAATGCACACCCCTACCCCGGTGCTGCCCAACCCAAGAGTACAATGCTTTAATTTCCCCCACAGGAGTATTTGGCAACCCTTCACTTATACAAGGGGAAAAAATAAAGGGGTACACTCAGGGATACAACTGACGTGCGGAGCAACCCAGAAGTCCACATTTTGCCCCCTTAGCTGTGTCCTATATTTGAGTCATGTCCACCTGTCCTTCCATTCTGTCTTGTCCTTGAGATGCCACTAATAGTGAAAAATCCCCTCTTCCTTGCCAAGAAAATGGAGCTTTAGAGATGTGGCTAGATAGACAGCTTTGTTTACTTAAGGGGAACACCATCTGTTTGAAATGGTCCAAAGCTGCCACTTAAACCATTTAGCCACATCTCTGCTACTATGTTTTCCTGCCAAAAGAGTACTGCAGCAGTAATGGGGAGATGGAGAGAGTCCTCAACCCCATCAAGACCAATCTGCTTGGCAGAGGGGGGAGGTAATAAGTCTCCAGTGAATTGCTTCTCATTTCTTATGCCAGTTTCAGAAGTTTTACCACTCTTCATTATGCTTAGAATGACAATTCTGAGTATGATGGACAGAATATTCAGAATTAGTTGCTATTTGTATACTTGCATAGCTTTTACACTCTTAATGTAAATTGATAGTTCAAAATAATGTGTGAGCTTTAGTCATTTGAGACTACAAACTTTCTGATTGGGCCTGTATTGTATTAAAATTGTGTGAAGGGGTGGTGGGTGGGAACTCCAAAATATGTCTTTTAAAAATATCCCTGCAAGACATACAATCCCCTTCCAAACACAATTTTGATTTGATCTGCCTTGCAGTATCTCTAATTTTGACTTTTGTTGTTTTAATAGTAAGTCTTCAGTCCAGAGACCGGATAGGCACAGGAGGGCAAGTTGTGGACTGCAGTAGACTATTTGACAATGACCTACCTGATGGGTAAGTTAAAACTTTGAAAGCAGGAAGAAAGGAATGTTTTGCATGTCATTAATGTAACTTTAACTTTTGTCTGACATTTTCAGTGATGACAAATGGAGAAAAGAATACTAATTTGTTGAGTAAAATTTATATGTGGACTTATTTGGAAGTGAGAGAGACAAGTTGACCATTTTAACATTATGACCATATACAGGGGAAAACCCATTATACACAGATTCACTATCCGTGGACTCAATATCCACAGTCAGGAAAAAGACACCCAACCTTGGAATACGTGAAACAAAACAAAACAAAAAACATGTCAACCTCCCGAATCTGCGGGTTGGAGGTGGCCAGTAGGGATGTGCAAACCGGTTCAGTGTCAAACGTGTTCAGAATTGGACTGTTTTGGTTCGGCTGTTTAGTGTTGAACTGAACCACCCCCCGTATCTACCCCCCCCCCCACCGATCGTTTTTGGGGCAGGGTTGTGAGGTTTTTTATTTGTCTTAAATTAAAATGATTTTTTAAAAAACTTGCGTTCTTTAAGTTTTGGGGGGGGGAATTGAAGTTTGCAAACCCCAGTTCGAGGGGGTGCTGGACAGGTGCGGTTTGGACTTCAACAACACCAGACCAACCAGTTCCATGCACACCCCTAGTGGCCCGAAATGACCACGGAGGTGATTTCTGGCCATTTTGTTTCTTGGAACCACAAAATGGCTCCCGGGCGTTCTGGGAGCACAGTGAGACACGGGGGGAGCAGCAAAGCATGGTAAAGAGCTTTCCTCCACATCCCCCCCACATTTGACCCAAAATCAGCATTTTTCCTCATTTTCCCGGCGACCAGGAACCTAACCCTCAATTCCCCTTTGACTCAGTGCCTCAATATACGCAGCTTCCGTGGAATGAAACCCTCGTGAATATCGAGGTCCGCCTGTATTTGAAATGAGATAGGTGTCACCTAATGAAGCGTCTGAGGTTCAAGCAGCAGCAGGGATGCAGAAGGAAGTTGTATTCTGAATCCTGATTGTGCTAGAGCACAAATATTTCAGAGGGCTCCCCCATGCTCCAGAAGTGCTCTGTAATAGTGGAAATATGTGCCTGCCTTAAGGGGTGTGTTTCCGCTCTTACAGAGCACTTCTGAAGCCTGCATCCCCTTGCCACATTGGAGTTCTCAAACTACTTGTTATGCTTCCCTTAATTATAGCAAACAGTTTGGGAGCTGACATGAGAGGTGCTGGTGTGAGTGCATGTATACACATGTGAGTGGTGACCACGTGCATATGCCCCCAAACTCCGAGGCTTCTTGGATACAGCTGGGTTCTTCAAAAGAGCAATGTTTACTTGTTTCCCTTCCCACTCCCATGCCCTGAACTTGATCACAAGGTGTCAGTGAAATTCTCCTGCATCCCAGAAGTGGCTGCAGATGTTTTTTAGCACACACTGGGGTGTGTGCGTGTGTGTGCTAGCTATACTGAAAGAGAAAACACCCATGTTTTGTGTGTGTAATGTTTGATTATTACTCATGTGTAATCTTGTTTGCATGATGCTGTGTTTCTGCTGAAACCTTTTAAAAACCACACCTCATAAATAAAGTATATTTTCTCTCAATGTATGAATTTTAGGTGGGAAGAAAGGAGGACAGCCTCTGGAAGAATTCAGTATTTAAATCATATTACACGAACAACACAATGGGAGCGACCGACACGGTGAGAGTCATTAAAAATTAAATATGAATGTTTGAATGAGTGAACCTGAGCGGCCACACCTCTTGAGGCATTCAGAGCCCATCATTCTTAGAAAATAGGCTGCAGATTCCTAGTTCTGTTACTCTCCATCTCTAAACACATTAGAGCTGCTTCCCATCGTAGCTCTTTTGTTCATGAGGGTCCGCTCCAATATCCCTCCTGTGTCACCCTGTGTTTGCATAAGAGATGGATGTGGGTATATGTATGCCTCTGACATGTATTGCTGCTCAGTGGTGCGCCTAGGTAATTTTGGAGCCTGGACCTAAAGGCCTACTGCCATCACCACTAGATAAGCTGCAATACACTATTATTGTACTGTTGTTGTATTATTGTATTGGGAAGCTGGGAACTCCTCTCTCTCTCTCTCTCTCTCTCTCTCTCTCTCTCTCTATATATATATATATATATATAGAGAGAGAGAGAGAGAGAGAGAGAGAGAGAGAGTATTTTTAGAAGAGATTCTGAATAAGATACTTCCCACTGACTTGTAGAGAGATACCACATTTTGCATGGACAATCCTGCCACTTAAATTAGCTGAATGCATTATCTTTTATACCAGAATATGCTCAGAGAAAGGTGGAATATTTTTTGTATTTTTAAAACAAAAAATTTACACTGACGACCTGTGCTGCACATACTACATTTTGCATGGAAGCAGTTCTTCTCGGTTCTTGTTGCTAGGGACAGCTCATGAGTTATCCCTCCCCACTAGCTCTGACACAGTACAGAAATCTGATTGGAAAAATAGATAACAACAAGCCCGCTCGGTGCTGAGGGGAATAACCCCGCCCCAGTTCTTTCTGTCCTCACTTTAGCTCCAGCAGCAGATTCTTACTTCTCCGTGTATTTTCTCAATTCTTGTCTTTTCTGTCGTTTCCACTCCGTTTTCCTCAGTCTCTTTTCTATATATATAAAATTTTAAAAATCTTGCAGCTTTTATCTGTCTTCTTCCTCCCCCTCCCCCCCGCTTCTCCACCTTCTCCGTGTTGCATGGAGTGGGGGCATAGAGGGAGAACAGTTTTAGTGCCCAGGGGTACAAAGCAAGTCCGCTTCAGACCGGGGTGCTCCAAAGTCCTCGGAGCTTCAGCCCCACCGTGAGCCGCTTCTTCGGAAGCAGGCCCAGACGCCAGCGTGACGATCTCCGACGCCCTGCTCCCAATAGTGGCCCCCGAACAGCCGCCCGCTGCCGCGACGGTGACGGCTGCCTTTGAGCCGCCCGCGCTGCTTGCTCCCGGGTCCGTGCCGAGTCTCCTGCCTTCGGGCCGTGAGACTCGTTCGTCAGTGGCCCAGTGTGCAGCTGATAGGAGTGCAGGTGCGCCTCACTCCCAGGAAATCGTTTTTTCGCGGCTGCCCTTTTCCAATCCTCCTCCATGCTCGCCTGAGATTCAGGCGATAGCGGAGAACCAGGACTGCATCAGACGCAAAATGGCAGCAGAGGCGGTTAAAATGGCGCAAAAAGAGGCAGAAGCGGCCATTTTGGTGGAGCAAGAACAGCTTCTGACGGTTTCCCCCCCAGGAGCCCCTGGTGGCGCAGTGGTAAAACTGCAGCCCTGTAACCAGAAGGTTACAAGTTCGATCCTGACCAGGGGCTCAAGGTTGACTCAGCCTTCCATCCTTCCGAGGTCGGTAAAATGAGTACCCAGAATGTTGGGGGCAATATGCTAAATCATTGTAAACCGCTTAGAGAGCTCCGGCTATAGAGCAGTATATAAATGTAAGTGCTATTGCTAAGTGCTATTGCTATTGCTAGAGGGACTTCTTCCAGGGAGGTAATGGGGGAGCCTTTAACTGTTTGTGGGGACCGGGGTTCTTCTGTACCCGGAGTTTCTGTGACTATTCCAAAAACTGTACCGCCTGACTGGCAGGCATGGTTTAAAAATGCCATCATCGATACCATCTATCAAGTCAGGCCGATTAAGAGGGACAAAAAGCCCCATAAAAGGAGGAAGAGGGAGCCATCCCCCTCTGATAGTATGTCTTCTAGTGATTCCACTTCCCCTCCCCCTAAAAAGGCCAAGGCCAAAACAAAGCATCTCAAAGTCAAAAAGGCTGACCACCTTAGGGGTGGGCCATAATCCTCTAATATATCCGACCACGATTCTGGGGACCCTAAGCCACTCAATCCCAAGCCTATAGGGAAACCTGGCAGGAACCCTTTGCAACCCCTGATATCTGACGGGGAGGATGCCAGGGCTGGAGCGGGTTCTTTACCACAAGACCCAGAGCTTCCAGACAGGGAAGATGGAGACTGGTCATGGGGGGAGGATAATGACAATGCTTCTGTATCCCAAAGACTTTTTGTGGCTGATGATTTCAATCCTCTCATGTCCAGAATTATAAAGACCATAGGGCTCCAACAAAACACAAACCCTGAACCCGCAACCGAAAAAGGGGATTGGGTTTTTCCAAGAGCAAAGCCAAAAGACATTCTTTTGCCATTACCAGAATTATTTGCAGAGGTGGTGAATCAGGAGTGGCGGCTTCCCATGGCTAATAGGAAGCCCCTGGCAATATCTAACCATTTTTATTCCTTTCAGGAAGAAGCCGCGGAATTATTTAAGACACCCTGTACAGATGCGCCGATCGCGCAGTTGGTATCAAATTCCCTTGTGCCACGGGATGGCGAGGTAGCCCTTAAAGACCCAGCTGACAAAAAAGTGGAGTCGGCGTTTAAGCGCACAGACGATAATTCTGCTCAGGTGACCAGGGCGGCGGCAGCAGCCTCTATGGCCGCAAGGGCCTCCTTACTCTGGCTAGACGGTTTATTAAATGAACCACCATCTGACAATATTAGGTTGAGGCAACAGCTGGTCAAGCTGCAAAAAGCACAGGCTTTTATAGCCGATGCCACTCTGGACTCCATCAGGTACTCTGCACGGGTGGCCACAGCTTCTGTCTTAGGGAGGTGCCATTTGTGGCTGAAAAATTGGGTGGTGGACAACACCTCCAAGGGTAACCTTACAGCTGTCCCTTATGATGCCACTAAGCCCTTCGGTGAAGAAGCTCTAAAAGACGTACTGGTTGAGTCGAGCGATAAGCGCAAGACCATGCCCTCAGCAGTGCGCAAGCAGGAAAGGCCCCCTTTTAAGAAGAATTTTCAACAATTCCAGCCCTTTCGGGGTATCCAGCCTTTTAGGGGCCATAACAGAGATGCTAGACAACAAAGAGGATCTTGGGGGCGCAGGAAATTTCAGGCAGCAGTCTGCCCAAGCTGACTGCCAAGCAGTGCAGCTGGGAGGACATCTAACAAGATTTCTTCCCATCTGGGAATCTTCCATAACAGATTCTTGGGTTCTGACAGTATTACAAGTCGGCTACAGAATTGGACGCCCCTTCCTCCCGCAGGTTTGTTCCCACCCCGCGATCTCGCTCGTGGCAGAAACATGCCGAGATGCTGCAAGCCATCCATCACCTTATGGAGATCAGGGCGATGGAGCCAGTTTCCTCCCCTCAGGAGGGAGGGAGAATCTATTCTATTCTATTCACCGTGCCCAAAAAGGACGGATCAAAAAGGGCTGTCCTGGACTTAAAATTCCTGAACAAGTCGGTCAAAAGAGAATGTTTCCGTATGGAGACTTTAAGGTCAATTTCAGAAGCCATACACCACCTGGACTTTCTATCATCCATCGACCTGAAGGAGGCGTACTTGCATGTGCCCATACACCCTGAAAGCAGGAAGCTACTACGCTTAAAGTCCGCAAGGCGCCATTTTCAGTATGCAGCGCTGCCCTTCGGTTTGTCCGCCGCGCCCAGGGTGTTCACCAAGGTCTTGGCACCTCTGGTGGTGCATCTTCGTCTATGCAGAGTTCGTCTTTTCGTGTATCTGGACGATTTGCTTGTGCAATCACGCACTCTTCTGGAAGCGCAACAAGACCTAGTGTTAACAGTGGCAGAACTGGAACATCACGGTTTCATCATAAACCGCCAAAAAAGTCAACTGAAACCCAGCCACCATATTCGTCATCTGGGCGTGGTGATAAATACAGTCGAGGATCGTCTCTTCTTTCCATGGGATCGCTTCACAACCATCACGCAAGAAATAAGGACCATCCTGACACTACCATCAGCCCTCCTCACGTCCCTAGCAAGGCTGTTGGGCCTTATGGTGGTGGCGATAGAAGTAGTCCCTTGGGCGCGATTACACCTGTGCCTGCTCCAGTGGTTCCTGCTCCCACATCAGCAAGCCATAGCGAAGAAGAAGAAATTGTGGCTATGTATTCCTCCTCAGCTTCGGAAATCACTTTGTTGATTTCAAATCAACAAAGTCAACCTCTTTCAAGGAAGGGAGTTCCTGGACCCTCCAAGGCTGTTAGTAACCACGGATGCGGGTGACAGGGCCTGGGGGGTGCACTGCCTTCAGCTCTCTGCACAAGGTCGCTGGGACGAAAACGAAAGGCACCACAGTATAAATTGGAGAGAGCTCAGGGCCATTGCTTGGCACTGGAGGCTTTTCATCCCACAGTGCAGAACCATCACGTCCTCGTAAGAACGGACAACATCACGGCAAAGGCCCATGTGAACCGTCAAGGGGGGACTTGATCCCGGTCCCTACATCAGGAGTCGATTCTACTTCTCTCTTGGGCAGAGACGAACATCAAGTCTCTATCAGCACATCATCTCAAAGGGGAACTGAATCAGGTGGCAGACTGTCTCAGCAAAGAAGACCTCCATCCGGGAGAATGGGGTCTCAATCCGATGATATTCTAACAAATCACAAGACGTATGGGCGTCCCGATAATGGACTTATTTGCGACTCCAAAGAATGCACAACTAAAACAATTTATGACCAGATTCCCCTGCAACGGGGCAGCAGCAGTGGATGCCCTCTCAAGTCCTTGGCCAAAAGGCCTCCTGTTCGCGTACCCACCAACGCCCCTGCTAGCCAGGGTACTAAGGAGAATACGCCTGTTGCGGACCCAAGTGATTCTCATAGCGCCGTTCTGGCCCAGGCGACCATGGTTTGGAACTGTTACACCTGGCCGCAGAACCTCCGTTAGAACTTCCAGTCAGCAACGATCTCCTGTCTCAAGAGCCTGTTTTTCACCCCAACCCGAGTTGGTTAAGGCTGACCGCATGGAGACTGAGAGGGGGACTGCTGAGCCAGTTCGGGTATTCCCCAGGAGTTCTACGGACAATGTTAGCATCATGTAGATCGTCAACCAGCCGGATATATCAGAGTACCTGGCGGGCGTTCCTGCGTTGGTCTTCACATGACTCCGTTCCGAGGGGCACTGCTACCCTAAAACACTTGCTACAGTTTCTGCAGGAAGGATTGGAGAAAGGCCTGAAACCAAACACTTTGAAGCGCCAAGCGGCCTCTCTGATAGGTCTCGTATCCGGTGTCTCACACTCTTCCCTCCAGTCTGACCCTCACCTAAGAAGATTAACAGAGGGGCCACCTTGATGCTCCCTCCAGTTGTACATAGGTTTCCATCATGGAATTTGCATGTGGTTTTGAGAGCCCTCCAACACCCTCCCTTTGAGCCAATTTCGACTATTCCACTTAAAAGTTTGTCTTATAAACTGGCTTTCTTGGTCGCAATAACCTCGGCCAGACGAATTTCAGAGATGAGAGCTTTATCAGTTGGCAAGTCCTTCTGCATTTTTCAGAAAGAGGCGGTGCAGCTTATTCCTGACCCCTTCGTACGACCGAAGGTATTGTCTGTTTTCCATCAGTTTCAAGACGTCTATTTACCCTCTTTTTGTCCACATCCAGTGCATGAACGGGAAAAGCTCTGGCACAAACTGGTCATGTGTAGGTGCTTAAAGACATACATTAACAGAACTGCACTTTTTAGGAATACGGACGCGATGTTCGTGTAGTTCAATCTACGGTCTATGGGATCCGCCATGACTTCTTCCATGATTGCTCGATGGATATGGCCATGCATTATGATGGCTTACGAGGCTCAACACATGACACCTCCGTCTCATGTCACGGCACATTCCACCAGGGCAGCAGCCACTACGGCAGCCTTTTCATCTAATGCTCGAGTACAGGACATTTGCAGGGCTGCCACCTGGTCAACACCATCGACATTCACCAGGCACTATAAGATTGATCCACATGCCACCATCCAGGCGGCCTTTGGCAGGAGGGTCCTTCAACGGGTCCTTCCACAGGACTAGGCAGGGGCGCCCCCGCCCAAGTTGGCCTAGCTGTGGTATGTCCCATGAGATGTCCCTGGCAACAAGAACCAAGAAAGGAGCATTGGTTTCACTTACCGTGAAGGTGTCTTCTGGTTCTTGTTGCCAGGGACATCTCGACCCACCCAGTTGGCGCCTCCTGCCTGTTCCTGTCAAGAATTGGTCCTGTGTTTTTTCTAGGGCGGGTGGTGTTCACAAGTACTGTTAGGAGGAGATGTTCGCAATTACTGTTAGGAACATTTTAACCTCCCCTGAGTTACCTTTTTTTTACCGATTTCCTTTTTTATCCTATGGTTCCTCCTGTTTTTTCTGTTTTCTCAAGTTTACATGGTGGATTGCTGTTATTATATATGTGTATTTGTCTCACTCACGGGTCGATTCGGCCGAAAGAACTGGGGTGGGGTTATCCCACTCAGCACCGAGTGGGCGTGTTGTTATCTGTTTTTCCAATCAGATTTCTGTCCTGTGTTGGAGCTAGTGGGGAGGGATAACCCATGAGATGTCCCTGGCAACAAGAACCAGAAGAAGCCTTCATGGTAAGTGAAACCAATGCTCCTTTCCAGGCTTCCACTCTCCCCTGCTCCTCCCTCACCTCCATGCCAGCAAAGGCGTAAAGAAACTCTTCAGAAGGAAGGGGCAGTGGATATTTAAAGTCTTTCTACGCCATTTTCAGTCACATATTCAGTCAAATAGTTTGTGCACACTCCTACCAAGCTCGTTCTGTTGGAACATTCCAGGCACTTGTGTTTCGTTTTGATATCAGAAGTAAATACAAGTTACTAGAGAGATAAAGTCTAATCAGGCCCTTTAATTTCCCTTCTCTTTCACATCTGCAATATGATGTGTAGTATTTTTGTGGCCACAAATTGTACTGTGTTTCTGAATAGCATTCATTTCATGTTGACATGCATATTATACCAATGATTCATAATATTATAAGTAGAGGTATCTGTTGCTTTAAATAATAATTTGCTTTAATATAGAAATAAAGCATTGGTTACTCTTTCAATAGGCCAGCATCAGAATATTCCAGTCCCGGTCGACCTCTAAGCTGCTTTGTGGATGAGAACACACCTATTACAGGAATAAATGGTGCAACATGTGGACAGTCATCTGATCCTAGGCTAGCAGAGAGGAGAGTGCGGTCTCAGAGGCACAGGAATTACATGAGCAGGACCCATCTGCATACTCCTCCAGATTTACCTGAAGGATATGGTAAGTGTTTCTAAAATTGTACAACTATCCATTTGTCCTTTATGAAGGCTATACTGTATGCAGATGTGATTAATTATGAAGGCCTGTGGGAGGGACTTCCCTTTCTTGGTGCTGGCCACAATCTGTCCTTGATGGTTTGATAATTCATCAGATGTAATGGGGTTAGTGGAAACTTGCTGTCATTTCTGACCTAATAGTTGCAACCTTCCTGAACCCATACCAATCAGTGGAATTGAAATGGATTAGTCAGGGTTCCAGTGGTGGTGGAAAGAGTCTCCACCACCTTCCACCAAACATACTATTTTAGGTGAAGCACTTAAAAGTAACAAGGAGTTCTTTTGGGGGATGTGTGTGTGTGTTCTGGAAACAGGTACTTCAAATGTGAGTGAGCATGCATGCTGAGAAGCACTAGAAACTACGGACTATTGACATGGGAGGTCCATGACTGGAGTCTTAAACCTGCTCATGTATTTACAAGGAATAATTAAAGGATGCATTTAAGGATGTACCTTCCTCCAGCTGAGATTCCTGTATGGGCTTGGGAGCAGCAGGGCATGTTTGAAGCTATCCTGCTTGCAAGAGCATCCCTCTTGATTTAAATGGAGGAAACAGATTTCTGTGCTCCCTGCATTGAAATGAATTGGGCAGACCGCAGGTGGGAAGGTTTGGGTGTGCATTGGACCAACCTGTGGAGCTCTATATTTAAAATTATTGTCCAAAAATTTACTATCACTGTGTAAGCTCTGAGGCCTAGAATTGCTTGTCAGAATGTTATTACAGTTTCCTCACAAAACATAGAAATTCTCTGACAATCTATATTTAAATTAGGTATGCACTCATAATAGCCTCAACTCGTCAGTTTCGTGTATAAAGCAGGCTGTGTGTACGCTGCAACCAAGGCATATATGATCAGTGTTGCCATGTGGCAGAGCTGGAGAGAGTATGAGAAGGGGAGCTTGCGATATTCCATGCCTGCTTTTTCAGAACTGACAATCCTTCTGCCTGTTTCAAAGTGGCCTAACGGTGTGTGCAGCCTTTGGAACAGGATGTACACAAGATCTACTTCAGAAGGGTGATCCACATGCAGAAGCCTCTTTATATGAATGTGATATACTTGCAGGATTGGGCCAATAGTGGTGACGGCTGCAGAATGTTTTATTTTGTCTGTTGCCAAATACTTGGTTTAGTTTGCCTAGGGATGAATAGTGGTTGATTTATGGATATTTTAAAAAATGTAGTGTTCATGATTACAATTATCCTTATAATAAATCTAAGGCAGAAGGAGAATGATACATAAGTTTGTACAAAATGAAGTATAAAAGGGGAGAAATGAGTGAAACATACAGGAGGAAATGTTGGTTAAAAATAGGAGTTTGAACAAAATAACACATTGGGATAGTGTTTACTGTAGATCCATCGTATGTAGATACAAATGGCATAAATAATCAAATAGGTATTGTGGGGCAGTGGATGAGGGCCAGTGGAAGGCCACTTGCTTGATCAGCTGCTTCCAGGATACTTCCCAGCACTGATGGCCATTGGCTCAAAGGGTAGAAATAAGAGGAATAAATCCATTCTTACCCAGTGTACATGTTGAGATATTCCTTGCAGGCCTAAAAGCTAGTAGAATTCTAAAAGGCAGATCCTATAGTACAAAGTTATGGCCATAAGTGTGCAGATTGCTTAAGTTTCCTGCTTCAATGTGATCCTTATAGTCACACTTTGGATAATATATTTATATATGTGTGCAGAATTTCTGGAAAAAATGTAACTTATGTGCAATAATATACCCCCTTGGCTTCTAAAGAAATGGCAGTGTTCTTTCAGTTTATACAGAACTAGTGTTTTCAGGCCCGTTAAATAACGGGCGCTAGTAAGTGCTCCGGGCCCACCCCCACTCCCTCTTGCCCTCCCCCCTTCCCAGAAGACTCTTTGACCTTTTATTCGCTCCCTGCGGCGGGCCCGGGCTTTCCCCGCGGCAGGGCCGGTTCCGCCGTAGGGAGCGGTTGCGCCGCAGGGAGCTTCGCCGGCGCCTTGTCCGTCCCGCCGCGGCCCCCGCTTGCCGAGGCGGCGGCTTTGCCGCCGCCTCGGCTGCACTTCCGCGGCAGCGGCCGCTGCCGTCAGGGCCAGTCTCCACACCACCGCCTCAACCACACTCCCGCCTCCGGTTGGCCCGCCGCAGCCACCGCCACCTCTGGCCATGGTCGCGGCGCTGCCGCCGCCTTGCCCACACTCTCCTCCCGGCGTGGGCGACGGCGACTTCTCCTTCTCCTGGCTCCAACATGGCTGCCGGGGTGCTGGTGTTCGTGGCTGCCTTGCTCTGTTCTGGGCATGCGCTTCGCGCATGCCCAGAACAGGCCAGGCACGGACGGACACCAAGCGTTTTATTAGAGAAGATATAAGAATACTTCAAAATCTGAGACCTACAAAACAAGAAAATTGAAAGTTTGATGGTATTGCTATGACTTCTAGATCAGTGCTTGGCCTGGTTTCATGTATGTGTGTGCATGCAGACTTGCTAACTGAGATCTCAGCACAATGCTAAGAAACTTAATTCAACTTAATTTGATTCTTGATTCTAGTTTCCATCCTGCCCCATTTTTAGGAACTCAGGATATTTTAAAATACAATGACACAAATGCAGAATAATCTGGGGACTTGGACTGAGTTGTCAGCAATATGCGGATGACACTCAGCTCTATCTCTCCTTGTCACCTGATCCTAGGGAGGCAGTGGATGTCCTGAATTCATGGCTGGAGGCCGTGATGGGTTGGATGTGGGATAATAAACTGAAATTGAATCTGGACAAGACGGAGGTAATGTTGGTCACTAGGAGAGCCTATCGGGATGAGGAGATTTTACCAGTTCGGGATGGGTTGCACTCCCCTTGAAGGAGCAAGTACACAGCCTGGGGGTATTGCTGGACCCGGCTCTGCTTTTGGAAGCTTAGGTGGAGGCGGTGGCCAGGGGTGCCTTTGCACGGCTTTGGCTAGTGCACCAGCTGTGCTCCTTTCTCGAGAAGGCAGATCTGGCTACGGTTACCCATGCCTTAGTCATGCCACAGCTGGATTACTGTAACACGCTCTACGTGGGGCTGCCCTTGAAGAATATCCGGAAACTGCAGCTAGTGCAAAATGTGGCAGCTAGGTTTTTATCCAGAGCTGCCCGGTGGGAGCACATCACTCCCATTTTGAAAGAGCTTTAAAAAAAAAAAGAGTTTCCAAACTCTCTCAAAAGAGTTTGTTTCCAGGTCCAGTTCAAGGTGCTGGTTTTGACCTTTAAAGCCCTTAACGGTTTGGGCCCGGGATACCTGAGGGACCGCCTGCTCCCAAGGGTTGCTGCCCGCTTGACGAGGTCATCTGAGGGGGCTCTGCTCTGGGTGCCGGCAGTGAGGGAGTCTCGGCTGTCGTGCACACCGGACAGGGCCTTTTCTGTTGCTGCCCCTAAACTCTGGAATGCTCTCCCGGTGGCTATCCACTCCTCAGTCTCCATCACAGCTTTTAGAAAGGATGTTAAATCCTGGCTTTCTACCCAGGCTTTTTTATGATTGTCTCTGCTGCTGCTCTTTGTATTCTGTACTGTTTTTATGCTTGTGTTTTAAATTTTTAATCAGATTTGTTTTTATATTTTTAGCTTATATTTTAATTGTGTCATTTTTATAATCTTTTAAATTCTGCTGTAAACCGCCTTGGGATTGTTTTAATGAAAGGCGGTATATAAATTTAACAATTAAATTTTATTTATATATATATATATATATATATATATATATATATATATATATATATATATATCCCCATCCATCTATCCCCAGCTGGAAAATATATTTTAAAAACCCTAAGATTGCCCCACTCTTCCTTAGCTTTAACTGTTAAAAGCTAACCCAAACATGGAAGTCTTAAGAACTCTTCTAGAAAACATTCAAATTTGGATGTCTCTTCTGTGGTGCCTTTATTTCTAGTATATTATATTTATTAATAACTTGTGTTCTATGAGATTTTCATTGTTTTCTTCACTACCTTTTGCTATTTATTGGTGAACAGAACAAAGGACTACTCAGCAAGGGCAGGTGTATTTTCTACATACTCAGACTGGTGTAAGTACGTGGCATGATCCACGAGTGCCTAGGTAAGAGAACAATTTATCCATTTGATGCCATGAGTTAAATAAAGCTTATTTTCAAATAGCACTTGGAACCAGAGTAGTATGCGTGGAAGCATACTTGTACAACAGAGCTTTCATGCCCCGCTACACCACAGTTCCCTGTGTGTTCCTCCCCGACCCTTGAGGGTTTCGGAAGCCTCTGGTCTATCATGGAATGTGGTGTAGAGGGGAATCGGTAAAATCCAGGGGCATCTTGTGCAAGCAGAGCTCCACTGTCCAATTTTCATGAACACCCCACCCCCAACAGCCCCCCGTGGCATATCCTGTGCTGTTGTGGAGGGTTCCCTGATTCTTAGGAGCAGCTTTTTGGAGAGCTTGCAAGGGGAGGGGAGGAGGTGGAAAAACCACTAAATGCTACTTTTGAGCCAAATCTATATGGTAATGAATAGCACTAATTTGATTCTTAAAGAATAGCAGATTGGCCTATTGGCAGGACTGTATTTTCCGATCCCATTCAACTTCAGAAATTGGAACTAGGTACAGAATTCAGCATCCTAAGAATATTTGCTTTCATTTAAAAGAGAAGAAGCACGTTCCCAGCCTTTCTGGCTCAGCAGAAAAATTCAAAACGTTGTGGTCAGTGTGTAATTTGCAGTGTCTGAGGAATTCTCAGAAGCTTTAAGGAGTTTGAATAAGATCTCCCCACATCCAGTGGCTAGGCATAGGACGTTAATGTCCTGCACTGCTCCCTTGTCCTCTCCATGACTAGCAAAATGTTTTAAACCAAATAAACTAAGCACGTGTGTGTAAATGTACATACCTTATGTATTGCAAGTGTCATAATTCTAGTTTCCTTGGCACAGAACTTTTATATTGTTTAAGTACAAAGTGTACACCGACTCTGAGACTGGAAGCGGGTGTTATCTCAGTAGAGGCCAGAGCTTGGTATCTAAAATTAATAAACTGGGCAGGAATCAACTTAATGCCCTCTGGTCTGCTTCCGTTGTTATTATTGGATAGGCACTGCTCGAGTTGGTGGGAGAACTCTGTTAGGGAACTCCGTACCTACAGTCTTTCACCTGAGGCAATCTTCTCTGTGGGATTGGTCAGGGCCAAAGAACTTATTAAGCGAAGGATCTGGGATATTGAGTTTCAGGATGACCAGTCGAAGACATCTAGGTCGTTCCATCTGCTCAGTGGTGGGATAAGAACTCGCTCAGCAGGTTATCTTTTCCTCCTCACTGTCCCTAAACATAGATGGGTCTCTTCAAGGGCCCATATGAATGTCCTCCCTTCAGAACGACTGGCTGGCAGATATAGCAGAATTCCAATTGAGCAGAGAGATATTGCCCCTGTAATTCTGAGCAGAGATATTGCCCCTGTAACTCTGAGGAGATCGAGTCAGTTGCACGTGTGTTCCTGCGGTTTGTCTTTTTATATAGGTCTTAGGCGAAGGTTAATTGACCCTATTGATGAATTCTACGTCAAATATTTGTTAACAGATGCGAATCCGTTTATCACACACACAGTTGCGAAATTCTGTTGAATTTCAGATCACTATTAGATCATTGGTTACAGGTGAGCAACCTGTTTTTCTGCAATACAAGTTCGACGTGCTCTGCTTGCTAACAGTTAGATCCATTGTATAGATATGTTATCAATATGGCTATGTTTAAATTTTACATTTGTTTTAGATGTTCAGATATTGGTTAAAGACCGTAATAAAGACTGGCAAAGTGTACAGAGTAAAGTACTTACTGTCTGTTAACTAAAATGTTGATTGTGGTATTGTTTTTTTAAATCTAACATATGGCCAGACATTGATGTAAAGTCACTTCAGTACATCATCCTTTTCTTTTTAGTCAGCTACTGGATAGGATAGGTAGTAGTGGAGGACTTTTAAATAAATCATACAAGAGTGTTTTAGTCACCAAATGTTTTGGTCATTAATATTAAGCTAGGGCTTGTCATCTTCAACAACTGCTGTCTTTAACAAGATTCAGTACTTTGGCAACGTGCTGGTGATGATTTAAACTTTTGTTTGGGATTACTTTTATTGCATCTAGCAGTTAGTTTTCACAGTTAGCTAAAAATTGTCTCTGGTATGCACACACAAGGCTTTGTGGAAAATATTAGTCTTATGAATGTGGTTTTCTTGGATTTTTAATGCAATTCAGATATTCTTAAGATTAATATTATCTTAAAGAATGTTTCTCAAAACTGTTACCAAAGTGCAGCTCCTTTGGGCAGATAGTCACAGGATTTTATTTTTGTTTGATGTCTGTATTACATTAGCTTTTGGTAAAGTTATTTTGCATTTTTAAAAGTAGGCTTTGTGATACCAGCTTTTCCAAAGCAGTGTGTTTTTGAGAGCTTCTACCCCGCCTCTTCTTTTGGTGGACTTGTTTCTTGGGAGTAGAGATTCTAGCCGACTAGATCAGGTTTCTGAAACAATACATGTTCTCAGGTTTCATGGAATTGTTATGTTAGATTTACGCTTGATTGGCTCAGAGTCCAAATGCTGAGGTATTTTTCATTTATGTTTGTTTTTGCAGGGATCTTAGCAACATCAATTGCGAAGAGCTTGGTCCTTTGCCTCCTGGATGGGAGATCCGAAATACAGCAACAGGCAGGGTTTATTTTGTCGACCATAACAACAGAACAACGCAATTCACAGATCCACGACTGTCAGCTAACTTGCACTTGGTACTAAAGTGAGTTCATCCTGTCACAAGTGCAGACTGATTAACACTTAGGGCACAGAAGTGGTTTTCCAAGAACGCATGGTAGATTCTGCTGCCTTGTGTTACGTAACGCCTTCCTGCGGACTTTGAATCTTTTAAATGTAATTTCATGGAGAAAAAATCAGATGTAGCATACAAAAGAAAATGATACAAATATCAAAAACAGTGTTAGCTGAGTCATGCAGTGAGAATGTTGTTTTTAACTCTTTTCATGAGCTCAGTGTCTATATTAGCAACATGTTATGCCTTCATCTACACTCAGACAAGCAAGGTGGATTTATACAATTATATTGAAATTCTAAAAGTCTGGTTTTAACCGTTAGTTTGCACATTTGTGCCCAGCTGAGATTGTCAGAAGAAATAGGATATGGATCCAGAAAGAAAAATAAGCATGGGAGGGATGAGCATATGGACATGCTAAACAAAAATGAAACCCATTTCCCACTCCTTGCTTCAGATATTGGAGCTGTGTAAGTTTTCTTGCCTGCTTCTATCCTTTTGACATCCAGCACCTTCCCTCTAGCACTTCAGGAAAAAGTGTTGTCCTGTACAAAGATTAGGCATTATTGGAGTATTGCAGTATTGGAGCAAATATTCTTAAGTGTTTTTAAGGGCCAATTGAATTTTTCAATGACTTTTGAATAAAATTCAGAAAATTTTGTTAGGAGTGTTTATTTATTCAAAATATTTATCAGTCTAGATGCATTTGACTTTAGTTCCATTTTATTGGGGGAGGCTTTGGGAAGAATAATGCATTCACTGCTCCATGAAAGCTGTCATAAGCATATGCAGGACTGAGTGTATTTTGTGCTACTTTTGTGTGAATATGCACATTAAGAAATGTGCATGTTTTCATGGTTTGCATAATTTATTCTGCTTCTATGAGTAGTGGGGAGGGACAATGAGCTATGCATAAGAACAGCCCTGTTGGATGAGCCCCAAGGTCTGTCCAATCCAGCATCTTGTTCCCCATAGTGGCCCACCAGATGCTTTTTGGAAGTCCACAGGCAAGAGATGAAAGCATGCTCTCTATTCCTGCCATTGCTCCCCTGCAACTCGTATGCTTTCAGAGGCAGTTTCCTATATTCTGACCACTGGGTACTAGTTTCAGAGATTTCACAAGACATTTTCTTCACACTTTGCCATAAAGACTAGGAACAAACTTTAAAACAAACATGATAGATTCTGCTGCCCATATTAAATTCTACAACTATTCTGAATGTAGGTGGACTCTACAAAGCACGGAGATTTACATAGAAGATTTTAGCAAGGTTGCAGATTAAGCTCTATCACTTGGCATAGGTTTTGTTGCCATCTCTCTGCAGCTTATTTTTTGTGTATTCCTATGCAGAATATTATGCATCGGCCTTTCAGCTCTCATGCAGCTGAAATTACATGCAATAACATGCAGTAGTTTTGATTTTAATTGGTTTTACTTTGATGTAAACTGTCCTGAGCCATTTTTTGGAAGGTCAGTATATAAATCAAACAAACAAACAAACAAACAAACAAATAAGCACAAGAACTCTTTAAAATGCCAACTCTTTTTTGTCAGTCTTGAAGAAAATGGCACTGTCCGCTTGGGAGTGCAAGAGCATTTTCATTCTGTTCTAGCAAGGGTTAAGGTGTGTATATATATTACAGCTTGAGAAAACATTCAAGTGAAGTAGCAAGACCTTCATACAGAAATGAAATGCTTGCCTACTTTAAATGCAGCAAATTTTTGCATTGCTCTGTAACCACAGGGAAACATTTCTGATTTTTACCTTGAAAAGGCTTGCTTTTAAAGCTTGCTTTCCCCTCATAATTTGAAGTTAGCTTCAAGAAGCGTTTGAGGAAAGTGAGTAAAATGTTCTTACTTGAGTCAGTTGGTTACATGCAAGTTTCCTTCATTCCTGTGGTCCAGACTAGGCCAGGTACACCATCGCAGCCAATTTGCCTGTACAACAGTATTTTTGTTAAGCTAATGCTTCAGATAAACTTTTTAAAACAAAGCCATTTGTAGGTGGTTGGTTGTGTTTTCACATAATCCTAAACATTAACATGATAGATGTTAGAACAGGCAAAGGTAATATGAGAGAGCTTTTGAATGTTCAGTGTTAGCAAAGGCCTGTAATCTACTTAACAGAATTTTTTCTAAAACCGTTAAAATCTAGCTGAAAATAATCGAGAGACAGCTGTGTCTTCGGTTTACTTGACAAATGTTTGGTGGAACAGAATACTGTTTGTAACTATAGTAACTATTATTATATCTGCCTCAATTTTGGTACAAATGCATATTAATCTGTTGTGAAAGAGAAAATAATTGTAAGTTTTGAATTACTCAAAGCAGCTGTGCTTTTTTTCTCTAGCCGTCAAAACCAACTCAAAGATCAGCAGCACCACCAGCAGCAGCAACAGCAGCAGCAGCAAGTAGTATCTCTGTGCCAGCTTCCAGATGAGGCTGAATGTCTGACTGTGCCAAGGTACAAGCGTGACCTAGTGCAGAAACTCAAGATTTTGAGACAAGAGCTTTCCCAGCAGCAGCCCCAAGCTGGACATTGTCGCATAGAAGTCTCCAGGGAAGAGATCTTTGAGGTAACTTGAGGATGGGAGAGTTCAGCTCTTAAATGAAGGGCAGGGGGCAGGGATAGGGAAGTTGGTGGTGGAGAGTCAGAAGCGGCTCACCCTTGCTGCCCGCTCCCTTTCTGGCTCATTCTCACTTTCCTGTGAAAGGAAAGGAGCCAGCTTGGTAGTTCACCTCCACCTCCTCCACCGCCACCGCCTCTTCCTCCTGGGTAATGGTTCGACATGAAAGGGAACGAGTGTGGGTAGGAAGCAGCATGTGGGCTGAGAATGGGCTGGGCTCTTTCCCTCTTGCCATCGCAGCAGCTGAATCTAAAGTGGGAGGGCAGCCCTGGTGGCGGGGAGCATCTTGGATGGGCAAGTCAGCCAATTCTTCCACAGCCTCAAATGCAGCCACAGTGGCCTTCAGGTCTGCCTGTCTCTATGACAGTGGGAGCCTGATCCACCATTGTCTCATCCCCCTGCTCTAGCCTTCACACCAGCAGCCACTGAGTGGAGCCTTCCTTCCCACGAATGTTGAAACAAGGTGGCAGCATACAAACGTCTTCAGTGTCATTAGTCTTAACTCTGAGCATCTTAAGTCGAGGAAATTGAAATCATTGGGACTTACTCTGAATAAAAGTACATGGGCTTTGGCTGCAAAAATTCGAGTTGAACCCGCACAGCTTTCTGTGCTCTCTTTTGCAGGGACTGTGAAAACCTTCCTACTCCAATATAGCCTTGCATGAACTGGTTTTGCTGTAATAACTTTCATGCATGGGGGAGTGTCTTTCAGTATAATTTGGCAAGCAAAATATAGAGATCTTTCTTTCTTCTAAGTCCTGACTTTAGACACTGAACAGAATATACTTACAACTTGTGAAAGGTATACAAGAAAATTGAAAGAATATCTCTGCATGTTGGCACTTTAAGTACGTTTGGCATATAATGATCTTTTGTCAATGTTGTATGACTCTATATGAATAATGCTACCCACATATTAATGGATGCCAGTGGGTTTAGGTATGGATAGTCAAATTCTTAGGTCATGAATGGAGTAGTCTCTAGGATAAGGTTTATGACAATACCCCTGAATGACTCTCTAATGTGATTCCAGGAGTCTTATAGGCAAGTCATGAAGATGAGGCCTAAAGACCTGTGGAAGAGATTGATGATAAAATTTCGTGGGGAAGAAGGTCTTGATTATGGAGGAGTTGCCAGGTAAACAATTGTGTGTTCACCTAAACTATTACTAAAATAGACATTGCCTTAACTCTGTCTCTTAAAGATGATAACGATCCAGCAGCATTTAGGGAGGTTGGTTCCTGAAATGAAATAAATTGTAGTACCTGGAGATAGAGCCCAGAAGAGGTCTGTCTGAAGGTGACATCCAATTCTGGTGAGTCTAGGAGGCAGAGCCTAATACAAAGTTTACCTATTTGAGAGGCACAGCTTTTTACATTATTTTTAAAAAAGCTTAAGGCAAGAGGACACCAGCATTGCGCCTTGCTTTTCTGGTAGCTGAACAGAATGTGCAAAAGAGATCACCACTTCCCTATTGAGTCTGTGAGGTTATTCTTTTGACCAACCCCACATGGGTAGGGCAGGCCGTGAAAATTGCTGGGATCATTCCCGATCTTGGTGCTCCTCTGTTGGTTAGCCCAGCTTTGAAAAATAGGCTACAAGTTAGGTAGGAGGACGTGCAGGTGTCTCCTACCTCACTGACCTTTCATGTGTACTGTTAGGGCTCTAAAAACGGCTGCTGGGAGCGGCAGCCATAAATCCCTGACTACAGCGCAGCCAAGTAGAGGAGCCCTGCTGTATTGTCGCAGGCTGCCTCTCCACGTGCACTGTGGAGAGATTGGAGGGGTGTGTGTGCAATCCTGCTTTCCCCCCAACCCCAGCAGTCATGGGAATGACCTCTGTGTGTCTCATAAAGGTTGTGCTGTCGAGTCGGTGTTGACTCCTGGTGACCATGGATCCATGTGGTTTTCTTGGTAGAATGCAGGAGTGGTTTCCCATTGCCTTCTCCCACACAGTAGGAGACCTTCCTATGTCGCTACTGCCCAGTATAGGAGTTTCCCATTATTCTGGGAAACACACCAGCAGGGATTTGGAGCAACAGCCTCCTGCTCTCTAGGCAGATTGCTTCCCCACGGTGCCATTAGGTGGCTTGTGTGTCTCCTAGGTGGTTGCTAACCTTAGCAGCATCTTTTATGCAAAACCTACTCCTCATTTTGATAGTGGTCTTTGTAGAGTAGAATATGTACATCAAAGTAAGGGTTTATCATGACAGGTATTTGTTTCAACCAGTATTCAAGGTACTGTCATTTTTCTTGTCTAATTGGTCTAGGTGAGATAATGGAGGCGTTGCCCTAGTAAGAGCTCCATCTTGTGGTAAATCATTGTAAAGCAAAGGGAGTCTTGTTGGCCTTCTACAAAAAAGAAAAATAGGAATGACACTGCAAACCCAGATGTATTATCAGATTTTTCTGTTGTGTCTGTGTTTTCAAATTAAACGTGTTAAGCAGTAGTGATTTCCAATAATAGAATGAGGGTGGAGTGTGAGACTGGCACTCTAGATCAATTCTAGGTGGACTTGCCTTTACTGGAAATGTGCTGTGACCTCTTTGTGTGTGAGAACATAACTTTAAGCATTCCCTTGTTCTCATATCACTTACATGTTGTAAGTGTCAACTTGCACTCTAAAGAGTGTAAAATACACTCTTCAGGTGTATTTTCTTCTGTAAATTGAGGAAACAGTTACAGAGCTTGCATTTATGCTGTCCCTATTGCTCATGGACCACTTTATTGTGTTGTAACTCTTTTTCTGTTAAACATTTTATTAAATTTTGTATTAAATCAGTAACCATTTCCAAAATTTCTAATCAACTGGTATAAGCTGCATAGTTTATTTGTTTTTAAAGTCAATGCTAAGTAGCGATGGATATTATATATCCCTATAGCAAAAAAGTGCTTCTACGCTGATAGAAAGAAATATGTGGAGGGAGAAAGCAAAATGGTGATGATAGAAAAGAGAAGGAGCAGCAGATAGTAGGGTTGTGCTTTGGCATGGCTAAAGGCAAAATAAAAAAATGATCTGGTATGGCTAAGGCAAAAAATAACCCTTGGAACCATGTGGATGAAGGCGCTCACAGTGGTAGTTCATGCTTCCAGTGTGGAGGGGGTTTCTTTAATGGAAGCAGAGCCTTATACTGCTCCAGCAACAGGGCATGGTGGGATGTGTTCATGGAAAACACTGGGAGGGGTAGTCCTTTGAACCTCTTGCCCCATGGGGAAAGTACTAGGCCTTGTTTCCTGTAAAGGAAGCCTCTTCCCTGGACCAGAAGCACTAAGAACATAAGAACAGCCGTGCTGGATCATGCCCAAAGACTATCTAGTCCAGCATCCTGTTTTACACAGTGGCCCACCAGATGTCTCCGAGATGCCCACAGGCAAGAGGTGAGGGTATGCCTTCTCTCCTGCTATTGCTGCCCTGCAACTGGTATTGAAAGGCAGGTATTGGGAGGTGGCCCACAGCCACCAGACTAGTAGCCATTCTCCATGAATTTGTCTAAGTCCCTTTTAAAGCCATCCAAGCTAGTGACCATCACCACATCCTGTGGCAGAGAATTAAACAAGTTAATTGTGCACTATGTGAAAAAGTACTTCCTTTTGTCAGTCATGAAGTTTCTGACCTTCAGTTTCATGGGATGACCCGTGTTTCTAGTGCTGTGAGAGAGGGAGAAACATTTTTCTCTGTTCACCCTCTCCACTCCACGCATAATTTTATACACTTTGATCATGTCTCCCCTTAGTCGCCTCTTTCCCAAGGTAAAGAGCCCCAGATGCTGTAGCCTAGCCTCATGAGGAAGGTGCTCCAGGCTTGGTTGCCCTCATCTGCACCTTTTCCAGTTCTACAATGTCCTTCTTAAGATACGGTGACCAGAACTGTACACAGTACTCCAGATGTGGCCGCACCATAGACTTGTATAAGAGCATTATAATAATAGCATTTGTATTTTCAATCCTCTTCCTAATGACTCCTAGCATGGAATTAGCCTTTTTCACAGCTGCCATGCACGGAGTCGACACTTTCAATAAGCTGTCCACCATAACCAGAAGATCTCTCTCCTTGTCAGTCACCGACAGCCCTGCACGGAGACGGATGCACTCTGAGTGGCCACATCCATGTGGTTCCAAGGGGGTGGTTCAGAGTATTTGGCTTCAGCCATGCTGAGGCACAGCCCTACCGGGTGGGATAGAAATAGCACCTTGCAGCTAGTACCAGAAGCTTTCAGAAACAGATTCCAAATTGCATATTTTGTATCTTGTTTCCAGAACACAATGATCTCTTTAGAGCCAAATCAGTTAGATGCATCATCCTGAGGTTTATTTTAGTCTCCCTCATTTGAACTGGTACTTCACTGTCCGTAGACCTCAGCCAACGCTTCATTGGGGCCCTTGTAACCATGTTGGTAGGCCTTTGTAGACATTTCCCCCTACCCCTGCAGTTTCAATGCTGCCATGGTTTCCCCAGGTTCTCCCTCCGCCCCCACCGGCAGTGTATATTGTACATTGTATATTACTTTAATTTACTTTAATACTCCCCCTGCTAACGGAACAAAGAGAGATCTTTTAAAAGTGGTGATTCTCTTGTATTTAGCAGGGGGGAGAGCAACTGGCCCTGTCTATCCCTAGCACAGCATCCCTCCAGTGGCTGTTGCTGGTGTCTACCTTATGTTTGTTTTTAGATTGTGAGCCCTTTGGGGACAGGGGACCATCTTCTTTATGTATTATTTATTTTTCTATGTAAACTGCTTTGAGAATTTTGTTGAAGAGCGGTATAATACGTAGTATTACTACATTAGGGCTGGGGCATCTGAGAAAACTAAAATGGCATTGCTGTTGTAACCACAGCAGGGCTGAAAGTGAGCCACAGCTGCCATTGCCCAGTAAGTTGAAGCTTGGGCCCACTCAGGATAGCAATGGCAACAGGGGCGCTCCTGCTCACAGCCACTGGCTGCTCACAAATAAGGCACCATGGTACCAAAGCAAGGAGACTTTGCCAAGGGACCCACCCAACCCTGAAACAAGCCATGTCCTCTCTCCTTAAATCTTATAGCGTCTCTGTTTATAGCCTGAATGTTAGCTGATCAGGCACTTATAGCTGTTAATCAGTCTTCCAGAAACAAAAACAGAACGGGGCTCCCCCAAGTGATCAGGAATCTTCTTTTGCCTTCTGTCACCACTTCAGTTTGGTATAAGCTGGCCGGTTAGCTTTGAGCTTTGCTCACCAGAGCCAGTGAAGTAAATCTCAGAAGCACTATGGAATTCTATGCATTTTTTTTCTTTGCTGCTGCTGAAACCAATATTTACCAGCCGGAGCAAAGTTATTTAGCACTCTAAAATGTGAGCCTTTAAATTAATAGCCCCTCTGGTACTGGGCATATTTCAGTATACTGTCATTTAACTATTTAGTGCAATGCGTAAACCACATGCAGGGTGGCTGTCTTAAGCAGAGCTGTCGATATGCTGTGCTGAAGTCAAGATAATCCAGATTCTTCAGAGATAATGGAATTCTGTGATCAATCAGTGATAGTAAAGCAAATTTAATAAAATCCATCATTATTGATTTTTCAGAAATGAATACATTTTCTCCACTAATTTTTCATTATTGGTTATTCTTATGCACATCAAAATTTACTATTGTGTCTGTGTGTGTATAAAAATGAATGGAGTTATGTTTTTTCAACAAAAATGCTATTGTCATAGCTTATCTACTATAAGCTATCAAATTTTGTTTGCTGTTGCTGTGGGTAATTTCATACTAGGCCTTTATCTGTTGTATTATTATTATTTCTTATTTCTTGTCCACACAGTCAGACAGGTGCCACCGATGTTTTTTTTATTATTATTATTATTATTATTATTATTATTATTATTATTATTATTATTATTTCTTGTTTACACAGTCAGACAGGTGTTATTGACTGGTTTGTTTTATCCAGACATCGAGTCCTTCCCAAGGACCTGGGATGGCTGAATTTTATTGTCAATATCGTCGCAGAATATAGGCTGTTCCCAGTAAAGCTGCTTTTTGTAATTGGCTGATGGTGATTTCTGTGGCCCCTATGGTGTTGAGGTGCTCTTCAAGGTCTTTTGGAACCGCACCCAGGGCGCCAATTACCACTGGGATTATTTTGGTCTTTTTTTGCCACAGCCTTTCAATTTCAATTTGTAGATCTTTGTATTTGGTGATTTTTTCTATTTCTTTTTCTTCTATTCTGCTATCCCCTGGTATTGCTATGTTGATTATTTTAACTTGTTTTTCTTTCTTCTCCAGTACAGTTATATCTGGTGTATTGTGTGGCAGATGTTTGTCTGTTTGTAGTTGGAAGTCCCATAATATTTTTACATCTTCATTTTCTACCACTTTTTCAATTTTATGGTCCCACCAATTTTTGGCTACAGGTAGCTTGTATTTTTTGCAGATGTTCCAGTGTATCATCCCTGCTACTTTGTCATGACTTTGTTTGTAGTCAGTCTGTGCAATCGCTTTACAACCACTGATTAGGTGGTCCACTGTTTCATCTGCTTCTTTACAAAGGTGGCACTTGCTGTTTGTTGTGGATTTTTCGACTTTGGCTCTTATTGCATTTGTTCTTAGTGCCTGTTCTTGTGCAGCCAGTATTAAACCCTCTGTTTCTTTCTTCAAGTTACCATTCTTAAGCCATTGCCAGGTCTTGGTGATGTCTGATTTTCCACTTATATTGTGCAAATATTGACCATGCAGAGGCTTCTTTTTCCATTTTTCTGCTCGGTTCTTGACTTGTTCTTCCTTGTAGGCCTGCTTTCTTTCATTGGTGTTGAATAGTTTTGCATTATTGACCATTTGAAGTGCATCTTCTTCACTGTCCTTGATATATTCTTCAAGGCCTCTTTTCTCCTCCTCTACTGTTTGATGGACTTGCAGCATTCCTCTTCCACCTGAGCTGCGAGGGAGGTAGAGCCTATCTACATCACTGCGGGGGTGCAGAGCATGATTGATGGTCATGATTTTCCTGGTCTTACGATCTAGTGTCTCTAGCTCTGCCTGGGTCCAGTCTATTATTCCTGCAGTGTATCTGTTGACAAGTATAGCCCAGGTGTTTATGGCTTGTATGGTGTTCCCACCATTGAGTTTGGACTTTAGGATTTTTCTAACTCTCCTGATGTATTCACTTCCAATTTTTCTTTTAACTTCAGTGTGTGTGATGTTATCAGCCTGGAGAATGCCCAAGTATTTGTAAAGTTCTTTCTCTTCCAGGTTCTTGATCTTGCTTCCATTGGGCAGTTCTATTCCTTCTGTTTTTCTTATTTTTCCTCTTTTCATTATTAATGCAGCACACTTGTCTAGTCCAAACTCCATTGCTATATCGCTAGTGAATATACGGATAGTGTTTAGCAGTGATTATTATTATTATTTCTTGTTTACACAGTCAGACAGGTGTTATTGCCTGGCTTGTTGTTGTTGTTGTTTGTTATTATTATTAGATTTCAATACCGCCCTTCCAAAAATGGCTCAGGGCAGTTTACACAGTATATTGTTCATTAATGTAGTCTGGTAAAATGATGCTTGGATCATGGTCTAGATTACTGCTATTTGTTTCTATCTATGCTGCTCAATAAATTTTCTTACTTTAAATGATTTATCCTGCTTCTGCTAATCACAGAGAGGGGGGAAATTGCTGTGCCAGCCCTGCCCTACCCACCGTAAATCATGTGTAACCCCTCCACTACAACCATGCAGCTTCTGAGAATTCTCCAGGTATTTCCAACACATCTTCAGTCCCACTTTTGCAGCTTTGTTCAGAGGATGCTGAATGCATCACGTTGTACCAATTGCTGTTCGTCCATGTTATAGAATACATAAAGCTCTTGCCATCAGTACAGTGAGGGACAACTGAAGAGATCAAGACAAGACAGTAAGATACTTCGTTAAACAAAAATAGAGACAAGAACTTTTGGAAAGTGTTTTTGCTTAGGCCACAAGTGTAAACAACTCTGCTTTTCTTGGGACTGTATTCTGTCCTCAGTGCTTAAGAATACATATATTGAAAACCTGTATATTTTTGCATCTTAATTCTAAAAGCTTTGTCTGAAACTTGTATTAAAATATGATGTTTTCTTCAGGGAATGGCTCTATTTGCTATCCCATGAAATGCTGAATCCGTATTATGGCCTCTTCCAATATTCACGTGATGACATCTATACACTACAGATAAACCCAGATTCTGCTGTTAATCCGGTATGCAGATCATCATGCTCATGCTCTCTGTGTCCAGCAGGTTTCTTTTTAATGCTTATGTTACTGTAATATTGTACAATTTGAATTTCTTTGATGCTCTGCTTCTTATTTAGTAATAATACCAAATATTTCTCCCTGGGTCATCTTTGAGTGTGTTCCAAGCATTGAGTGTGTTCACACACAGTTGTGATCTTGTGCCAAAAGTCAATCAACAGAACTTTCCCTCGATGTTCATTAGGCCTCTTGGTGTTAGTTTTCCTACTGCAAGGGTATACGCTTGCACTTCATGTGAACATAGATCTCTGAAGGCAAGTGAGGAAGCCTTCCCATCCCATCTCTTTTTAGCAGTAGTCAAAAGTACCAACAGCTGGGAAGTTCCTTCCTATCACCGCCACCACCACCTTTCCCATCACTGTGAGAAGGAGAGCTGAAAAAGAGATGAGATGTGAACAGGCATTGAGTTTGCGAAACATTCAAGTATCCAAACAGATTGGTGGCTAGAAGCCACAGACCCGAGCAGTGGAAGCACCCTAACTATACACTAGCAGCTGAAAAAAGACTGGCACAACTATGTTGCGCAAAAGTGCTCTTGTGCAAGACTGCAGAATTGTGCTAATAGAATCGTGCAATAGATGGCCCATTGGAAATAATGATCCTCTGTTGCGCAACTATGTTTGCACAATATTGCGGTCTTGTGCAAGAGCATTCTTGCACAACTGCTCAGATGCGTTGTTGAAAGGCAGATGAAGCACTGTACAGTATGTCAGTCCTTGCCCTTAAGGCCCCACACCCCAAGATCCTAACACTTCCCAGTTGGAGGACTCATCTATTTTCCAGTTTCCAAACGTACTCCATCCAGCTTATCCTATATGTGCCTGAATCCTTGTCCCATGTCAAAGCATCAGTTGCAACAGCAGTAACAGGACAGGAACATATGCCAAATCATGTTAGAATTGTTCTAAAGACAGTAGCCCCCTTCAGACATCATTATCACCAGCTGCACTCACACTTACAACTGCAAAACCAGGAAGGAAGTCTTGCCCTGTCACTCACCCCTCCAGCCGGTCCATTCATGCTTACAGCTTCCATTTGTCTTAGGGGTGGTGTGGGGGCATAAGCATGAATGGCCATCACTTCCATGAGCTGCAGCCTTGAGCGATTCAGATTTGCAGCTCATGGAACCACCAGCCAGCATGCTTATGATGCCTCCCCCTTCAGAAAACAGAGCTGAAAGCGTGAACAAGGCAGCTGAAGGGGGTGCGTGACAGTGCAGGGCAGGACTTCCTCCCCACTTTTGCAGTTGTAGGCATGAGCATGGCTGGTTCTCATAATGTCGGATGGGGGCTAGTGTGAAATCCAGCTGTAAATACGCCTCTCCTGGTTGTATATTCTGGGAGTAAACTAGAGATATTCTCTTGAATCGTCCTTCCCTGTCCTCAGTGTGACACCAGCCTGAGGCTACAGAAACCTAAGGCAGCATGGGAGCAGAAGAACTGAGCCAGGTGCATTTCTGACTCACCCATGCTGCCTGTGCACCTTTCGTTTCCCTTCTTCACCCCTTGTGTCAAGCATAAAAGACCTCTGCCACAAGGAGTAAATGATCTGAATTGTAGTGAATTCACACTGTGGGAAGCAGTGCACATTATATAAATCAGAGAGAGTCTTTGTTCCGCTGTAAAGAGTGCTGTTAGCTTCAGAATGGTGAAGATTTGTATATTTTGTTGATCTTTATGAAGTAGACAAAAGCCAGGAAAGAGAAAATGTGAAAGAGGGGAGAAGACTAGGTCAACAGGTTAAAAGTAGGCTTATTGGCTTTATGTTAAAGACAGGTCCCATATCAGAAAAGGCTGAAGGTTACTGGATTAAATGTCTTCCATGAAAATTGCACTCAACTTCAGTGAAATGGTTAAAGTTTAAGAAAATACTGAGGGAAAGAAAGCTATTCAATTAAATAATGGAAATTAATGAATCATGAACATTAATTCATGTAACTGAGATTTCAGCTCACAGCCCTCGTGTTAACTGTATTCTTAGCTGGTGGCAGAGTTTTCAAGACACAGTAGAAGTTTATGAGATAAGACAACTAGATAGATGTGTAGGTTATATCTTGCTTTAGTGGTGAAAATAAGATGCACCTTGAAACATCTTTTAAGGTCTTTAGTTCTGACTGTTTCATTGTGACACTTAAACTTTAGTGTGTGTGCCATAACCGCTTTAAAAATGTTCTAGTAGAAAAAGCTGAGTAATTTGTAAATTCTGGTATTAGACCAGGAACCTTGATTTCTGAATAGATTTGTTCCTTCAATTCTAGGAACACTTATCCTACTTCCACTTCGTTGGACGAATCATGGGAATGGCTGTGTTTCATGGACATTACATTGATGGGGGCTTCACGTTACCGTTTTATAAGCAGTTGCTAGGGAAGCCAATTACATTGGATGACATGGAATTAGTTGACCCAGATCTTCACAACAGCTTAGTATGGATACTGTATGTACTGATCTCTTTAACATTATGATTATGGAATGGATGGATGCTATTCTGTTCTGTACATGAAAGGAGTCTCCATCCAAGTAATTAATTGATAAGGAGACATGGATAAGCCTTTCCCTTGACACTTTCCAGTGGTCTAGCTATTTAGTAACTTCTTTCGAAGAGGCTATTGGCATTAGGAGATCTGGGTTATGTGGGAGTAACTGCAGCTGGGGCATGCATGTGTGTGGTGCTGGAGGGAGCTATTGAAGACCACTACATAAGCCACAACTGCCTTAACTTTATAAGATGTTCTTCCTTTATGCTAACAAATAGATTTTGTTCTCCCAAAAAAGCTTGTTGAGCAGTATTTTTCAGATGTAATCTTGCTGTAATCATGGAATAAAACCATGTTTGGCTACGTCGATTGTAATTATTTTTTTCAGAATCGTACCATCCCCTTCATGGGGAATGTTCTGAATATTCAATAGGGGAAACAGTGGTGCAGGGATTATACATGCGTGCCTCATGGCCTCACGGAGCATTAGGAAGCACTTCTGAGGGTAGAGAGACATCTATAGAAAGAAACTGACTTATCTGTCAGACTATATATGACTGAATGTATCCTTAGGTATGCCCAAGACATTTAGAGGTCAGTTAATTAAATTATTTTCTTCACTCTTTCAGTGAGAACGATATCACAGGAGTCTTGGACCATACATTCTGTGTGGAACATAATGCATATGGTGAAATTATACAGCATGAACTGAAACCCAATGGGAAAAGCATTCCTGTCACAGAGGAGAATAAAAAGGAATATGTCAGGTATTAATCTATAGCTTATATTTTTAGTTTCCTGTTATGACTTTTATCCAGAGACTATTATGGCTTGGTTGAATTAAGTGTGAATTTTCTGTGGAGAGACCTTGTATGGTGGCTTTTCTCCAGTATTAATTTGGCTTAATGTTTGCAGTGTCCAGTGGCAAAAATCTGAAGTGTTAAGTGTGAAAACACTCCTTTGCAAACAAAACTTGCACTTTGTTGCAGGCTTTATGTAAACTGGCGGTTTTTGCGAGGGATTGAAGCTCAGTTTCTGGCTCTGCAGAAGGGATTTAATGAAGTAATCCCACAGCATCTGCTGAAGACATTTGATGAGAAGGAGCTAGAGGTCAGTACGCTAATGATTTCTTAAGTCATCAAGTTTAATTTTTCTTAAGCATTCTTCTTAAGTTAAGTAACATTATGTTGATCCCCAGTGCTCCTAGGGTAAAGGGTTTGTAGGTGCAGTATTGAGGGTACAGCCACAGTTAGTATACCAAAACACCAAGGCCTTGATATTCCTGAGATTGTATTTTCTTAAGGTCTTCTGATCCATATATGTCTTCTCTGTTGGGTTGATTAATAGTACTATGTCATGTTGTTCTGAATGCTATTTTATAGAACATGCCACATATTTGGGGGCTGTTTTTGTTCACCATGTTTGAAGTTACTTTGATTTCCCCTCCACTCTTTCAGAAGTAGTCTCATAATATTGGATCTTTTTTTCTTTCAAGGAGAGGGATGGAGCCTCAGGGAGGTTCAGGAACCCCAAGGCAGAAGCCCTATTCCCCAGCAGTTGCCTTACTTCAGGCCCTCAATCCTGCCTTGATCCCTCTGTTTCTTATTGTATCTGGTTTGACTGGTTTCTTCAGAATGTCTCATTGTACCCTAAGTAGTGAGTTTGGAAAGCTGAAATAGCACATGGTGTGTAGAATCTCTGGCTCTCATGATTATGCAGAAAAGCCTAAAATGTGTAGAGTGCATCTGAAAAATATACTGGAAACTAAAACGAATCTCTAGGTCTTTTTTTTTTTAAGAACTATGTACATTAGTAGGAGAGTAATCAAGCACTCTCTTAAAAGGCTTTGAAGGTATTCAATCCACACTTCACCTATTTAGTAGAGATTTTTATCCCATTTTTTTCATTTAGAGAGAGGTTAAGGTGACTAGTTCTGGGAAGTCTGCTAAACAAAACAAAAAAATAATGGAATGGGAATGAAAGCTGATGCAACCTGTCTTCTGTTTCTCTCTCAGATGTGTTTAGAGTATAGGAAATAAGCTTCCTATATTCTTTGCTATACAGCTTTCAAAATTCAAACCATTTAGTTTGAAATAAAATCATGTTTTGAAAGCTTAAACTAACAGTATTACTTATAGGCCATCATTTCTTATCCTAAAATGAAATTTCGTTTAGTGTTCCTTGTTGTTCAGAGACTATATTTGTAGCAGAATCTCTCTAGCCTCTGCCACTGATTTTGTGTGTGTGCTATTGTGAATAGCTCATCATTTGTGGCCTCGGGAAGATAGATGTTAATGACTGGAAGGCCAACACGAGGTTAAAACACTGCACGCCAGACAGCAACGTTGTAAAGTGGTTCTGGAAAGCCGTGGAGCTCTTTGATGAAGAGAGGAGAGCCCGATTGCTGCAGTTTGTGACTGGCTCCTCCAGAGTGCCTCTGCAGGGTTTCAAAGCATTACAAGGTAATAAAGCACTACTGCTAATCTATTTTGGAATAAGCCAATGGCTTTCTGGACAAAACAGTGATTGCACTTTTTGGAATACGCAGCCAACAGCTTGTAACATTTCTAGTACGTACATTGGGAAGCGGACATCACCATCTTTTCCAGCTGTTAATCTTTGCCAGAAGTCTAAATGTGGAACTTTCTACACACTTAATACGTATATTGTTTTGTAACATTTCTAGACTGCTTTTTGGTTTAAAAAGACTCCCAAAGTAATGATGTGTGTATTTTTTTAAAAAGGAATTATCAAACCTACAAAATCAAGTAGCGACAATAAAATTTGCGCTAAACTATGCAGCAACACAACAGAGACAACTAAAACAAGAGGACAATTCAACCAGAGGCCTGTCAAAATAAAAAGTTGTTCATTAATTTTCTGAATCTTGACAGAGAAGAAGCAAAATAGGCCTCCCAAGGGAGGGAGTTGCAGAGCCTGAGCACTGAACTCAACAGCTGTGTCTCTCTGTATTTAATCCTACTATACTTCTGGTGAGACATGGAGCAAAGCCTCACCTGAAGCTCTTAACAGTATATACTTGCATGTCTTCAATTTGTGCAGTCCACCAAATTTTTACACACCTTTTTATGTGCCACATCACACTTAAAAAAACCAAACAAGCGCTGAGTTTTAAAAGGTTATCGTTTGAGAGAGAAGTCCCACTGCATCCTTTTGTGGATTGGGGGCATCACTTAAACATTAGGCGTCTGCTACCATTTGTGTCCAGCCGTCTGTGTGCTGTCGAGTCGGTTTCAACTCCTGGCGCCCACAGAGCCCAGTGGTTTTCTTTGGTAGAATACAGGAGGGGTTTACCATTGCCTCCTCCTGTGCAGTATGAGATGATGCCTTTCAGCATCTTCCTATATCACTGCTGCCCGCTATAGGTGTTTCCCATAGTCTGGGAAATGTGCCAGCAGGGATTCGAACCAGCAACCTCTGTAGCCACCTAAAGGCATGGTGGGGAAATGGCTTGACTACCAAGCCAGAGGTTGCAGGTTCAAATCTCCACTGCTACCTATATCAGGCAGCAGCGATACAGGAAGATGCTGAAAGGCATGCTCTCATACTGCGTGGGAGGAGGCAATGTTAAACCCCTCCTGTATTCTACCAAAGACAACCACAGGGCTCTGTGGTCACCAACTCGACGGCACACTTTACCTTTACCACTTATGTACCTGGTGGGTGTGACATCTAGTAGTCACTCTTCCAATATGTCGTAGAAAGTCTTGGATCAACGTTTGTCCAATAGGAGATGTCCAGAAGATAACCTTTTCTATTTGCTGTTATTGGTCACATATGTATGCTCCTTTCTCTGTGGCACTTCCAATTGCTTGCTTCTGAAACTGTCTAGTTTTATTATATGTTTTGGAGTTATTCTGCATGATAGTGAATACCATCATCAATATCCTTCTTGCTGCATTTATAGGTGCTGCTGGCCCAAGACTATTTACAATTCATCAGATTGATGCTAGCACAAATAACCTGCCAAAAGCTCACACTTGGTAAGTCAGATGCTGCACCATATTGGTTCTCTCCTGCATGGGCAGTGTGGAATTTGTTTAAATGTATACAAACATGTTCTGATATTTGCTTAAACTATCAGTCAGTTAAAGGTGCAATTGATCTTCCAGTTTTCAAACCAGTTTAGTAATCTAGTTGCACATACCAGTGTATGACCAGAGTCATTAGTAGAATTAAGAATTTCTTTATATTTGCAGGTGCGGGGGGGGAATCCTAATATAAAACGAAATGTTGGTTTGTGTGTGGCACACAAGCTGACCTTTTTCTGTTCTTCTCACTCAAGTGGCATTTTGTCATGAAGATTTCAGACATGCTTCCCTTGTTGACTTTTATGGACTCGGGGGAGAATCTAGACAGTGCATCCATGTCGCCTGTGTGATGGCAAGTCCTTCAAGTGTCATAAGGCCCAGAGATTTTGCTTGTTGGCACCCCCTCTGGTTGATCAAAGGGTAAATTTTAACGTGAAATTAAAACATATAACTGATCATAGCTTGCAGCCATATTTTTTATGGCTCGAGTGGTGGACCCCTGTCTCTTCCTCTCTTTTTACAGCAATAGATCATTCTACCACACTGCCCAGTGATTAGGGCCAGTGTTCTCTCTAATTTTTTTCATCTGTGCGCGGAATGAGTTTTGTTCTGGGTGGTAGTTTCAAGGCAGTGTGCGTAAGCATGCATTCAGAATAGGGCCTTCCTGATTCAGCCTGAGTGGGATCTAAAGTTAACTGAGCAGACATCAAAAAATGTGTGAGCACGTGCACACCTTAGAGGAAACACTGATTAGCGCCTAGCAATAATCATTTTTGAGAAAGGCAAACGGGATTTACCAGCAAATTATTGTCCCATTAGTCTCTTGAATTTTGTAAGCAAGATGTACCTGATATATCTGCTCAAAAAATTTCAGGATTGGTTCGAGTATGACCAGATATTGGCTGTGGAGCAAGCAGGTTTGGGGGCCAGTTGTTACACAATAAATCAGGCCTTAATCTTATAATATCTGGTTGAAAAGTACACATGCAAGTCCAATACTGCCTTATATGCTGCTTTTATCAACCTCAGATTTGCCTTTGATCTAATCTCTAGAGCAGAGCTGCTCAGCCCTCCTGATGTTGGCCCACATCTCCCATAATCCCTGGCTATTGGCCACTGTGGCTGGGATCATGGGAGATGGCGGGGTGTAGGTTGAGCAGGTCTGCTCTAGTGAAAAACTGTAGGATAAGCTTCTAAATTCCTTGCTGGACCGTCGACTTCTTTTAATTTACAAATTGAATGAGAACTCTCAGCTGAAGGTCCGCTGAAGTGTTGCTGGACATCATATGAAAGAAATATCAACATATAGAGGGGTTAAACCAGGTTGTATTTGGGCTCAATCACTGTTTAATTTTTACATTAACTCCATAGTCTCTTGCATGAATAATTTGGCTTTTCACCCACCCAACCTGGCTAATAGACATCTTAACATTTTACTTTATGCGGATGATGTAGTCATTTTATCACAGACTCTAGTAGGTCCCAAAAGGACCTTATGTGCCCTGGCAGTATTTTGCCAAGACCAAGCACTTAAGATCAATTACAACAAAACAAAGATACTTACCTTTGTGAAGTGCCCAAGAGTTCGGAATTGGTCATTGGATGGCCACAAACTAAAGGTAAAGTGTGCCGTTGATTTCAACTCCTGGTGCCCACAGAGCCCTATAGTTTTATTTGGTAAGAGGGGGTGTACCATTGCCTCCTCCCATGCAGTATGAGATTATGCTTTTCAGCATCATCCTATATCACTGCTGCCTGATATAGTACCAGTGGGAATTTGAACTGGCAACCTTCTGCTTGTTAGTCAAGCATTTCCCCGCTGCACCACTTAAGGTGGCATAGCCACAAACTAGAACAAGTTAAAAACTTTAAATATCTGAGCATTGTTTTTTATGCATCAGGCATGTGCAGTGCACACCTGCAGTTGGTAATTCAGAATGCCCAAAAATCTGCACTAGCCATCCAATCCTCCTTCTGCTCCGGAGGCATGCATTTTATTCCTGCAGCAGTTAAACTATTCTTGGAAAAAACCCACTCCAAGCTTCTTTACGGAGCCCAGCTTGGTACATATAGCAATTTCCCTGCTCTTGAGGCGGTGCAGACAAAATTTTTGAGAAACGTCTTCCAGGTTCCCCGATGCACCCCTAATGCTGTTCTCCATCTAGAATCAGCCATCTCTAAGGTTGAATCCAAGGTTTGGCTGAGTATTTTAAGGCATTTTTAATAATAATTGCCTAAATGTGAAGACAACTGGGCAAGGTATTTGTGAAAAGCAAAAAATTAATAAAAAGTTTCAGGAGCTTATTGATAATAATCATCCTCAGTGTCCTGTAGTTAGTGAAAACTCATAAAATGGAAAAAGATTTTGGATCAAATGTACAGGCAGAGACAATTAAAGTTAGACCAATAATTTCAGGTTGTGATGGCCCTGCAGACCTACTTAGTTGGCTGATTGTAACTATATTATCACCACTTTTGGATTATGTACCTGCACATTTTCAAAATACTAAGCAGTTATCGGAGGCTTTACATGGAATTGGGATGGAGGAGGAACAGATACATTTTGAAAGTTTTGGTGTTGAGGCACTGTACACCAATGTAGACAATGAAGGGGTAAGACAGAGTCTTATAATGGTTATTGGAAGAGAATAGTGATGTCATTGACAATGTGGTATTTTGATTAATGGTATTAATGCAATGATTACGGTATGCCTGCAATGTGACACCTTTAAATTTGATGGAACGTACTATGTGCAAAGATAGGGGCTAGCAATGGGCAATAGACTAGCACCTTTACTGGCTATTTAGTATATGAATACCATCGAGAGAAGGAGCATCAATTCTGATGTAATTCTGTATGAAAGGTACATAGATGATTCGATAATTATTACTTCTACTGAAAAGCAGGCAGATGAAATATTTGAAAACCTGAATATGGGAGGAAGTATAAAACTCACAAGGGGAAAACCAAGTGAGGAGGGCTGGCTTTCTTTTCTAGATATGGAAATTAAATTAAGAAATAATCATTTAGAGACCAAATTGTACAGAAAATCAGCAAAAAAGGACATTTTATTAAAGAATCAGTCAGCACACGAGAAAGCTGAAAACTTAATTAGGAAGAATGGATATGAATTGCCAGTTTTAAAGAGTTAGAAAAGAGCGAGATTCATTAAGGGTTTGCTGGTACTTAAAATACCATTTATTACTGATAGGCAAACCCAGAGAATCTTGGAAAGACAGGGAATCAAGGTGAATGTGGTTTGTACAGCACCAGTGACAATAATTGTTAGTTAACTCTAGATTGTATGATAGGAGATGTAATGTACAAGATTGTGAAATTTGTGAACGGGGGAAGGAAACCGTGGAAGAAAAGGTACAATATATAAAATTCAATGCTTAGCTTGCACTTCATTCTATATTGGGGAATCCGGCGGCTCATTGAAAGATAGATATAAAGAACATCTAGCAGATAGGAGACATTGTGCAAAGAGAATGAAACCCTATTCATTGCATATGAGGATTAAGCATGAAGGCCAAATGGTGCCCACCAAAATATCTGTTTTAGGGATTGAAAGGAACCTACAAAGGAAAATCAAGGAGGCATTATTTATAAAGAAATTGAGACCTGACATTAATGCTCGGGAGGCACTGAACGATGCCATGAAGTTATTAGCCTCTGAGAAGAATCAGATGTTCATCCCTCTCCTTCCTCACCCATTCATTATCTCACTGCCAGTCAGGGAACTGTGTGTTACCATGTCTAAGGAATTTAACAGCTGGGAAAACGAGGATTTCATCTGTGCTCATTTGTTTTACTTAGCTGAGGATGGTGTGTCACACTGAAACGTTTTATGCTTACCAACTTTTAGTTTTTCTTTGCACAATAAAGGGTCTTTTTGTTGAGAGTTTGGAGTTAATATGCGCATTGCATCGCTGACATATCGACTGAGTGTTTTAGACTGCTGGTTAAGACTATAAACTACCATCCTTCTGGCTTGGCCCCTTTAACATTTGCTGACAATTTTGACTCAAGGTGGAAAAGAGCAGTTTGCCAAAAACTAAACTTATATGGCCCTAACCTGGAGTCTTGACTAAGAATGGGATATTTTCAAGCTAAAGCAGCCCTTAAACTGTGAGCTGCCGACATGGATGCACAAATAGAACAATCTGATCCCCAAAGGTGTGTTTCTTGGAAGTCAACCATTCAGCCTTTATCTTGCTAGATATTTATCCCAAATTAAAGGTAAAGTTGTGCTGTCGGGTTGGTGTCGACTCCTGGCGACCACGGAGCCATGTGGTTTTCTTTGGTAGAATACAAGAGGGGTTTACCATTGCCGCCTGCTGTGCAGTATGAGATGATGCCTTTCAGCATTTTCAGATTGTGAACCCTTTGGGGACAGGGGACCATCTTATTTATGTATTATTTATTTTTCTATGTAAACAGCTTTTAGAATTTTGTTGAAGAGTGCTGTTTAAATGTTTGTAGTAGTAGTAGCATCTTCCTATATCGCTGCTGCCCGATATAGGTGTTTCGGGGAAACATACCAGCAGGGATTTTAACTGGCAGTCTCTTGCTCCCTAGGCAGGTTACTTCCCTGCTGTGCCATTAGGTGGCTTTTATCCCAAATTATTGCATGATGTTTACACTAGCCCACTTTAACGTATTCTACTGCAGTGCTTGAAGGAAAATTTAAGAAAATCCCATATGCTCAAAGATTTTGCCCCTGCACATCAGGCCCTATTAAAACTACAGCCCATGTCTGAATCTATTGTGAGCTGTATAGGGATTCTTACCAGCTTTATATTTCCCTGCTTTTAACTAATTTTCCAGGTTATTCGGATTTCATTTATCTAAGTTTGTTGCTATCCGACCAGAAAGATGACACATCCCTAAATGTCACCAAATTCTGCCTGATTTCAAGTAAAATCGGGCATGTATTCTGAATAGGGGGTTAGGAGACAGCATTGTTTGTGTTACTGTATTATGTCTAACTGCTCCCCCTTTCTCTAATCTGTACTGAATTATTTGCTGGTCTGTGACCGTACCAATAAAGATTGATTGGTGTCTATTTTGTATGTATTTTTAGACTGTGAGCCCTGTGAACAGTGGAACCACTTGTTGTTCTAATGTAAAGCACTTTGAGAACTTTTTTCTTAAGAACAGTATTAAATAATAGTAATAATCTGGTGTCAAAACTGATGAGCATGTGGGTAGTTAGGGATGTGCAAGCCAGCTCGAGGTCAAACTAGATCCAGTCTGGTTCTGTGCACACTAGAGCCAGGCAGGCCTGGTCCAGCTTGAGTGCAAACTGGTTTGGGCCTGGCTGGGGGTGCCACCGCAGCTGCAGGAGGGTGTCTCCTGAAGTTTCCTCCTCCACTGCTGACCTACCCCCAGTCTCAAACGGCTCACCTAGAGCCATTTTCAGCCCATTCCAGGCCTCTCTGTGCTGGCAGTGGCCATTTTTGAGACCACTGTGTGTGCACACTGGCCATCTAAAAATGTGAGGTGGCCTCCAAAATGACCACTGTCAGTGCAGAGAGGCCCAGAATGGGCCAAAAATGGCCTGAAACGGCCTGTTTAAGACTGGGAGTAGGCCAGTGGGGGAGGGGAAACCTCAGGAGACACCACCCCCCTGCAGCCACGGCAGCACCCCCATCGTCCCCCACTCAAGCTGACCAGGCCCGTCTGGCTCTAGTGTGCACAGAACCGGACTGGAGCCAATTTGGTTTGAGTCTGGTTCTACTTGAAGCGAACTGGGTTTTCTGGTTTTGTGCATACCCCTATAAGTCATGTGAAATAAAATCTCTGCTTCTTCTTGCATGTTCCTTCTCAACGACTGTTGGGGCACTGGCTTCTGTTTATATAATCTAGGGTGCCTAAAGCTATTTTGAGAACTCAGATTTGCAGTCTTGAACCCCTTCCACCATGGAAAAATAATTCTAACTGTTCAGCTGCTATCTCAAATAATGTATAAGCCACTGTAGACTTCATTTGGGACCACTCTGTTTTCAACTTGGATATTTCCAATTTGTTCAGTTTATTTTAACCTCCGGTCTGCATGAAATTTGGGTTGCTTTTTATCGTTGTATATGTATAAAGTCTATGTATAAAGTCATAACAAAATTCCTCTCATGCTCAAAGCTGTTCTCTGCTCATATATCCGGATCTAGCCACTGGTCTGTCCTAGTGCAATTCTTTTGAAAGGCTATGGGGGAGACTTGTCTGTGTAACTGCAGAAGAACACTCAAGGTTGGATCTTACCATTACAGTGCGACAGAAATTAATTGTATAGTTGCATGCTTTTTCGTTATAGGTTGAAATCCTGTTAATGGTGGTGTTTTCTTTGCTTGCAGCTTCAACCGAATAGACATTCCTCCTTATGAAAGCTATGAGAAGCTATATGAAAAGCTGCTAACCGCCATTGAAGAAACATGTGGGTTTGCTGTGGAATGAACATTTGCAGACTTACTTGGGACTGTATTTATACTCCATCAAGCAGAAAACCCTCCTCCTCAGCCATGATACACTAAATGCTTGAAATATAGGAAACTCCCCCTTCCTTTTTTTTCTACTTTAGGACTTAATGAGGGAAAGGGCAATTTTTGGAATTCTTCATTCAAGAAAATGTCTTGTGGCTCCTGCCAAGGAATCATTCAGCTGCTATTTAAAAACTAGTATCTTGAACACACAGAATGCTGACTTTTCTTCATTTCAACAGTTAAGCAGTATTCTTCTCTTAAAAGACTACTACTATTTTTGTAAAAGGTGATCTGATCTATTTGCCTACCTGATTTCTATTCTCACAGGTCCAAGATGTAGCTGTCGGTACAAGTCACGTTCCAGCCTACTTAAGAAAACATGTGATACTGAACAGCACCTATACTGCTATTTTTTTAAATAAAATATTTTGATGATTCTAATTTTTGCATAAAATTGGCTGAACAAATCATTAACCTTTTAAATTAAGGCCACTTTACATATAAACTGTGTTTTCTTATAGTGAATGACTTTATTCTGTGTTGAGTTCAACTTCAATGTTTCTCATGTAAGGATTTTTATATTTCTCAAGCATGAAATACAGGTTTTGGATCCTGTTTTTCTCTTGTCAGATTCTTAAGCAGAGTCCTAGTCTGAGTTAACTTGCACTGCATTTGGTACAGTACTTTGTGGTAAATGTGGAAACCCCTTTTTAAAAAGCATTCTAGGCATTTAGCATTTTTTAAATGAGCATTTTGTAAAAAGTCGATACTTGAGTTTTTTTTAATTTGCTTTCCATTTTAAATGGAACTGCTGCATTTTTTAAACTCCTAAATGTATGTTGATGATATCAACAACCTTCTGCCAGATTGTCAGTTCATCTTTCAAAGCTCATACCAACCAAAGTTTTTATGTTCAGATGTAACCAATCTGCATTGTGTTTTGTTAAATCTTATCAGGTTAAACATGTCTTCATTTTTTGTGGCATAAGAGTTTGTGTTAGCTGTAACTAAGGGGAAAGGTGATGCAATGGACTCAGAAAATTGCAAAAGCTCTGCTTTGATCTGAAATGCAAACATGGCGAGTTGTGACAAATATTGTTGGCTGGGACATGTCGGAAGTTATTTTTATTGCGATGAGAGTAAATATATGCAAAATAATTAGATCACAGAGGGGGTATTCAGATGGAACATAATTCACTGTCTTTGGGCGAGTGTGTGGGATCCTCTCAGAACTATCCCTATGGGTTGGGCTGGTAGCTCTGCATGGCCACAGAACACGTTCTCCATTGTATGTCTATAGTTGCTGAGAACACTGCAGCTGTTCTTGCTGACTGTCTCAGTCTAGAATTTGGTTAACATGAATGTGTCTCCAGTTGTGTGGCCAGATACCTGACTGTGTGGAGGAATCAAGTAAAGGCTGCATGTGTGTGAACTAGCCCTTAGTTGCTCAGCCACGCAAAGAACTCTTCTAGAGAGCTGTAAGTATAGTACAGTTGCTCATCTTTCCACTCAGAAGCAAGGAGGCAGCAAACGTTTACAAGACGTACCGTGATAATGAATCATAAGTGAACATCTAAAATTGCTGCTCTCCTTTGCTAGTCATAAATCATAGAGAGTGCCAAGTATATTGAGACAACAGGATGGAAACTACTGGAGCAGCTTTGCTGATCTTGGATATTTTGTCTGATATGAAAATTGTCTTTTGTGAACTTTTACAATAAACAAGAGTCTGAAAATGGAGAGGAGATCAAATAAGCATGGCAGTAGGATTCATTAGACAGCATGTTGCCTATTCAGACTTGATTCAAGTGTTGATCCTGAAGGCCTGTAGGTTGCATGGTAACTACTGCTTATGTTGGATATTCTGCATCTTGAGAAGGATTCTCATTCTGGAGAAGTGAGGACAAACTAGTTTCCATTTGCAGCAGCAGTAATGAAATGAATTATTTGATACCCTCGCTTCAATACAGTAGGCAAACCTATTGGATTATGAAGTCATGTTACTCATATGAGACTCCTCTAACAAACCAGGTGGTAGTGATACATGGCTGGTTTTATGATGTCTTGTTGAGCATACCAATTCTGCTGCTCATGGACTTCAGCAGTGCTGTTCCTACTACTCCAGGGATGCTAGATGGTATAGATTTGAGACTGATTTGGAGTGTAAACCTAGCCCCAGCAGACAGATCTACTTCATTGCTGCACTGTCAGGTGCTGTCCATTCAAAGCTGCTCTGGACTTAGCTCCGCCTACTTCACTGCTCTTTCAGCTTTCAGGAAGAACACTGACTCAATATCTCACTACGCTTTATGTTGACTAAAGAGCTTGTGGAATAGTTGCTTTCATATACACTTGTGCTAGCATCATAGGGCCCCTATGAAGATTTTTCAGTAGATCTCAACTTTGTGTAGATTATTATACAGATCCTTCAAAAGCTTCTTTTGGCCTGTACATAGATTGTTGTGGGCCTTCTTGGAGATCCAGGTTTTGCACAAGGCCTTACTTGCTGCATTTTCTGTAGGGAAGAGCTTTTTCCCTTCTCTGCAGATTTATCACTTGATTCAAGATAATAGCCTTGCCCTTATCTCGTGTAAGGCTGCATCCATTTGCATCAGATTGTGCTGAATGTTATGGTCTCCACTGATGGCCTCTGCTCATCTTGTAGCAACTGTGTTATCTAATAAGATGCAGCCTAGTAACCCCAGAAATGGAAAATAATTGCTAAAAGTACAGGCCCCAACGCAGAGTTGATTTTAGAGATGAAAGGTTTGGAGAAAGCAAATGGAATCCAGTCTAATACCAAAACTTGAGTTAGAGTACTTTGGTGGTAGCTTCATTGCCCTCCTGCTTTAAATACTTTGTGTCCAGAGATCCTTCCATTGTTATAGGGCTAATTTTGTAAAATCTGAATTCTCAATATTCTCAGCAAAATAAAAGCATTTCTGCATTTTGCTTTGACCTACACTGAGCAGATTAATGCAAATTTAATATCGGGTCTTCTGAGTGCCTTTTTATCTGCAAAACCATGAAAAGCTTTAAAGCACACAACCTGCCAGAAGCTTCTCTGGACCCATCAAGTGTAGTTCTACAGCCATGCCACTTTCCCCTTACATACGTGCTAAACCCAATATTCTGTTGGACCTTGGATTTTTACCCCAGAATTTAATGTGAATATTTATTTCCAACATGTCCCTCTTCCTACATGGTTTCTTCATCCACTTTGAATTTGCATTAAATGGTTAAGAGAAATGCCACCTCACAGTTCCATGCTGTTTGTTTTTCAATATGAATGTTTTAATATGGATAGTGACTATTTTGTAGGGTTCAAATATACAGTACTCAATTGCATTTCAGATTTAATTCCTAGGTGTAAAGTTTTGTAATGGTGCTTTGTACAGTATGTATACTTTCTTTTTCTTTTCTTTTTTTGCACATAGGTTCAGTTTCCCTAAACTGATTTTATTATTACCAAAATATTGTGTCGTACTAGAGTCCAGACCACACAGCATTTCTCTCCCCCCACCCACAACACTACATCTGTTAAACTTCTGGTGCATTTAAACTGGCTGCATTAATGGAAGTGAGACCTGTGCTTCTATCTGATTCATCGTAATGTAGCATGATCTTATTGCTTCAGACTTTAAACTGCGCCATATAGTTAACAGGTGCAATTTGATGTACTTAACACTCTTTATTAGTAGATTTCTGACTCTGCCAAATTCTGAGAGCTTTGTCTGTAGCTAAAACTTGTTTGTATTTGGTATGATTTTTCCCTCTTCCGTAAACTGACAGGTGGTTTTTTTAGTTGCATTTCTATTATATTTATTGCAGAGCGTTTAGCATTGATATTCATTGTATTTTCACCCAAGCTGTTACATGAGCTTTAACAAAGCATCTGTATAAAACGTTTTTTTAAGTATGTACCCATGCAGAACTTGAGCAATAAAGTTGTATGCTGTTTGCACTGTCACAGCATCAATGGTTTTAAAACGTTTGGTTTGTGTTTACTTCATTTTTAAACAAAAGGAATTCTGATTTTCATATGAACAAGCCGACCCCCGCACAGAGAATCTGTGCGTTTTTTGGAGCCGGCAACATCTCCCCCCCCCCCAGTCTCCAGCCGGGCCGCTGCCGCCTCCTCGCCTGGCCTCTGCGCTGGGCTGGATCCGCCGCTTCTCTCCCCCCGCCCCAGTCTCCAGGCCGGCCGAGTGCCGCCGCTGCGGTCAGGCCCGCCGCCGCCTGGCATCCGGGCCCGCCGCCACCGCCTCCTCGCCTCAGAGGCCGGGCCGGACCCGCTGCCTGGCCCACTACTTCCGCCGCTGCCGGCCTCCGCGTTCGGGCCAGGCCCGCCGCCGCTGGCCTCCCCGGCCGGGCCAGGCCCACCGCCGCCTCTGTCCACCACTGAGACGCGCCTCAGCCAATCAGGTGCGTCCCTCCACTCCGCTGCCCAGCCAATCAGCTGGGTTGCCGGGACACATCCCCACAGAGGCTGAGGCACTTCTACGAGAATTAAATATATAGATTATTCTTAAGTGGTCCAAAGCCATTAGCTTTGTTCTCTTGTTAAACTTTGTGTGGCTGCCAGGTTTTTGCCTGTAGGAGCTGTCTGTATTCTTAAATGCTCCAAGGCAAGCTATAGCCTCTTGACTTCCTGCTGTTCATCTCCAGTAGAGCCCTCTCCCATCCCCCTTTCTGAGGTTCTGAGTTTAGAAACTAGCGTCAAATGCTTTTATCTCCTAAGTGTTTATTTTGTGGGGTAGGTACAGTGCAGATCAGGATCTACTGGTAGCTCTCTGGATGATGTACAGTAGATCAGCTAGGGTTTCGGAGTATTTCCAGATGGAAGGCTTTTTTGTGCTAGTTCCTGTGGGTTTATGCAATGAACTGCATGTGGAGTCACTGCTGGAGGTCTACACATAGCATATGTCATACTAGCTCACTCCACTATTTTCCATCTGCACTAGAGGTGAAACAAAACAGGTTGCTTACCTGTAACAGGTGATCTGGTAGTGATCCGTTGAGTCCATAAGCAAATGGGTTCTGCGCCTGCGCAGGCACCTCTCGGGCCGACTAGGTAGCTCCTCGCGACGCCCAACCGCCCATCTGCACGTGCTGCTGCATGCTAGCTATATAGAGCGGCTGGGCGTCTTCCGTTAGTTCTCTGTGCAGACCGCCCCTTCCGTGCAATCTGCCACCAGATGTTTCTCATAATGTCCATACTTCTGCAGCGGGGTTGGTTCTGGGCGGGTCTTATGGACTCAACGGATCACTACCAGATCACCTGTTACAGGTAAGCAACCTGTTTATCTGGATCGTGATCCGTTGAGCCCATAAGCAAATGGGTGATTAGTGAGCTAGACCTTCATGGTGGTGGGTGCAGAAGGATGCCCGCTAAGGCAATACCCTCTTCAAGACAGCTCGCCCATATTCCGCCTGGCGCGCCATGCGCAAATCCACTGCATAGTGTTTAATAATAGGCTGCTGGGACGACCACGTAGCGGCCAAGCAGATGTCGTCCATCTTAATGCCTGAAAGATGAGCAGCAGAAGTTGAGTATGCTCTAGTAGAGTGCGCCCGGATAGTTTTGGGCGGTGCTACCCCCTGTAGCTTATATGTCAGCAGGATAAGTTCTACTAACCAGTGTGCTAAACGTTGTCGAGACACTGCTTGCCCTTTAAACTTGCCTTTATAGGCTACAAATAGTTTACTTGTCTTTCTATACTGTCTAGTCTCTCTCAAATAGTACAATAAGGACCTACGCACATCTAACGCATGTAGCGCCTTTTCCAGTGTTGTGTGTGGGTCCTTAAAAAAGGTTGGCAGGACTATTTCCTGATTTAAATGGAAGTCCGTAACTATTTTTGTTCGGAAATTTGGGTCTAGCCTCATAACAACCTTATGTGGGTAGAATTGGGTATAAGGCTTGTCCACTCTCAAAGCCGTCAATTCACCCACCCTTTTAGCCGTGGTTATAGCTATCAGAAATGCAGTTTTAAGTGTTAACAATCTCAAGCTAGCGCCATGTAGTGGCTCAAAAGGTTCTTCCATCAATGCAGATAGAACCAACGACAGACTCCACTGTTCTAAAGGTTTGCGTAGTGGAGGATACAGATTATTTAGTCCTTTCATGAACCGTTTACATTCAGGATGGGTAAAAGCCGTTTTTCCATCCCAACCAGGAAGCTTCGAGGACAGTGCTGCCAGATGCACCTTCAACGAAACGTTTGCAAGGCCCTTTACCTTCAGACTTGTTAGATAAAGCAAAACCTGGCGCACTGATGCCCGGCGTGCAACAAACTTATTTGCCTTTGCAAACATTACAAATCTTTTCCATTTATATAAGTAACTGCGTCTCGTTGATCTTCGCCTACTGTTTAATAGAATGGATTTCAAAAGGTTATTCTCCATGCTGTCAGCCTTAGTGTTTGTATTTCTGGGTGCAATATCATGCCTCCCGATGTCTGGAGAAGATCTGGTACTGGTGGAAGACGGTAGTGGTTCCCTTTGCATATGCGCAGCAGCAGAGCAAACCAAGCCTGACGTGGCCACCAAGGGGCTATTAGAATGCAGTCTGACCTGTCCCTCAAGATCTGCGCTAACACTCGATTGAGGAGTGGCATTGGTGGAAACAGGTAAAGTAGCCCCCTGCTCCAGTCGTACTGAAAAGCGTCTCCTAGAGATCCTGCACCCATCCCCGCACGAGAGCAGTATCTCCTGCACTTCTTGTTCTCCTCCGTGGCAAACACATCCACAGATGGTGTCCCCCAGCGGTCGAAAATTTGTCTGACACACTCCTGTTTGATTTCCCACTCGTGTCTTTGGGTGGCTTGAGTGCTTCGACTCAGAGCATCCGCCAGGTGGTTGTCCACACCTCGAATGTGTATTGCCATCGGATAAATGGCATGCATGATGCACCATTCCCACAATCTTCTCGACAAGGTGCAAAGCGTTGGTGAAACCGTCCCTCCTTGTCTGTTCAGATAGGCTACAGCTGTAGTATTGTCCAGGTGGACCTGCACAACCGAACTCCGAAGTTGAGGTTCGAAGGCCTTTAGTGCCAAAAATGCAGCCAATAGTTCCAGGTAGTTGATATGCCTCTGGGCTTGTTAAGGTGTCCACTGTCCCTGAATGCATTCTGGGCCGCAGTGTGCTCCCCACCCCAGTAGGGAAGCATCGGTCGTGACCCATGCTGCTGGAAGCAGAGGACGGAACGGCACACCCCCTAAGAGATTTTCCTCGACTAACCACCATTGTAGGGAAACTAGCACCTTCCTGGAAAGGTGCAGTAGCATGTTCTGGCTGTCTATATTGGGTCGGAAAAGGTCCAGGTAGCAACACTGCAGGGGCCTCATCCGAAGCCTTGTGTATCGAACAGTTGTGTTGCATGAGGCCATCAAGCCTAAAAGTCTCTGAACCTTCCTTGCCCTTTGAACAGGATTGGCCAGGAATTGTTCTACCAGAGACTTTATCTGAATATATCTGTCGCGTGGTAGGAATGCTCGATGTTGCTCCATGTCTAGAACAGCACCTATGAAGCTCAGCTGCTTTCTGGGAGTTAAATTCGCCTTCTTCCAGTTCACGTTGAGACCTAAGTCCTGAAGAAGATTGAGCATCACTTGTATCTGTGTTTCCAGTAGTTTCTTGTCTTTGCCCACCAGGAGCCAATCGTCTAGGTATGGATAGATCACCAGGCCCTGAGTTCGAAGGTGCGCAATTATTACTGCCACTACTTTGGTGAAGACTCTCGGAGCAGTTGACAATCCGAAAGGTAGAACCGCATACTGATATATTACTTCCCCCACAGTAAATCGAAGGTACTTTCTGTGGTTTTCCTGGATGCCCACATGGAAATATGTGTCCTTCAAATCTAACGTTGCCACCCACTCCTCCTGAGCTAGGAAGGGTAGAATCTCCTGCAACGTTGTCATCCTGAACTTCCGGGCCCAGACAAAGTTGTTCAGTCCTCTCAAGTCCATGATTGCTCGGATCCCGCCATCCCTCTTGGGAATTTGAAAGTAGCGGGAGTAGAATGCGGACAACCTCCTCGCCCACTGCACTGGAACAGTTGCACCTTTTTCCAACAATACTTGTATCTCCTCCTCGAGTACTGAGGTCGACCTTGTGAAACGTAGACCTGAGAATGGTGGAAGAGTGATGAACTCTATCGCATAACCTGTCTCCACAATCCTCAGTACCCACTGGTCTGATGTTATGTTGTGCCATGCTAAAGCATGGCTTGCCAGTCTGATTGTTGAGCTGACAACTACAGGGCCGATGGCATTGGTCCTGGCAACTGGTATTAAATGCAGTGGGCTGGCACAGCAATCAAAAGGACTGCTTAGCACTCTCTTTGTTGTTCCTAGAGTTTCGATTTTTGTTTTTGGTGGCGTTGCTGTTTCCAAAACCCCTAGGCCTCTGATAGGGCCTATTTTGCCTTCTGAAATCCCTCTTGTCTTGGAATCGGTATGACCGTTGTTTATTATAGCTATATGTACGAGGGCCAGCTGTTGTGGTTGGTACCATAAAGGTCTTGGCCGTAAATCTTGACTTTTTTAACGTTTCCATGGTTGCATCAGTACTTTCATGGAAGAGTCCCTTTCCATCAAAGGCCAGATTTTCTACTCTGTCCTTCATATCCAGCTGAAGTGAAGTCGCACGCAGCCAAGCATGACGCCTCATCGTGACAGCAGTCACCATGGCCCTTGACTCTGTCTCCGCCAAATGTTTAAACGTACTTAGCTGTTGCTTTGTTACAGATGTTGTCTTGTCAAAGACTTCATGGAGCTTTATTTGCAGCTGCTCTGGCGACAATGAAGTGGAATCATGAAGTAAATTGTCCCACATCAGATGGATGTACCGAGCCATACAGGCTGCATAATTTGCAATCCTGATAGCAAGGCTCGATGTGGCGTATATTCTTCTCCCTAACACGTCTATCTTCCTTCCTTCCTTATCGGTTGGTGTTGTATGGCGGCGGCTGCCCTTTGATGTTGATGCGCAATCCACCACGATAGAGTTCGGGTCCAGATGGTGTATCAGGTATCTCTCCTCCCCTTCATGGACCCTATATAAGTTCTCTATACGTTTAGACGTAGGATTTGCTGTTTGGACACTGTCCCAAGCCGTCCTAGCTGCCTTTGCAATGGCAGGGATTATTGGTAGGGAGACCGGGTGAGACGATTTAGATTGGAACATCATGTTGTACACCGGGTCAGTAGACTCTGTTTCAGGGAGTTGCAGGTCCAAACCCAACGCCTCCGCCATCTCTCTAATTAGGGAATGGTACGCCTTGAGTTCCTCTGTTGGGGATCTTGAAAGACGTGGCGGGACCTCAGAAGGAGGCTCCACCTCACGGCTGCCTTGATCTGAACCTGAGTATTCTGATTCCAAATCCCGTTGTGTAGAAGCAGGAGATGAACCCCTGGATGATGGGCTTGGCGGAGGTGATGATGGGCTCGGCGGAGGTGGGGTGCTTTTCCTCTTCCGCTTCCCAGCGGGTTTCTCTCGTAATGGCATTGTAGCCTGGGTTTGTGTAGCGGCTCCCTCTACGGGTTGCGGCTGCATAGCCTTCCATCTCAGATAGTCTGCGTAATCGTGTGGCAACGAATGTCTAAATCCACAAGTGTGTGCAGGCTGCGTGGCAGGGTGGCGTATACTCCCATCAGCTATGCCCACCAATGGCTGCACCACCGCCAGTGGTGACTGGAGTAAGCTCTCAGTTGCCACCCTAGGAGAAAGTGATGGGGTTCTGGGTGGTGGGAGCCCCTCATTTTCTTCCTCTCCATCGTCATCTCTATCCAACCCCCCACTCAGGAAACCTTGAAAAGTTGATTCCGCTGGGGTATTTGGGCTAGACTCTATCAGACTCCTAAGGGCAGAAGTCGCACTACGGTCTGAGCGGTGTCCACTCAATTGCTGCGGTGTTGATGGTGATTGCTGTGGGGTATGAGCAGGCGACAGAGAACGGTGTCTTCGAGGTTGAGACTGCTCCATCGGCAACAAGGTAGGTTTAGAAATCGAGGATTCACTACGTCTTGTTGCTTTCGATGTCGAGGACTTCGATGTCGAGGGACCCTCTACCTGCTCTTTTCTCGATGTCGAGGGCTTCGATGTCGAGGGATCCTTCACCCACTCTTTGCTCGATGTCGAGGGCTTCGGAATCGATGACCTCGATGTCGAAGGAGGGGTTGATGCTGACAGACCCCCCTTGCTCGCTTCCGCTGGGCTAGATGTACGAGGTTCCGCACTCCACTCCTTCTCAGAGCCCTGCGCCGATGAAGGCGATGGGGTCCTCTGTTTGTGCTCCTCTCGGCTAGGATTTTCTCCAGCCACTGGTGCGTCTTGCCGGCGCCTTTTCTCACGGCGTCTCTGGTCACTAGAGGAGACCTCCAGTGGTCTCTTAAAAGTAGGATCTGTGGACACGGTTTTAGACTGCATAGAAGCAGCTCCGTGTCCCTCCGCTCCCGATACCGCTTTCGACGTCGAAGGCGCTTCTGGGCGAGGGGTAGAAGGGCGCAGCGCGTCCTCATATAAAGCTGCCCTCAAACGCAGTGCCCGGTTGGTCCTGGTTTGTTTGGAGAAGGCACAACAGATCTTGCAGGCTGCCGTATTGTGCTCCTCTCCCAGGCATATAAGACAGAGGTCGTGGTGATCAGTGGAGGGTAGTTTAGCCCTACACTTCTCGCAGCGTTTAAAGGTCGTCTTCGTTTCCATTTTCAGTCCGGGTCAAACACAAGATATCCATCCAATCCTTCGTCAAAGTTATTCCAGGAAGAAGTTGTCACGTCCAAAGTACAGTCCGTAGTCCAAATTACCAGAAAAAACAGTCCTAAATGCCTAAGCACTCGTATCACAATCGTTTCTGCTACCGAGGAGCCCAAGCGAGGTCTGAACGCTGTGGCGGTCAAACAGAAACTAACGGAAGATGCCCAGCCGCTCTATATAGCTAGCATGCAGCAGCACGTGCAGATGGGCGGTTGGGCGTCGCGAGGAGCTACCTAGTCGGCCCGAGAGGTGCCTGCGCAGGCGCAGAACCCATTTGCTTATGGGCTCAACGGATCATGATCCAGATCTGAAGGTTAGAGTCCCTCCTCTCCCCTCCCCATTCCACTGTCATGCCCCACCTATTCTGAATGTACACATGTATTAAAAGTGAGTTGTTTTTACGGAAGAGGTGGTGGTTGTGGATTGGCTGAGAAGGAGGAAACAGAGGGAGTGATCAGTGGAGGCAGCTGCTCCACCCATCCATCCTTCCTTCCTTCCCGTGTTTTAGCAATATACTATAACAACTGCTTCCAACTGGTTTGTCGGAAAGGGATACAAATTTAATGCACAATAGAAACTTGAGAGGTTATTATATCATTTGAATTCATCTAAATAGGTGGGGGACTTTCTGTGCATGAATGCTTCAGAGTTTTGAGACTTTGTCACAATCTGAGCAGTCAGAGGGGAGCAATGTTTTGATGACCTTTTTGATGTTTTTTAGAGTGGCTCCTGATTCTATTGAATAAAGAGCAGCAACAGTCCTCTGAAGGGGCATAGAGAGAAAGTGAGCAAGGAAAGAATACTTCTTTCCCTAAAGGCTAATTAAAGAGTTAACCCCATAGGAATATGTACAGACAGTAAACATTAAAAAGGGGGGCAAAGTATAATATTGATCAAACTGGGCTTGTTTGAGGGCTGGGGAATGGCATAAGGTGAGAACTGGAGTAAAAGTGCACCCCCAGAACAAAAGTGAACACGGGGGGAGGTGCGCCCATGTGCATGCATATCCTTGGGAGCCAATCCACTGATACAGCGAGAGCTACACAGTAACTCCTCTACAGCTTGTGCTAGGGTCTGTCTACACCTTCTCCTTGCACAAGGTTTTCCCCTTCCATGATAAGGTTAAAATAAACAGACAAGTTAGAGCTGAACAGTTCAACGAGTACAAGTTGCTGTCAGAATCAGAGCTGGAGTTGGAAAGAAGAACTGAGAACAGCTGCTGGAAAGAGAGCTGAGAAATCACTGGGAGAGTGAGACTCTCTGGAGGACTCATTCACTCCCAAAGCAGCTGAAGGAACAGTCTGGGATTGAACCCCCAGAACTGGGAAGGAAGAGCAGGACCCGAGTCTGAGACACCAGGGACAAGCCAGGCTTGCTGCAGAAGCTGACTAGGGGAGGACTCTGGGTAAGGACTCTGAGTTAGGGCCCAGTACCTAGGACAGGAGAGATTGGATGCACTTTGCTCATATTTTTAGTTCCTTGTGTTCAGATGGTTTCTGTTTTGAACTACATTTTCCAAAAGAACTATTGTTTTGCATTGAACTATTTTAAAGTTCAGTTTTCTTGTATTGAAGTTAAAAAATTGTCGCTGCAGTTCTCTCCCCTCCACCACCCTGAAGCTTGGAAGACTTTCCACTCTACCTAATTTTGAACGAGACAGAGGTTTGGAAGGCTGTTTTAGTAGATCCAGCCAGAGCAGGAGAAAGTCTACATGGTGGCAGTGGTGAAGCTGAAGATCACGGGGCTGGTTGAGACCAGGCTGTGACATGTGCTGGCAGCACAGTGGAGTATGGGAACGGAACCCACTTGCCTTCTTTTTCAAATCTCATTCCCATTCATTGCCTCATCCTCTTCTCCTCTGCTCTGAAATTGTCACTCAAACAGAAAGCAGTCACTGTTCAGGATCTTTTCCTCTCTCAATCCCTCATGTTACGTGCATTCAGTGAAATCTGACTTCCTTTGCCTTTCTGACACTGCTGCCTTCCCTTCAGTGGTCTCTCTTACTCAATTCATCCAGAAGGGTGTTGGTGGTGCTGGCCTTCTTTCTAAATCCTGCAAGATCTAGTCCTTGCCCATCCCTTTTCACACTGCTGCTCTTCCTTTGAAGTTCATTCTGTGACTACAATTATCTACAAGTTAGAGTTCCTGCTATATCACCCTTTTGGCTTCCTCTTGAACTTCATTTCAGACATTTATGCCCAACCCACCATCTTCCTCTCAAATAACATCCCTACATTGCTGCTTGGCTACTTCAACATTCATGTGGATGATCCCTTTGACATCAGTGCTTCCTGCCCTCTGCAAGGACAAGTCTTGCCTCGCTAACCTTTTGGAGTTCTTTGAGAGTGTCAACAGACGTGGATAAAGGTGATCTGGTTGACATAGTATACTTGGATTTCCAAAAAGCTTTTGACAACATTCCCCATCAAAGGCTCTTGAGTAAACTTAGCATTCATGGGATAAGGGGACAGGTTCATGTGTGGATTGGTAACTGGTTGAAGGAGAGGAAACAGAGGGTAGGAATAAATGGACAGTTTTCACAATGGGGGGAAGTAGGAAGTGGGGTCCCCCAGGGATTGGTACTGGAATCAGTGTTCTTTAACTTGTTCATAAATGATCTAGAAGTTGGGGGTAAGCAGTGAAGTAGCCAAATTTGCAGACACTAAACTATTTAGGGTAGTGAAATCCACAAAAGATTGTGAAGAGCTCCAAAAAGATCTCTCCAAACTGTGGGAGTGGGTGACAAAATGGCAAATGCTGTTCAATGTAAGCAAGTGTAAAGTGATGCATGTTGGAATTTTTTGCCCCAGTTTCACATATACGCTGATGGGATCTGAGCTGTCATCAACTGACCAGGAGAGAGATCTTGGGGTCATGGTGGACAGCTCATTGAAAGTGTCAACTCAATGCACAGCAGTTGTGAAAAAGGCCAATTCCATGCTAGGGATATTAGGAAGGGAATTGAAAATAAAAATGCTTATATTATCATGCCCTTGTACAAATTAATGGTGCAGCAACATCTAGAGTACTGCATACAGTTTTGGTCACCATATCTTAAGAAGGGTGTTGTAGAACTGGAAGAGGAGGCAACCAAGATGAGGAGGAGCCTGGAGCATCTTCCTTAAGTAGCAAGGCTACAGCAACTGGGGCTCTTTACTTTGGAAAAAAGAAGCAACTAAGGGGTGACATCATTGAGGTGTAAAAATCATGCATGGAGTGGACAGAAATTTTTCTCCTTCTCTCGCAACAGTAGAACCAGGGGTCATCCTATGAAACTGAAGGTTGGGAAATTTAGGACCGACAAGAGGAAGTACTTCACACAGCGCATAATTAATCTGTGGAATTCCACCTGGTGGGCCACTATGTGAAACAGGATGCTAGACTAGATGGGCTTTGGGCCTGATCCAGCAGAGCTGTTTTATGTATTATGTAACACATCCTAGCTTAAACTTGGGAAATACACATTAGCCAAGGAGAGACACTCAAAAGCTTAATTCTGATGTTGTGAAACTCATCTTTATTGGGAAAAAGTCTTTTAAAAATCTGACCTTCTGGAAAATATTGTGCAATATTCTTATGACTCTTGACACTGTAAACAAGATTAAGGTTAGATTTTGGTCGTTGAAGCAAGCTATCAGCTTCATTCTTTGTTCTGGCAATGTTGGTATTGTACCATCTTGGTATCTTTGCCAGAAATAAGTCACATGAATATTTGACAGATACCCCAAGTCTTAAAGGAAGTGGTAGTTTTTGCTGTACTGAAAGGATGCCATCTGAAGTCTGGCTTTCAGGTGATCAGCTTCCAGTTCTCGGAAGAATGAATCATCATCATCTCGTGTGATCATGTCCTGCAACTCTTTAATCTCTTTCTCCATTTTTGATTTCAGCTCACGTTTCACTTTGCTTAACATCTAAAAAAGAGATGGGATTAAGTCAAGCAGCTGATCAGCTTGCCAACAATTCTGGTAAGTTTAGCATGACAAGACTTACTCTTGTATGTGCTTGTTCTCTGGCTTGGATTTCCTGGCGTTCTTCTGAAACAGTTTCTGCCAGCATTGAAAACTAAGAACACAGGAAATGTTAAACTGTGTAAGATGGCTAAGCAGTATCCTTACATTAGAACAGGGTTCTTAATATGGGGTCCATGAACAGGTCCAGATGGTCCATGGAAAACTATATATACACACACAAAAGATAGCTCCCCACAAAACACCACTTTATAAATAAGATACAGTACATCCTTTATTACGCTTGAATATGTAACATTATAAATGGGGGTAGGGGTCCAAGGGTAATATCTGAAGATGCAAAAAGTTTACAAACTTTGTTAGAAATTTGAATAAGAATGTCTTCTTAGAAGAAATAACCTACCTGATCCTTATAGTAGTTCTCCATGGATTCCAGTTCAATTTGATGTTGTCTCCTTTGCTCAGCACGCTTATCCTTGGTATATACTTTTAGTTCATGCAGTCTTTGCTTCTGAATTTCTAAGCCTTCTTCAAACAGGTTTTTAAATATCTGCCAAACCAAATGACATTCACAAACATGAACACAGCTGTACATAAATTCCTGCAGAGATGGACTCAAGTGCCGATTGAAGTTAAGGGCTGTAGACAGGAAGGAGAGAGAGTATAAAACAGCACCTTGGCAATATTCTGTGGCAGTTAAACGTAGGACAGGTGGCAGCCTTTGTGCAAGGCAGTCTCACAGCCACTAGAAGAGAGGGCTCCCCTGGCTGCATTTAGGTGTTACCTGTGCATCCCGTGGCATCCTGACCTCCATTTGCCATACTCTACCCAAGGGACACTTCATGTGTTACTGATGTGGCAAGGGTGCCACCACTGCTCTCCCTGGGCTAACTCCCATGCACACTGGCTCTTTACTTGCATACACCCCAGACTACAGTCCCAACACCACTGATGCCACTGCTGCCAGGGGGAGAAGTCTCTAAAGGATGTGCTGGACACAGGCAGAATGGCCCACAGATCATTGCAAGGGATCAGCAGTGAAGAGCGGAGCTGGCCCTTCTCCAGGCAGAGCAACTCTCCTCTCTCCTGAGCAAGGCGCCCCGCTCGCCAGAACTCACCCGCTCCTCACGTGTCCTTGCCCTCATCATCTTGGCCCGCAGCTGAACTCTGTAATCTTGATAGTACTTTTTGGCTCTGACAACTTGCTGGCGTCTGTCTCTCATCTTATTCTGAGTACATTTCTGCTGAATAATACGTTGCCTAAACTCTTGCTGAAAATAGAAACAAATGTTTAACATAGTGCAGGGTGCAAAACTTTGGCCCTCCAGCTATTTTTGGACTACAGCTCCCACAATCGCCAGCCACAGTGACCAATAGTCAGGGATCATGGGAGTTGTAGGCCAACATCTCTGTGTGTGTGTGTGTGTGTGTGTGTGTGTGTGTGTGTGTGTGTGTGTGTGTGTGTGAAGTTTTACAGCCCTGATACAGTGCCATTTTTGCATTAGACAGCTCCCTGTCCCAAAGGACACTCAGTATACAAAATCAACACAACAAAGGAAACAAAGAGAGCAGGGAGTGGCAGCAGGGGAAAACTGGTTTTCCCACCCCACCCCACCCCCACTTTTTAATTAAGTATGAATACCAAGATTCTAAGAAAACTATTCTGTGCTCAATAGCTCCAAAAAAAAGAAGAAGTTTTTGCGCTGGTAACCACCTTCTCCCTCGGGGCAGCCTCAGGGCCTTAGAGCTGTCTTACCCTGCCAGGATGTGTGCTGCCCTTCTGCAGACTTTAAAGTGGGTGCAAGGCAAGAAGAGGGCCATCATTTCATTTATACATACTCCGGCATTGCTACGGCAGAGCCAATGACTTCATGGAGAGGTGGGGCTTTTTGAGGAAGAGTTCAAAGGGAATAGAGAGAGGTGGCATTGCAGAGGGACCATGCCAGGCCTCCTCATAATTTGGGTAAGCCACTAAAGATCCCTAAGGAGCATAAGCAACTCTTCTAGAAGGGCATCAGTAAGCAGTATTGGAAAGACATGGATTTCCTAACAGAGCTATGGCTGGACAATTTTTCAAATTGTCTTCTTCCTCATGCAGATATGCTCTAGAACTACAGCGCAACAGCATACTAAGCAATTTGTGAGCCTCCAGACTTGGTGGCATATGGCAGCAGAGTCTCCCATTGGGATGAGCAGCATCCCAAGACCTGGCTTGCAGGACGCCTAGCCCACCACCAAGCTGAACACAGTTGACCAGCCATGACTTGGAGCCTGCCCTGTGCTTGACTCTCTTTGCAGTCCCAGCACACAGCAGAATTGTAAGCAGAAGGGCTCTTCCTGAGCCCCCGGGGAGCAGCACTGGCCTCTGTGGGTGGAGCCGAGTACTTCAGCTCCACCTCCTTCGGAGTTCTCATGCTGTCGGGACTCTTCCCATGAACATACCAGTCTCCTGTTATGAGCCTGCTCTTTCTTAATGATTTCAACAAGGAGATCATGCTTCTTCAGTGCTTCTACCACCTGAAAAAAGGACACAGATTTCTTTCAGGCTGGTTTGGTTCTCATATATTAAAGCTCCTACATATTCTCTTTCAAGAACATTGTTTCCCTTTCTTTACCAGTCAAGATTAGAGCTATGGCCTCTTGCAGACATTCTTTTTGTACACGTTAAGAGATGGAAGCTGGTCACCCTGAAAGCTGGCCCAGTCCAAAGCGGAATTGCACACTTCACCTCCAGCTCCACGTCTTTTTCCTTCAGCAGCAACCCCTCTATTCCTTTCCACAAGGACAGGAGGTTGCAGCAAAGAAACAAAGGCAGAGCTCTGTGACCCAATTCCCCTTTCCTCTTTATGCGATCAGGATGGGGTGGAGGTGGGAATTCCTCCTTAAAAAGAAAGAAACTGCTCAGAGCCTCAGGTGGGGCCTGGAAAAGTTACAGTAGCCATCTGATAGCCTTAACAGTACTGCAGCAAGGAGAAACTCAGCAGCAACATTAGCTGTAGTACATGTAGACAATGGATTTATGGGCAGTGCTGGCACATGGCCCTCCTTTGCCGGGCCACAGAACTCACTTCGCTTTGGAGTTTCAGCTGGCTTCTCTTGCTGGGAGACTTCAGTTGTTCGATCTGCGCAAGCTGCTTCTGCCACATCTTGTTCATAGTTGGGTGGGAAATGTGCAGGTGGGGGAAATCCTCCAGTAGCAGAGGCAGGAGGTCATTTTCCTTGACCTTCACTGCAAGAGAAAGGCAGATGTGCATGAGTGACAAGCACTGGGAGAACAAGCCCAGTGGCTGTTTAGGAGTGTGCACAGAACCGGTCCAGGGCCATGTAAGAGGACCAGTTCAGAATTCGTGTGTGTGTGTGTGTCTTTAAGGGTGTGGGGGGTAGTACTTACCCCTCCCGCCGCCTTTCCCCCTCGGGCGCTCGACTTCTTAGCAAAGTTTTTGGGATGGCAGAGTTCCTCCCTGCCGCCCCTGCCCCCATCATTGTCTGGAATAAGGAGAAGTTGGCGGCGGTTCCATGCAACTTGCCGCCACGCATGCACCCATTGCCGCTGCGGGCACCACACACGTCACATGGTTCCATGCACATCCCTGTGGCTGTTTTGCAAAAGACTGAGCCCCAGACTTTGTCTAATGGGTGGGCACTGGCATGTCGCCCAGCATTCTCTCTCTCTCTCTCTCTCACACACACACACCCAAAACTTTGCCTTGGGAAGAGGCAATTTGGAGTAGAGAGTGGGGCTCAGAAGGGGCTTAGTGCACACACACTCTGCCACTTCTCTGCTCTAATGCAGCAGTTTCTTTTTTGGATTGTGAGCCCGTTGGGGACAGAGAGCCATTTTATTTATATCTATGTAAACTGCTTTGGGAACTTCTGTTGAAAAGTGGTATACAAATATAAATATCCATCGTATTCTGTCACTTTCATTCAGTCACTGGGCAATTCACCAAGTGTTGCCCCATACACTTCTACCAATGTTTTGCTTTGCCCTGCCCCCTGCTGGCTTTGAGGAGAGGCTGCTGGCAGTTGGATTGTTGCAGCAGCCAGCCCTACTCTGAGGAGAAAAGAGAGCGCCACTGCAGGAGCAGTGGTGGCTAGCAGGCAGAGTGCTTCAGCAGGACAAGAAGGAGGGAGAGACAGATGAGGGCGGCCAGACAAGTGGGGTGATGCCTGCAGTGGTGGTTTTAAACAGAGGAGAATTGACTGCAAAGGGTGAAGGTATTACAGAGAAGAGGGCATTTTGTATATCAGTGGGTTTGCAAATACAAATGTGAAAATATTTGACTTGGCATCCTCAGTCTCTTTTTTTCCAAGTTGCTGGCCCTCATGGATGCGGGCACTGACTTATTGGAGAGTCGCATGATATGCACTGCCCGGCTGATGCTCAGAAAAACCAAACTACTCAAATTTTAACTTTAGACTGAGCAAACTGGAGGCTCATTACTGCAGGAGGACAAGACACATACACTGGCTGTGGCTTAGTGGCTCCAACTCTTTCCAATAGCATCTGCAAAGTAGGCCACATCAACTTAACCATCAAATTATTTTTAAAGAAATAAAAGCAGATCAACAGGCAGTGCAAGTACATACACATAGCTGATCTGCACAGTTACAGAATTTGGAGAGTCACATAATATGCACTGCCTGGCTGATGCACAAAAACCAAAGTACTCAAATTTTAACTTTAGACACTGGTGTACCCCCAGTGTGGTGTAGTGGTTAGAGTGCTGGACTAGGACCGGGGAGACCCGAGTTCAAATCCCCATTCAGCCATGATACTAGCTGGGTGACTCTGGGCCAGTCACTTCTCTCTCAGCCTGACCTACTTCACCTAGTTGCTGCTAGGGTCAACATAACCATGTTTGGAGGAAGAATGGGATATAAATGTGAGAAACAGAAGTTACCGGTGCCAGAGCACACTTTAAAAACTATACTGCATACCAAAGTGACATAACTCCAACTGTGAAATCATTACAAATGAAGCGAACATGCATAGTAAAAGGGAGGGTGCAGCTTGCAAGTCTGCCCTTCCCTCTGAAAGCCCCTCTCCCAGAGTTCTTGTGGCTTGTAGAACAGCGTTCCAAGCCAGTTAGAATGTGGAGCCGAGGAAAGCCGCTATTGGCACAAAGGCTCTCAGCTGATCTGGGGGAATGGTGAGCCTTGCGGGCCTGCTCTTGGGAGAACTGGGGGAGCAGAAAGGACTGCAGTGGTGGGCGCAAGGGAGTTCCTGGGCCTCAAAAGAGGTGTTGGGATGGGTCCCAGCACAAGACCGAGTAGTCCGTGAACTTGCTTCCCTTACAACAGGTCTAGACATATGGAGGTCATAACTGAGAAAAATGCTTCCACTGGTACAGGCTGGAAGGAAGCCAGTATTCTTGGCCCGCAGCCCAGGCTTTCAAGAGATGCCAAGCTTTCTGCCAGGCCGTGTTCTTTGGCTCTTACTCGGAGCGGCTTTCTTTGGCTTGGCAAACCCTCTGCTAGGAATCCACTGGCTGGGCTTGCGATTCCGAGGGACGTGCTTTCTAGAATCAATCTTGGCTGGCCGGGGCTCTCGAGGCGGTTGTTTAAACAAGTTCTCCTTGTACTTTTGTTCCTAGATGTAAACACACAGGGAGGACAGCTATGAAAGTGTAGGAATTTGCATAAATAAATAAATAATTTGCAAGGCTAGGCCAGATCCTCTAAACAGGGCAAACTGGTGGCATGCAAGTAAGAGGAAGCTTTCTCTGCACTTTCTACTGCTGTGCAATGCCTGGCTAAGCACGGTTAAGTTTAGGGACTGCAAGTATGTAGTAGAATTGCCTCTCTTGCACATTTAGGGTGCACCTAAAAGCATTCCCTTGAGCCCATGCCCGCAAGGCGTTCTCTTCTGCCCTTGTTCCGGTCCTCCCTGCAGTTGGTAGCCTCCCTGGTTTTCTATTCAGATTGGTCACACACACAAACCCTGCAAAAGGGAGAGACAGGAGACTGCTCCTGAGGAGAACTGCTACCTCAGGCCTGAGTATGGCACGGATGGGAATGCATCTTTGGAAATGGCAGCACCTGTTTTAGCTTGCTCAGCAGTTGGACAGACATTGTGTGTTCCAAGAATAGTTAACTTGAGGGTGTGTGTGTGTGTGTGTGTGTGTGTGTACATACACACTATAGCTCAGTGGCCAAGGACTGGCTTTGCCTGCAGGAAGTCCTGGGTTCCTTCCCTGGAGAGCCACTGCCAGTCAGTGTGGAAAATACAGGCCTCATGGCAGCTTCGTGAATTCATCGATGTTCAACTCTAATTTGCAAAAGAGTTTACTTTACTGTCAAAAAACATTAAATAAAAAAAATGGGAAGGAGATGCTTGACCTTTCCATTTTGCAAGATGCCAGTCTGCACTCCTCAGATAAACATGGAACAGTGTTTTCCCTGGCAAAAGCTTTGTTTTCCTACCTCCTCCATCTTCAAGTATTGTTGGCTTACATTCAGAATTCTCATTTATTTATTTATTGAATTTATATACCACCTAACATCGAAATCTCTAGGCGGTGTGCTTTGGCTGTCATTGCCCTTCAGCTTGTGCAAGGGGGAGAAGCTGCCAATTCCTACCCTGCCTCCATAGCCTCCCACCCCCACAAATTGGCTCCAGAGGGCCCGAACCTTCCAGAGTGGCTTCTTGGCACATGCAAGGGGTTGCAGATGGCAAGAGTGAAGAGGGAATCGGCAATCCCTCCGTATCACTAAAAGGCGTCTTTGGATCCAAGCTTGCATCTCTGAAAGAACTGTACAGTAGACATCTTGATTGGCTTTGTGCAAGTTACATAATTTTCAGATATTAACCTAGTACTCGGTGGACTTCCAGTTTTTCTAAGTGCCATTTTTCTGAATGCCAGTCAGTGGTGACCAGTTGCCAACCACATCCCTCCAAAGTTAGAGTGAGGAGTAGATGCTCTTCACACTGGGCAGCATCCACAGTGGCATTCAGGCAGAGATGGTTTGCAGTGGTCTGCAAAGTTGTATTACTGCTAGTGGAAGTAGACCCAGCAGCCACATGTTGAGAGGAAGGAGATCCCCGTTTCCACATGTACAGGTTGTGCACAGAGTTCCATGTTTAATTTCTGCGCTAGCACAACCTGTTGTGTGAGGGCTGAATATATTTAAACTGGAAGAGAGGCTACTTTTTTCATACCATGACAATGCACTAAAACCTTACACAAATGCATCAGCATTTATGCTAGTGCAAGGCTAGTCTGGATGCTACCCATCTTTTAAGCATCCATTTAACACTAACCAGACTAGGTATCTGAGACTACGATTCAGGTGAGCCGGCATGCTTTGGATGCTGAGAAGTCAAACCTGGAGTTGCATTCTCTTTCTGTTAAGGAAATTCTAGTGGATGGGCAACACAATGGCCAGAGAGGCTGCAAAGCTAAGTTAGAGATCCACTAGCAATCAGAAGTTGCCAACACTGTTCCCTCTAACAGGGATTCCCAGATGCTGTTGACTACAATCCCCAGCTGCAGCAGCTGTTGGCTGGGGATTCTGGGAGTTGTAGTCAACACCACCTGGGAATCCCTGTCAGAGGAAACACTGGTTGCTAATATTGCCCTCAATCCCAGCTAGTTCTGTATATCCCAGTTCCAACAGTTATCATCACATCACAGCAGTGCTGTTAGGATGACCACAATTCACTATGGAGTTAGTACATGGTTGGTCACAACAGCTGACTTTTTTTTTTGGAAGCCAGAAGATCCTCCTCCAAAATCTCAGGAAAATCAGTCCAACCTCCAACGCCACACATCCCTATCAGCAAATTTTCTTCTTTTACCCTTCCCCCTTACCATTTCTTTGGCCTTTGCTCTTAGCTTCGTAAGTTCGACTCTCTCACAAGCCTCATAAGCTCTTAGTTCATCATCATAGGCTCTAGTCAACAGCTAGGAGACAAAATAAAGCTTGTTAACATCTATTAGAAGTGCATGGATCTTTAAAGAGCAGAGAAGTCTACCAAATGAAGCCATGAGCACAGATACGGCTAGCCACAGCCACTGTCTAAGACGAGAAAGTCAGGACAACAACACTTGCTCTGGCATATGACTGAAATTCTGAAACAGATGGCATTGCTAATGTTTATATTTTGCTTTTCAACCACCTCAAAAGTCTGCTCAAGGTGATCAACAAGGAGAGATACCAAGCTGGAACCTTAAGTGCCTTAAGGTTTGGTTGCAAGCATGAGATGTGGGAGAGAACTTTGCTAAGACCAGATGCACAGCCCTGCCTGTACCAGCCTGTGACCTCCTTGGCTGGTCTGGGAATAAGACCCTTTACAAGAAATGAAAAAGCCAGGTTAGTAGGCAGTCAAAATTCTATACAGTTTAGAAAAAGCATAGATGATATGGCATCGGAGAATGAAACAGGGAAGAAACACTTTAACTGGCTTACTACTTAGCTATTTATCTTAGCTGGTACTCACAAACATAGCTAGTTAGTTCCAGGTTTCAAAGTACTCTGTTGAAGTCTTCTCACCACCACAAGATGGCATCAGCTGCATGTTTGCTGGGCCAGCCATGCCCTAGCACAGCTCCAGCAAACCTATGGTGCATCTTGGCAGGCAGCAGATCAATTCCATACAAGTCTCTCTCCTTTTAAAGCATATAAGGCCTCCCCTGGGAAGGCCATTCTTCCCACCCCTAGCTGCAGATGGTCTGGTTGCCTCTGCAGTCCTGCTGCTGTTACCTTTGCTCTTAACTTCCGCTGCTCCTCTTCCCTTTGCAAGTGATCACGCATTATCCCTGCTGGCCCTTGTACATCTTTCCCAAGTGCCCTGCCCACCTCGTATGATCGCTGCCGGGTGGGTGGAGGTGGGGAAGCAGAAAGCGACCGTCGCCTGCTGGGTGGTCTTCTTGGATGTGAAGCAGCTGCAATACAGGCAATCACCCAACATTTACAGCAATAGGTGCTGAAAGGAAAAGTACTTGTGGACAGATACAGACGAGTCTCTTCAATGTGAATGCCTCTTAGCAGCCAAAGGGGTGCCACAAGCTTAAGTATTTCCAAGGCCTCTCTGTCATGACTCTCTGGGATCAAATGCTTTGCTACCTCCTATTCCAAGAACCAAGACTTGGTTCTTCTCATTTCACGCCAGCAATGGCATTTTCTCTTTTATGGTTTTCATATTTCAAACACTGATTTTCTTGCTTAGGTTCAGCCGTCCATAGGAACATAGGAAGCTGCCTTATATCACCTCAGACCATTTGGTCCATCTAGCTTGGTATTGTCTACACTGACTGGCAGCGGCTTCTCCAAGATTGCAGGCAGGAGTCTCTTTCACCCCTATCTGGAGATTCCAGGGAGGGAACTTGGAACTTTCTGCATTCAAGTGCTCTTCCCAGAGCAGCCCCACCCCCTAAGGGAAACATCTTACAGTGCTCACATGCAGTCTTCCATTCAAATGCAAACCAGGATGGACCCTGCTTAGCAAAGGAGACAATTCATGCCTGCTACCACAAGACCAGCTCTCCTCTGCTGTCCCTATCACCATTAGACAGCAATACAAGTCAAGAGGAAACAAAAAGCTTGTATTCATTAAAGTCCAAAAGAGTGTGTGTGTGTGTGTGTGTGTGTGTGTGTGTGTGTGTGTGTGTGTGTGTGTGTGTAGTAAGTTGCCACTCACTAACTTATCACTCATAACAGTTACCTAGTTCTGGCTTCATCTGGCGGTAATCCATGACACTGTCGCTGTGCTGAGAAAGGTGGTCTTCCTCCACTGACAACTCCTCCCTGCTTCTTTCACCCAAAGCGTGTTTTAACATCTGTTGTTTAAAAAAAGAATGATCGTATCCATCAGAGTTCATTCCAGAGCAGTTGACAAGTGGGTGCTTCCAACTGGCTAAACCAATAATTCCTGAACTGTGGTTTGTGTACAGCCAGGGATGGGTCGGGGTTTTCCTGGAGGGACCTTACAGTCCCTTGTAGATCAGCCTCTACCTGCTCCAGGCCTCTCTTTTGTCTACTGCTGAACAGTGGAGATGAAGTATTTACTGCTTTGATGATTAAACAAAAAGAGTACCATCTCTCCTACTAGTTTGGGCCAGTTGGTTTGTTTCACGAACAGTGGCCAACATCCGGACTACCAAAATGGAAACATAAGCAGCAGCTACAGGGACACAGCAGGGCCACCCCACCTGCCTTGCTTGTTTCCACTACATGTGCATTGTTCTGCAACTGAGCAAGTGGGCACTTCTTGTAGAGCCCTCTCCTGTGCTCCGGAGTCTCTCTGTCACTGAGGTCTAGGGATGTGCAAAAACTGTCCAAGTTCGAAATTGCCATTTCAAGTGTTTTGAGCTCAAAACAAAAGCACCCTTAGAATAAAGAGCCTTTTTCAACTCAAAACATTTTAAGTGCCATTTTGGAGGCCTACCTTTTCCCTTGCTAATTGGTTTTCCGGCACTAGCTTCCAATTGGCTTGCGCTCTCCTTGCTCCTTGGTTGGCTTGTTATCATTCAAATCAAGTGTTGTCATGGGCAACTGTGCCCCCATTGGCAGGAGGGAGGGAGCGGGGAGATAAAGGAGGTATTTTCAAAATGTATTTAAGGGACTGGGAGGCCAGAGAACTCTCAGAGGAAGAAGGATCAGCAGCACAGACTGAGACTGGCAGACTGGGGCCTGCCTTGGGAGGGGGGGAGGGAGAGGAAGAGGGAGCACGCTTGTGGCATATCTGTCTCTTTTCCCTTCTTTGCAGTGCCAGCTTCTCCCCACCCCCATTTGTTTTAATTGTACCAACAGTCCCAGTGGCTTTAACTGGGTGCTGCTGTGGATCTTTTTTTCTTCTCATAGCCAGCCCCCAGTGGCTTTAAAAACTGGGGTGCTGCGCAGACTTTGCATCCCCAAGCTGCACCACCTTTGCTGCTACCGTATGCCTTTTTCTTTTCTTTTCTGGGTGGGGAAGTGCCCACCCGCCTGGAACCCACCTGCCCTACCCCCAGCTGTTGAGTCCCAGTGCCTGCTGTGCCTGAGTGCCTCTGAGAGTGGCACCTCCCCAGACTCCAGCAGAAGACGCCAGTCGCCGGAAGGTACGTATCCCAACCTTGGACAGGTTAGATTTCTTTAAGTAGGGCCTAGTTTGGAGAAGAGATTAGGTACTAGCCAGGCACATAGGACAGGAAGGTTAAGACACAGGCCACAGTCATCCTCTTCCCCTTACCCCATTGTTGCTTTCTCCCCTCCAATAAAATAAGAAAAAAAGCCTGCTTCTTTATTTGGGGCAATTTGATTTTTCTAATTTCTGCATGTGCACTACAGTGCTATAGATTGTGATATGTGTGCCACACACAGCACAGACAGACCACCCCTGACCCCATACCCTTTTTAAAATACCCACCTGTGTGGCAGGGCATGACGGGTGCTACCTATCACCCAACCCACAAAAGAAAAGGAGCAAGCAATTATTTTAAAAACATCTTTAACCTTCTTGCAGAGGATCCTATGGGGGTTGGGGGGGAAGGTTAAAACAATTTTTAAAATCACCTGTTTGCCCATTTCTTTTGTGGGTTGGGTAGTAGGTAGCACCCATCATGTCCTACCAACATAACCCACTTTGGTGTCCCTAGGAACAACCCATGGGTAACAATGGGGTGTTTCAAGTACTCCATTGCTCCCAAGGGTTGAAACACTTGAAAACATTTGTTTCGTCGAAGCAGCTGGCTTGGAAAGATGGCTCCAGCAGAAGTGCCGGTTTGCTCTGTTGCTCAACACACCCATGACAGCAGCAGACTGAGCAGGAGGAGCCACCCCACTGTGTCCCCAATGGGGCTGCTGCAGATGTTCCTGCTTGGCTTGTCAGGATGCCAGCCACTGTTACCTATTCAGCATATTTCCATATCCACATGGACAAGCTCAGGCCCTGAGGGGTGGTCTCTTACTCCAACAGGAGGCAAAATAAAGCGTTGTTATTGCACCCATACTTCTTTTAGTTGCCATTGGTTGGGAGTGCTTGCAATTGTCTGAGGTCTCAGGAAGGGTGTGCGCTATCCATTAAGGTTTGGGAACCACTGGGATAAACAACAGTTAGGGTATTTCCCCTACTCCTACTCTTCCTTTAGAAAATTCAGAAAGTTTACTTAGGGCCCCAAATGGTTTCCCAGCCTAACACTGGTCAGGTCCAGCCCGGCTTAGCTTTGACAATGGTACAGCTTTGGGTGCCCACTAGGTTTCCCCCATAGTTGTCAATACGAGAGAAGGGTTGACTAACTTGGGCCAAAGTGCTAGCAGTAATAGATCGTGCTCACTTACTGCATCAAGCTCATTCAGCCTGCGAGAGAGTTTCTCCGACATGTTGTGCAGCTCTAGTTTAGACAGCTGCTCTCTCATCCTTCTTCGGGAAAGAGATTCTTCTGCAAGGGAGTCTGCGATGGAAGTTTCAAGCTGGCTGAGAAACCATAAGGGGTTAGGTTGAGAAACCAAAGTTCTACTCTCTCAAATTGTAGGACTTAAATAAATCTCATTTCAGATGGTAGATGTAGTAAAGGATAATATCTCCAGGACTTAGCCTTAGCAACATATTACTGACATCTGGACGAAGCATGCACCCAGGTGTCAGGAAGAAGCATCCCTGCTGTGGAGAGTGCTCCGGGTTCCACAGCACCTATCACGGGGTGGGGTGGGGGAGGTTACTTATCTCTCCTTCCCCCCATACATCTTTCCTTATCTCTCCTTCCCCTGCAGGCTGCATGACCCTCAAGGACATATTTCCAAGTGGTGCAAGGCACTTCCATGAGAAGGTCAGACTGACAAAGGTCACCTCACCTTGTACAGGTGCTACAGAGCCCAGGGTGCTCTCCACAGCGGGGACACTTCTTTCCTGGCACATGGCCACACACTTAAGATGCTGACCTGTGAAAGTTACAGTGATCACACTGGCAAGCCCAACTCTTTAGCTCTGTACTTGAAATTCTACTTTCTCAAATGGAGAATGTCATGTTTCAGCAACTGGTTCTGATATATGGGCTTTTTTATACATGAACTAAATGAAGGGGATGGCATCTATGATTAGCATGCATCATCCCAGATCACTGCCAACATCACTGGGTGGGAAGGAAGAGGCAAGTATTGAGAGGTCCTAAATAAAGCAGGCAGATTTCAGTGTGTCATACAGAAAGAGAGGAAATATATACCTTTTCCTATTAAGCAGATTCCTTTGTTTTGGCCTCGTACTTTGTGTCGATTTGTATCTTGGTAACCTGTCCTCCTCGGAGCTGGGTACTGGTTTATACTGAACATTCTCATCAGTTTCCTGTTTCAGGGATGGGTGGGGGGGAGACAAGGATGGGTTCAACAGAAGGCCTGGCGTTAACACTGAGCAATGAAGATCACACCATATAATCAGAGGCTGCCAAATGGGGCCGGTAAGTTATTAAAGCCGCTTAAGACACAACAGCCCTTCAATGTTGCTGTCAGGCTCAAAAAAATATTGCGACCAGGAACGTTCCCAGACCAGGAAATCCGCCCCCCATACCTTTTTATCTGTCATGATAGGCCTATAGAATTTATAGTTCTTTACAAGAGAAGCTTTCTTTTGTTTTTGTACTAGTAGGTAGGGTTGTTAAAATAATTTTTAAAAAAAGGTTTTCTCATAGATTTTTTTAGACTTTATCCATCTAGCAGCGGAACAAACGGTATTCGGTATTCCATTAGGAATTATTTTATTAATATTTTTATGTGTCAATCAGAGGAACTGGGATGGAAAATATTAGAAAGAGACTTGAGCATTTGGGACCTTATTTTGAGAAAGCTTCTGGACAATTTTTATACAGGTTTTGAATCAAAAGGAGGATGAAATTTATGTAGGGAAATTATATTCACTGATTTTATGGACTTCAGTGAGTTACATTTATGAAGGCTCTATTTTTTGTTGGGTATGAATTTTCACCCTGGTTAATAAGTTTTTATTGATATATTATTGATTAATAATATGTTTATTAATACCTCTGAGCTTGTGGGTATGAGAAGGGACCCTTGTTGTGGATGTTTTGCTCTGTGCCCGAATCAGTTATAATACTCATGTATATGGTGTGTGTGTGTGTGTGTGTGTGTGTGTGTGTGTTATGGCTCTCCCCTGTTAATATTGATTAATACTTAGATTTTCAATTGGCTCAGAGGTCTGAAATTTTACTGATGGTAAAACTGAGGCCCATGTTAACATTTCTTACTCTATAATTTTTATATATATATATATATATATATATATATATATATATATATATATGTGTGTGTGTGTGTGTGTGTGTGTGTGTGTGTTTGTTTTCAGGCCCGTTGCGATAACGGGCGCTAGTAGGGGAGAGTTCCCCCCCCCCGCCCCACTTCCTCTGGCCTTCCCCCACCCCTCGCCCTCCCAGCTGGCCGAGACTTCCTTACCCGAAGCAGCCCACGACAGTCGGGCGATCTAAAATCCATTTTTTGCGAAGAAGAGAGGAGCTCCCGAACAGAGCTCCTCTCTTTTTCGCAAAAAATGGATTTTAGATCGCCCGACTGTCGCGGGCTGCTTCGGGTAAGGAAGTCTCGGCCAGCTGGGAGGGCGGTTGGCGGCCATGGCGGCGGCCGCGGAGGCATTCTTCTGGGCCATTTTGGCCCTTAATCATTTGGGGGGGGGAGTGGGGAAGGAGTATTTGGGCAGCTGGGAGGGCGGGAGAGTGGGCGGTGGCGGCGGCCGGGCAGACTCTGGGGGCGCCGCTGCCGGTCCGGTCCGCCCCCGCCTCACATTCCCGGCCGGTCTCCCCGGCCGGGCAAGGGCCCCAAGGACTCGCAGCCGCCTGGAGGCGGCGGTGGCACCAGGCCTCGGCGGCGGCTCCGCCACCACCTCGGCCAGCTTCCCCCGCCGCCGCCTCCCCCCGCCCGGCTTCGGCGGCGCGGCTCCGCCGCCGCCTTGGCCGCGCCGCGTCCTCTGGCCAAGGCGGCGGCTTTGCCGCCGCCTCGGCCAGTCTCCCCCTTCCCCGCATTCCCAGCTTCTTCGGGGCGGCCGCTTCTGGCCGCCCAAGATGGCCACCGGGTGCTGGCCGTCGTGTCTCCCTTGACCTGTTCTGCGCATGCGCTCTGCGCATGCGCAGAACAGGCCAGGGAGGCACGGACACACGCTTGGTGTCCGTCCACGGACGGACACCAAGTGTTTTATTAGAGAGGATAATTACTATTTGTATCTTGCATATAGAGGAGGCTTTTATGATGGATATGTTTTTGTTTGTAATCATATGACTCTCAGAGATGTAACCTTTTCTGTTTTTACTAATATTACTAATAAATGCTTTATAAATTCTGAAAATATATATATTGAGAGCAGCCAGTTTAAAGTGTACCATCTCTTTATAGGCTAACACTGTGGACTCCAAATGCTTCCCAAAAGAAAATCAGAACTGCAGGCCTTTCAGATCTCGGCATTCTTGTGTTTGGTGTTTAGAGCCTGTTGCAAGACGGTACAGTTTTCATCATGGAAATGCTTGTAGGTGCAGCACCCATTAATGCGAGAAAAGACACGTTTTCAGAAGAAATATGGCACACATCCTATTAATCCAAAACAGTGGGTGCTTAAGTGGTGCTACGATGCAATGAAAACAAGCTCTCCATCTCATATTTAAGGAAAAACACAGCAACAACTGTATGCCAAACCAAGAGCAGGGCGATAGTTGACCTTCAGCTATAATAGTAAATCAGTGTTCATTTCTACCAAAAGAGTGAATGCAGTTTAAAAGCAGCTGGATAAAAACATCATACTAGCATCAGGTCACATTTAAAATTGTATCTGTTTAAAAAAGCATTTTATTATTCTGCAGACACAGTGAAACCAACACACCAACAGATCCTCATGTCCACTCCTGGATCCAGCGCAAACACCCCATCCTTGCCTACAAAACTCTCCATGGCCTTGCTCCCCGTGATCACTCTGCCAGCATATGTCAATAGATCCCCCAACCCATAACCTTCGCTCAAGTCCCCTACATGATTCCAGCCTTTTCCCTAGGAATGACCTCCTAGGACAGCCCTCTCTTTTCCTTCAACTCCTTCCCTTTCCATGAAGTCCTCTTTCACGGTGGGAGAACCACACAACCCTAGTCCTACTTTAATGAAACTATTCCCAAGTTTCACTGCACTGAATGGATTTTGTTCCTCTTTTTAACCTCCCTTCCATATCCCTCTCGCCACATCTGCGTCATTTGAGCACCTTGTGCAAGTGACTTGACTTCTTTTTTGGTTAAAAAAAAAAAAAAAGGAACCAGGCACAATGATGGTGCTATACAAGCAGCAGTCACTGAAAACATAAAATGGGCACACAGTCACTGTATTCAATACAGAAGGTGGATGTTGGCATTTTAAGTTTAAAGCAGATAGATATTGTACTTTAATGTTACCAGATTCAGGTACCTGCCAGCATGGTGGGATGCTTAGGGTTGGAATAGGACTGGGGAATGCCAAGTTCGAAGCCCCATTCAGCCATGAGACTTACTAGGTGGCTCTGGACCAGCTACTTACATTTCAACCTAACCTACCTCACAGGGTTATTGTGGGGAGAAACACAACCAGGCATGCTGCTCTGGGCTACTTGGAGGGATATAAATGTAAATAAAGGCCCTTGGACAGAAAGGAAACTCGTAAGTTCTATGCCATCAAAATCTGCACCCAATAGACTACTGGATATCCATTACCTTCTCTATATCATCCAGGCCAACGTCTGGCACCAGCTCATCAGCTTCTGACTCTGGTTCATCCTCTGCATTTGGCAGATCTAACAGGCAGAAGCCACAACAAAGTTAGTTTAGGCAATATCCTTTTGCCGTACACAAGTATAGGCAGTCCCAAAGAACTAAGCATACCTGTCACAGCAAGTGACAATGGGGTGGGGGGGTGGGGAGCAAAGGCTGAAAAATGTACAATTAGAAAGCCACCACCATGGGAAGAGTGAAGCCTTTAATAGATTTTTTAACCAAGATCAGTTGTGATAGGATGCATTACTTCAAAATTTAACCTAAATCTTCACATAACACATCCCACCCCATCCAACAAAACTGTATTATCTGGATCGAGATCCATAAGAACTGGGGTTCTGCGCCTGTGCAGAGACCATGCAGTAGCTATGCCAAAGGTTGTCGAGGCATCCTAGCCCCGCCTCCATGCTCTAAGCGTGCTATTTAAAGGCGGGCAGGACACCATGTTCCCCAGTTCTTTTCTGACCGCCAATGCGTTTGGACCTCGGTCTGCCGCTAGTCGGGAAGTTTTTTCTCAGTTTTTTTTGTGTGAGTTTTTCCACTGCTTATCGGACTGATTCTACGTGTACGACCTTTGGCTATTCCCTTGGATTCTGATTACGTATTATTGTGTGTGTTACAGTTTTCTGACGTGGACTGGCTGACACGCTTCTCACATTACTGGACTCTACGTCGAGCACCCCGTCCGCATCGATGTTCTTGGGGTTTCTCCATCGGAAGCGGAGCCCCACGCTCCCTCATCCTCATTCACATATAAGCTTCAAAAGAAGACAGCACTGGAAGCCATTAAGGCCCATTCAACCAGGACACATGCTTCCTCGGCTGCACACCTTTCCAGAGTGACCTTCATGGACATATGCAAAGCAGCCACCTGGTCCTCCGAGACGCTCTTCATGAGACATTATGCCATAGATGTGTGCTCTGCTGCAGAGGCTAATTTTGGGAGGAGTGTTTTGAAGCGGGTGTTACCCTAACTACTACTGCACCCTCCTCCATTTGGAGCTTGCTAAACACCCACTTCTTATGCATCTCGACGGATCTTGATCCAGATAAACAGGTTGCTCACCTGTAACTGCTGATCTGGTAGAGATCCGTCAACATCCATAAGACCCTTCCTTCATTCCCCTCTGCAGTAGTGTTGCATTCAATCCATGTGTGTATTTGGGTGTGCAGCCCCTAACATTTTACGTTGCCATGGATCTCTCATTGTTACTCACAAAAAGCTCACCTACTCACCTGGATGGTCATCCTCCACAGCGGTCATCCAAAAACTGGGGAATGCATGTCCTGCCCGCCTTTAAATAGCACACTCAGGGCATGGGGGCAGGTCCAGGATGCCTCGACAAGCTTCGGCATAGCTACCGCATGGTCTCTGCACAGGTGCAGAACCCCACTTCTTATGGATGTTGAAGGATCTCTACCAGATCAGCAGTTACAGGTGAGCAACCTGTTTTTCCCCTCTAGTCATGTCTGTCATAGAGGGTTTTTCTTGAACAATTTCTCTTCAGCAACTTTTACAGAATTTGAGGAGCGACAAATTTTGCCACCCATCTCTAGGGCAGCTGCGGCAAGGGCGGGGGTGAGGAGAAAGTCCCCCCTTTTACTTTGAAGCAGCACTGCTGCACGGTGGGGCAGCAAGGGAGAGCTCCTTCCAGCTCCCCCCCAAATGAGTGCACTGCTTTAAGATAAAAGGGGGAACTTTCCCTTCACCACACTACCACCCTTCCCGCTGCAGCCACTGCTGCCCCATTCTTCCATGCAGTGGCAGGGAGAACTTCCCCTCACCCCCTCTCCCTGCAGCTGCCGCTATGCAGCTTTCGCTGCCCCCATCCTGCCGCTATGGCAGTTTTTAGAAGTAAGAAGGAGGGACTCCCCCTCACCACCCCTACCCTCGCTGCAGCAATAGGGGCGGCAAATCCTTGGCTGCCTGTGGGTGGCAAAAGACTTAATCTGCTCCTGCTGCCAAGAGTCACTTTTACAAGCACTAGATCGTCAAATGCTGGTTTCTCCCCAAGAGCCTGAATTCAGAGAAGCAGAACATCAATACTCAAAGAGATATTAAAGGTTCAATTTAATATGAATCAAGGTTTGTTCCTACCATAAGTGATCCTTGATAGAGAAAGGATGCCACCTGAAAGGGTTTGAGACTTTTGCTCTACACAGTCTGCCAGCTGCAAAGAACGTGCAACGTGCTTACACCATTATTAGTTTTTCACATCTACATAAAAACCATCCAGAAAAGTGACCCAAAGATGCATTCACACACAACTACTTTAAATAGAAATCACACAGTCATCTGCATTTTTTTTAAAAAAAGAGGAGAACAAAATAAAAGATTGTACTATATACAGTGGCTGACATCCAGAGCAACAGCATGCTCGTGGAACAAGCAAATTTGCACTCACAAAAGCATATGTATTTGTTGTACTTTAAAAAGCGGGGGGGGGGGGGGACGGGACACGTGGAATTGCACTATAGTGCTCTAGTGCAAGAGTTCCCATTAAAGCAAACATGGTGTGCTACCATGTGTGTTTACAGCAGTACTATACTAGTGTGGAGCCCGAGCCCCAGACTTAGCACAACTAGCTAGTGTAATAGTCTTCCGCTGGTTCAGTGTCCTCCCGCAAGCACACCGTTACCTTGGATGCAAGCCAACATGTTCTACAGTTTCTCATGCAAGAAAGTTAATGTTATCAACTGTGTATTTTGACTGAATTGCAAATTCCAAAAATCAATACTTCAATTCTCATAAGATATTTTCCCCTCTTATTTCCTTCTCCTCTTCCCTCCTGATATTGCACAATTTGTGTTAACCATGAAGGAAAATACTCCAAATGCATCCAACCCGATATGCATAATCCTTTGGTCTTTTCCTGCTCACTAGCAATTGCAACACTTGCTGTAACTAGTAGATTAGTGGTACTCCGTGGTGTTCATTTGGAAGAGCATCTCCTATATGCCTTAAAAGTTATCTTGCTCTAACTAATTGGTTTAAGTGGGATTGATTATGAAGATATGTTTCTTCTTTCTAGTAATCTTGAATCTAGTTACATTCCCCAACCATATATGCATAATGTTTGCTTTGGTGAAGACCACCAATATACACCTAGCATATTTATATTACATGCACCCAGTCTTCCTGGGGGAACAGATCATTCATATAAGACTATGCTATTTGCACATAGCATCTGCAAAAAGTCCTTCTGTGACTGCTGCTATGGATGCTACCCATTTTAAGCAGAAACTAAGGAAGCTCCATCACTTACGTCAGAGGATGCAAGTTTTTGAGGTTTAGAGGGCGTGTCCTTGAATGGTGGGGAATATCTGCCTGAACCTCCATTGCTCTTTTCATTTAGGTGAAAGGGCCTGGATATTGAAGGCTGATACGGTGGCTGCAAAGGAATAGCTGGGCGTATCGGTTCCCCAAGCTTTTTAGCACTGGAACTCAATTCATCTCTGGGCAGTGCAGTAAATTTTGCTGCTCCTTAAAGACAAAAACAATTTAGAGGCACAATTAAATGTATTTAATCATACAGCTGGACAGCTTCCTTTAGCAATGTGGGTCCCAATTTGCAAGGGGGTGGGAAGCAAATTATTTATAGTATTTTCATTATTCCATAGCAAATTATTTATTGGATAAATTCATTAAGGCATGTGAATGTCTTGCTCTCAGATCCTACAGAATGCTGACTTTGTGTCATCCAAACTATCTGAAAGTTTACATTTGATTGGATAGCACTTGATTTTTGTAAACCACCCAGAGTAAACAGAGACGGAAGTTGGAGGTGGTCTACAAATCTGATGAATGAGCAAACACACATGAGCAAGAAAATTAACTTATGATATGCCCTCTCTACTGCATCACCAAAAGTCAAACAGAACTGCGGAAATACAATGAGGTTCCCTGTGTAGCTGCTTCATTTCCTACTAAAATACAACTGACACCACATGACAGACCAAGATATTTGTAGAGATGTTTCCAAGGCTACCGGTCACATACTCACCTTCTGCAACAAGAACACTTCTGCCACGGAAAAGTATACTAGATGGTTCTTTAGAAGGGGCACGCTCTTTGGGTTCTGCAATAGTCTTTGAGATTTCTCCTTCTGCTGGCAGCTCTTTAAGAAATTGAAATTTTATTACCAGTTTTTTAGTGCGGATGTTGGGTTAAATAAAACGTTGGATATGCCCAGCTGTTGCATTCTGTGAACAACTCTCAACTCAGAATGTATCAAAGTACCTAAAGGACCACTTTCCTCACATGAGTATGTCCACTTGATAAGATCTTCTGGGGAGGCCCTCTTTCATATTTTTTGTTGCCTGAGGCTGTTTGGAGATACACGAGAGAGCTTTTTCTGTTGTGCTAGCCTGTGGAACTCCCTCCCATAGGAAGCAAGATTGGCCTTCTCCCTGCAAGTGATGTTGAAGATGCATCTGTTTGGGCAGGATCTCTATATCTGAAAAGATCTCTCATGGACTCCTTTTTTGTTTTAGTTGACTGCTGTACTAAAGGTTTTATCTTCATTTTTTAAAATGCTCTTATAAGATGCCTTGGACACCTTGAGGGGAAGAATGGGGCATATGTATATATTTAAAAACAAACAAAACCTAGGGTGCTCATCCTTATTGTGGAGGGAAAGTAAGAAGTTATCTAGCCTATTCCTTCTTTGAATGAAGTCAGTTCCATCTCAGGCAGAAGCTTCCTCGCAAAAAGGGGGGACCAAATGGATTACTGCTGCTGCCACATAGGCTTGTGGCTAAGCCTTCTGTAAAGGTCATAAATACAACTGTGGCATGAAAAATATTCCCAGTGCAGCTGCCAATCTCATACAGATCAGTTTCTGGCTGTGGAAGGCGGCAAATCCTAGGAGGCTACACTGATAAGACTTTCGCACACTAGAATCAACAATACTAGATTTGGTAGTCATGTGTACAAATTAGTTTGATAGATTGTCCTCCTTTTGATCAAAACCTTTGGTTTTGCCAAGTTTATTGTTTTAAGTTTATTAGAAACTTCTGAATCAAGGCTGTCAAAAGCAGCTAACATGAATCAGGTGCTTGACACATGATATGTACAATAATTTTGTATTTCTAGCCCGACAAATTTGTTGATTTCATGTATCCAAGTAATTTTCACCTATGAAACTATGCAGACTATTTCAAAAGAATCACAGCTCTCAGCTTCAAGTTACAGGCTGTTAAGTTGCAGTCCTCAAATATGTGCTAATAAGCTGATTTGATCAGGAGCTCAAATTCAGAACACTGAACAATGTTAGCCCCATTAGCAGAAGTAACTCTTCACTGTGTTAATTGTAATTTGTCTTTATTTATTTATTTATTTATTTAGATTTATATGTCGCCCTACACCCATAGGACTCAGGGTGGCTTACAAACAATAACATACACAACAACACAATTCTATAAAATACATCTTACATAATGTCATAACCCCAACCCCATACAGTACTCATTCCACATGACATAGTAACCATGGATTACAAGATCACTCTATGACCAGCTATCTCAGCGACCGAACACCCGACAGAACATTTCAGTCTTACATGCCTTACAGAAAGCCAACAGATTGTGGAGAGCTCCGATATTATCCGGGAGACAATTCCATAGAGCCGGGGCCACCACTGAGAAGGCCCTGGCTCTCGTTGATTGCAGTTTAATATCCCTAGGGCCCAGGATCACCAAGGCATTACTTGTGGCCAATTTCAGGACCCAGCAAGGGACATATCGGACAAAGTGGTCCTGGAGGTATGGAGAGCCCATACTGTGTAGGGCTTTAAATGTTAAAGTTAATACCTTAAACCTAACCCGGGACTCAATTGGCAACCAGTGCAGCTGAAAGAGCAAAGGTGTCACATGTGTTCGCCAAGGCGCCTTAGTAAGGACCCTGGCCACTGCATTCTGCACCAGTTGCAATCTCTGAGTTAAGCACAGTGGCAGCCCCACATAAAGCGAGTTGCAATAATCTAACCTAGAAGTGACTGTTGCATGGATGACAGTGGCCAAATCCAGAGGGAACAGATAAGGGGCTAGCCACCATATTTGGTGTAACTGAAAAAAGGCCTTTTGAGCGATCTCCATGATCTGAGCCTCCATATTCAAAGAGGCATCAAGAATCACACCCAGACTCTTCATTGTAGGCCGAGGTATCAAGCAAGCACTATGAAGGGTCGGTAATTGGAAACTCCCCCCTGACCTCTTCGGGCCCAGCCACAGAACTTCAATCTTATCTGGATTTAGCTGTAGATGACTCCGCTTCAGCCAGTCTACGACTGCCTCCAAGCACCTGGTCAGCTGGGCTATGGTGTCCTCAGCCCTGCCGTCCATCAGCAGAAAAAGCTGGGTGCCATCCACATATTGATGGCACCCTAGCCCAAAACTCCTCACCAACTTTGCTAAAGGCTGCATATAAATACTGAACAGCAAGGGCGTTCATGACACCCAGAGTTTTAAAAAGTCATCAGAATTTTTCATTTTCAGTTTGTATTTAAAGCATTACAATTTATTCTGTTTGTCCACATAAGTGACTTAGCTTACATTATTTTATCACTATTCATTCATTCATTCATTTAATTATATACCACCTTTCCTAAAGTGGCTGAGGGTGGTTTACATTAAAATAAAAACACACATAAAACAATTTTAAGAAACCATTTACACCAGAATTAAAACTAAAACTAGGTATCATTAAAAGCCAGACTAAAAAGATGAGTGTTTAAGGCTCTCCTGAAGGCCCAATTGATGGTATGATAATGGAACACAAATTAAGTCTATTAATCTTGAGTCAACAAGATAAATAAGTTGCTCAATCCACATGGCAAGTTGATGTATTGTAACAGTTTTATATGTTGAAACACCCATCACGAAAAACTATTTGAAGCCGTCTCTATGCAGTGGCCATTTGCTCAGTCATATCTGGCTGCTGTTGTTGTTAGCATGCTTAACTCACCTTCATGTCTTAGAGAAAACAAATAAGCTGTGTCACCAAGCTTAATTAGCTCACTTGTCGATTCCGAACCATCTACCTCCCACAGTGGAGCAACAATCTCTGATGACTGAGGGGACCTAAGTGGAATATAATGAAATAAATGTATTTACTAGACTTGACCACAAGGTGGTGCTTCTCACTCAGAGGTACACAATTGAAGCACCAAGGAAGTCATCTGTACTTTTATTACGTCAGGAGGAACATGCCATTACATTAAAGTGTGCCATCAAGTCAGTTTCAGCTTCTGGCGTCCACAAAGCCCTGTGGTTTTCTTTGGTAGAATACGAGGGGTTTACCATTGCCTTCTCCTGCGCAGTCTGAGATGATGCCTTTCAGTATCTTCCTATATCGCTGCTGCCCGATATAGGTGTTTACCATCATCTGGGAAACATACCAGCGGGGACTTGAACCAGCCACCTTCTGCTTGTTAGTCAAGCATTTCCCCGCTGAACATTATTCTCTCTCAAATGCAGTTAGAGACGTCTCATACAGATGAAGAATTAAATTCAATGTAGTACATCAGTTTACAATGGCTGTGCTAGTGAGACCTCACCTTTTTTAGCCAATTACTTGAAACTACAAATGCAACTAAACATAGTGATATATGCAGTAAACACAACATTAATTCTATGGTGAAGGAAGCAATAGCTATGTTCACTCCCAACATTTATGACACATACATCCTCTCTACAGATGAAGAAATAATTGCACAACATTGGAGTTATGATAAACTGTACTAACGTTTTTAAAAAGTCAAAACGGTCTAAATGTTTTTGCACTTATGAGAGAATTCAAAGCCCAGTGGGAACACAAATATTAAATGATTCACAGCTGAAAAGTTAGAATCTTTTCAGAGTGTATCTTAGCTCTGGGTGCAAAATACTACTTCTATCTGCCTTTATGAAAATAAATATATCATAGAAAATGTAAATCTACATTCCCATGCAACTCAAGTTTGCTTTTTAACTGTAAATCATTTCATGACATTTGAGTTTTATCTCATTTTGCCTTAATTTGGGGAGGGAAAAATATTTATTTAGGGTAGATGCAGTTCAGCTTCTTTTTACAATTTGAGCTAATCATGTTTAACACAACCTCAAGCAAGCTTACTTCCTGTAAAGTTACAACATGACCCAATGCCGGCTTATGCTAAAAGAAACCTGACTTGTTCAGTGGGACTAGCTTCCAAGTAAAGGTGTACTGAAAAGCAGCCTGTAGCGGATTAAAGCCTTTGTCTCAGAGCAAGCTCACGTGAGGGAAAGGAATGTTAAATCTTCCCTGCTGAGCTGCACAACTAGGCTTCTCCTAAAACTCTTCAGTATTTTTGGTAGGTTCAAAAATGGCTGCTGCCGCCACCCCTCTTTATTACAGAGTTTGAACCTCCCTGGGTTTGGGGTGGAATTCCCAGGGGAAACTCTCCTTAATTTGCTATTGGAAAAGTACAAAAATCTTCCACGTGCAAGCCTACACGTGGTGAGAAAGAAATGTTGGGTCTTACCTGTGAAAGGTTCTTTTTCGCAGTGTCTGATTTTATCCCTCATAGTGGGTTGTGTTCGCGTATCATGCCTCAGGAAGACAGGAAATGGTGTTTGAAATTTGCATACCATATCCGGTAGCTAGGTAGGCGGAGCCCCAATCCCCAGTTCCAGACTGTTGAGCCAGGCAGACGAGTCCTCTAGAAGAGGGAAACAACTTGAAAGGAAATTACATGAGCGAAGAAAAGACATAGAAAGGCAGTCGTGAAGGAGTTGAAAGAATTCAGGTGGTACACTAGGATACCAAAGACAGAAGAAGGAAGGAGTTGCTGAACCCCGGGAGCCACCGCCTCCCCAACTGTGCCCAAACCTTAAAGAGAGAAAGTCCGTGGGAGGGCTGGATAAAATCAGACATTGCGAAAAAGAACCTTTCACAGGTAAGACCCAACGTTTCTTTTTTCGCAGTGATCTGATTTTATCCCTCATAGTGGGACATGCCCAAGCCTGTAGAAGACAATACTGGGAGGGAGAAGCGGACACTAGATCACCTGCTGAAGGACCGTGCGTGCCATGGCCGCCTGATCCGCATGGAATGAAGGAATCTTGTAGTGCTTGATGAAGGGCGAGATGGATGGCCAAGTAGCTGCTTTGCAGATGACCTGTAGAGGAACATTAGCCGAAAATGCAGTGGAAGTACTGGTGCTACGAGTGGAATGTGCTGAAACACCCCCCGGAATGAGAAGGTGGAGTGTCTGATATACTAGAGCTATCATGGCCTGGATCCACGTGGCCAGGTACCTTTAGAAACTTTAAGGCCCAAGGACCTAGGATTGAAGGACAAGAAGAGTGAGTCTGATTTCCGGTGAGGTTTAGTGCAGTTGAGGTAAATTCGAATTGCTCTTTGGACATCTAGAGTTTGCCAGGCCCGCTCTTTCGGATACTGTGGTCTGGGGCAGAAGGAGGGGAGGACTACTTCCTGAGATCTGTGAAAGGTGGAGTTGATTTTGGGAAGAAAGGTGGGATCCAGATGCAAGATTACAGCCTCTTCAGTGAACATGCACAGGTCCTTATGTGCTGACAGCGCCGCCAGCTCCTAGACTCTGCGTGCTGAGGTGATGGCGACCAGGAAGAGGACCTTATAGGAGAGGATTCTCAGTGATGTAGAGCAGAGAGGTTCAAATGAGTCCTGCGTGAGTGCTTGAAGCACCTTATTCAAGTCCCAAAATGGAAACCTGTGGATAGGGGGAGGAGCTAAGTTATTGGCCCCTTTGGGAAATCAGGTAAGGTGCGGTTGAAGCATCAAGGAGCCTTTAGCCTTCAGGTCCAGGACTGATGTCAATGCAGAGACTTGCCTACAGAGCGTGCTGGGTCGAAGTTCCATATCTAAACCTTCCTGAAGGAGAGGACATCTGGAAGTTTGGCAGCGGTCGGAGATACGCTCTTGCTGCATGTCCATCTGGAAAAGGCGGACCAGGTGGCCTGATAAATATGATTGGCGGAAGGGCATCTGGAAGCAAAAATGGTGTTCTGTACTGCCACGGGGTAGCCCGCTCTCTTCAGGTGGGAGCATTCAACCTCCACACGTGCAGTTGAAGCCACTCTGGATCTGGGTATTGCAGGGGTCCCTGGAGGAGGCATCCAGACGGTTGGGAAGGGGCCAAGGTTCCTGGATGGATAGCAATATGAGGTCTGCAAACCAAGGGCGTCTTGGCCACCTTGGATTGATGAGGATGATGCTCGCCCATTCCAGCACTAATTTCTGGAGAACCTTGGCGATGATGACGGTCGGGGGGAATGCATACAGAAGGCCAGGGGGCCACAGGGCCATGAGGGCATCTGTGTTCTCTGCTTGAGGACAGTGGAATCGGGTGTAGAAACAAGGAAGTTGGTGGTTCTGCAGGGATGAGAAGAGGTCCACCTCGAGATTCCCGAAGACTGTTGTCACCAGGTGAAAAACTTCGGGGTGCAGGGACCATTCCACTGCATCCAGGGTTTGGTGGCTGAGCCAATCTGCTGACAGGTTGGTCTTTCCGCTCAGGTGTTCGGCTGAGAGTGAGTTCAGATGTAGCTGTGCCCAGTCGAAGAGGAGCCTGGCTTCCATCATCATTGCCTGAGATCTGGATCCCCCTTGGTTTGAGACGTACACCTTTGCGGCCATGTTGTCTGTGCGGACCAAGATGTGATGGTCCTTTATATGTGGGAGAAGCTGAATAGCCGAATGGCCCACAGTTCCAGAAGGTTGATGCTGAGAGTGGACTCCTCGGGCGTCCAAGTGCCTTGTACCAGATGTTGTAGGCAGTGGCCTCGCCATCCCACCAGGCTCGTATCGGTGGTCACTGTGACCCTATCGGGGGGGTCAGGGGCAAGCCCCTGTGGACAGCTGGGGAGATCCACCATTGCAGGGAGAGACGGCCATCATCCGAGATTGGTAGTCTTTTGTGTGGAGGCGATGAGATCTTGAAGGGGGCGGAGGAGCCACTGGAGTGGGCGGGAGTGCCAGCATGCCCATGGGGTGCACTCCATGCAGGAAACCATGCATCCCAGGAGTTGTGCTAAGGTGGATAGGTCTGTCCACGAATTGTGTAGAAGCGGTTGGATCAGGTCCTATATTTTGGATATCTGCTCTGGAGAGAGATGGTGTCCTGGACCGTGTTGAAGAGTGCCCCAAGGTGTAGGAGGCGTTGAGATGGCAAGAGTTGGCTTTTCAGTTGGTTGATCACAAAACCGTGAGCTTCCAACAAGGCAATGGTCCGCTGGACATCTTTGTGGGCCTGTTGAAGACACGCCGAATGGATCAAAAGATCGTCCAAATATGGATGGACTTGGAGTTCCTCCTCCCGCATTCTGGCAACGAGGGCCACCATGAGTTTGGTAAACATTCTGGGGGCCGAAGACAGGCCGAAGGGCATGGAGGTGTACTGGAAATGCTTGCCAAGAACCTGGAAGTGGACATATTTGCGATGGGCTGGCAGGATCGGGACGTGGAGATACGCTTCCGACAGGTCTATGGACGCCAGGTATTCCTTCTTGCATATTGCCTCCTTGATCGTACGGAGGGATTCCATCAGGAAGGTCCGCTTTTTGATGAAGCAATTCAAATGTTTGAGGTTCAGCACTGCCCTCCACAACCTGTCCTTTTTTGGAACTAGAAATAGGAGGGAATAAACCCCTTGGAAGTGCTCTTCTGGGGGAACTGGTTCTATAGCGTGTATCTGGATCAGATGAAGGAGAGCCTGAGACATCCGCTGAAGCTTGATTGGATTCTTGGGGGTAGGTGTGAGGGTGTGGTGGTTGCGGGGCTGAAGTGAGAATTCCAATCGGAGGCCCTGAGTAACGGTGTCTCGTACCCAAGCATCCAAAGAAGAGAGGCTCCAAGTAGCGGCAAAGAAGCAGAGCCAGCCCCTGATTGGTAGGTAGTCATTGTTCCAGGTCTGAATCCAATTCTGTTGCGTTGGAATCTGGTGTTGCCACAGAAGCGTTGTTGTTGTCCTTGTTGCCAGTTGTTCCTAAAGGAGCCATAGGGGGGTTGCTATTCCCTAGGAGACTGGGAGTAAGGTCGGTAGGAGGACCTGTAGGGACGAAAAAAGCTCTGAGTGGCCCGCCCTGTCCTAGGGAAATCTCTGCGAGGAGTGGGTATAACTTTCTTTTTATCCTTGGTGTCCACCAAGATTTGATCTAATGATTCTCCAAAAAGCTTATCTCCCATAAAAGGAGAGGCTGCCAGACTGAGTTTAGACTTAAGGTCCACCCTCCAGTTCTTCAACCATAAGGATCGTCTCACTGCCACCCCTGCTGCTAGAGACCACGAAGCGTGCTGGATGCAGTCTAAACTGGAGTCAGCCGCAAAGGCTGACTGTTGTTTCTGAGGTATTCTGAGTGTGGATTCTATGATAGCAAATTAGAGTGGATTCATGGTGTTTCATTGAAAATCCAACAGAACCCTGTACCACATGGGTTAGAAACCCATGGGGGTGGTTGGCACCCTATGTGCACTACACTACCACTCACTCTGGGCCACCCCAGCACCCCCCAAGTGCAGTTATGGGGCTGCTGAAAGCTCCATGTATACCCTATGAGGAAAAACCTTAAAGACGCGTAAACTTTAACAATTCCCCCAAAATCAGCCTTCTGCCCAAATCCTTTGAAAAAGTACAGGTAGCTTCCTTGACCCTACCTGGCACAACCACCAACCCCACACTGCTGTAGGCCACCCCTTTGCCCCCCGTGTGAAGCTATACATTTGCTGACACCTCAATGCTTCTCTATGGGGAAAAACCTTAAAGATGTGTAAACTTCAAAAATTCCCCAAAGATCAGCCCTCTACCCAATCACTCTGAAATTGGGGTGGTAGCCTCCACCCATTAGGCACTACCACCCCACCCCACTCTTTTTGCCCAGATCCCACGCTATGCCCCCGATCTGCCCCAAAGACACTAAAACTTCAAAAATTCCCCAAAAATCAGCCCTTTGCCCAATTCCCCTGAAATTTGGGTGGTAGCCTCCAACCATTGGGAACTACCACCCCACCCCACTATTTTGCCCCTGGGACCAGTTTTTCTTACCCGAATCGATTCGGATTTGGATTTAATCCAAATCCTAACCGAATCAGGGGTGATTTGGGTAGCCCAGATTCAGGCACAGAACAGAACGTGGGTGATTCGGTTCGGGTCCCAAACCGAATCACTGAAAACCCGAATTGCACACCCCTAGTTACTCACGGTTGTAAGAAGCTGGGATGCCGGAGTTATGCTGGACCCAGTTGGCACAGAGCTGGGGCTAGTAGCAGTGATCGAGTTGTTGGTGGAGCCGGGTTCCCTTCCCCCTGAGTGCTCACCAGCAATCGCATTTGGAGGGGCTGAACCACCTCCTGTCCCCATAATCTCGGTTAAAGCACCTCCTTGTGTTTGAAGAACAGCAGGAGGGAGGCTTTTCAGCAGCCTCTGTTAGCAAACAGCTTTCAATAACAAACGTTCACTAAGGCGTGCACCTGGCAGTTTCACTTTCCTTTTGCGGAGTTTATACTTATCTCCACTGGGTTTTTGTTTGTTTGCCTCCTTAGCGCTTTCCTCCTTGCGCTTCTTATTCTTTTTAGAGGATTTATGAGGCACAGCCTCCACCTCAATAGCTTGCACAGCGGGGGGAGGTGGCGGCAAATCAAGCCCAGCAGATGATGAAGCGCAAAGTGCATCCGCGGGAGGGTTGGGAGGTGAGTGTTTGCAGTCCCTGGAACCCTTTTCACGGCTTTTCCCAGAGCCCGGCATAGCCCTGGAATCAGAAGCACGTGCGTCCCTCCGAGAGGGAGCCTTCTAGCAACTGCCCAGCATGTGAGGGATCCATTTAGAAAAAAATGAAAAAAACCCAGAAAAAACAAACAGAAATATCGTAAACAAACAGCCAATGGTCGAATCAAGAAACATAAAAAAGTGTTTGGAATTTAGAAAATGATAAATAATAGGCTCCCTTCCCACCCTTGCACACTAGAAGGAGGGTGAGGGAGCAAGGAAATACAACCAACCAGCCCAAGAAGCCGAAGAAAGACAGAGCTCTAGGAGCAGCATGATGCCTGAGCTGAGACAGGAACGGAACTGGGGATTGGGGCTCCTCCTACCTAGCTACCGGATATGGCATGCAAATTTCAAACACCATTTCCTGTCTTCCTGAGGCATGATACGCGAACACAACCCACTATGAGGGATAAAATCAGATCACTGTGGAAAAAACTGATAGCTGCTGAGCTCCTGAGGACATGTTTGCACCAGAGTAAGCCCCCTTTTAGCGCCCCCCACCTCCGAGATAAAAACCAATTCGGAGAGGCTTGGAAAAGAACGAAAAGAAAACCTGCTTTATTCAAGCACCTTCCGTCTGAGGCTTTCTCAGCTTTTAGTTACAGATAAAAATACTCAGTAGGTTACAAGAATACTTCAAAAGCATCCTGAATGATTTTGGGGCAGCACACTTTAAAAACCTTGTTTACCCAGCTGTGAAGAACAGGTACATCGGAAGATACAAAAGCACACTCGAATGCGTACAGAGTCTTTTCCTACGCCCTAGGAATATGGAGTGTAGGCTAGTGTTTCTTGTTTCAGTTACATTGTAGGTAAACTATAATGGCGCAGCGGGGAAATGAACTGAATAGCAAGCCAGAGGTTGCCAGTTTGAATCCCCACTGGTATGTTTCCCAGACTATGGGAAATACCTATATCAGGCAGCAGCAATATAGGAAGATGCTGTAAGGCATCATCTCATACTGTGTGAGAGATGGCAATGGTAAACCCCTCCTGTGTTCTACCAAAGGCAACCACAGAACTCTGTGGTCGCCAGGAGTCGACACTGACTCGAAGGCACACTTTACCTTTCAACTATAATAGACCAATATCAGGAATATGCAAAACACACACACTAAAGGAATACAACTTCTAACACAAAGTCTAACTAAACAAATTTTTCCCTAGACTAAACTTCCCAAAGCCAAAGCCCAGGCTTCCTTTTCTTGAACTCAACAAACTCTAGTTGAGAATCCAAGCCTCCTGGCTGCCCTCCTGATCATGCTCAACAGTTCCACATTTAAGCCAAGTCACATTTCGTTTATATACTGCTTTTCTGTCTCAGTGACACTCAGGCTTCAATCCTATCCACACTCACCTGGAAGTAAATCCCAGCTAACCAAACCTCCTGGGATATTCAAATACATGGCATAGCACCCACAGGATCGCTGGCACAACAGGTACCAGTGGAAGGCACCTTCCTCATGCCTCCTTTCCTTACTGAACCCCCTAAAAGTCTACAGATTGAGGCAGTTTTGAGCAACAATGGAATGACATGCAGCTCAAGGGGCTTCTGCGGGAGAGGACAATCCCCAACACTGTGAAGTATCATCCTTCCACTTGTGGTTTCCGCCACCCTGCCCACTCCCTCCCCACACTGCATTCTGTGCCATTCACTGCTGAAGGTCCCCCAACCTTCAGTCACGGCTTTTGGGGAGGCTCAGGCTGACATCACACCAGCGATGCTGCAGATGCTTCCCACTGGGGTTTATGCTTGAGTAAAATGCACTGGCTTGTGCTAATCAGAGTAATTTACAACAGCAAACTGCCCCCCCCCCCAAAAAAAAATCAAGAAAAGAACATTCACACAATTAAATCAAACATCATAAATAAGGAAACAATAATGTAATAAACTGACAACAGCTCAAGAGTAGTGTTATCTAATTTTTTTCGTATGTGTGGAATGAGTTTTGTTCTGGGTGGGAGTATCAAGGCAGTGTGCGTGCACCTGAATTCAGAATGGGGCCTTCCTGAATCAACCTGAGCGGGATCTAAAATTGACTGAGTGGGCGACTTCCAGTTGGACTGCCGGAGCAGCGGGCTGCTCCTCTGCAAAGGGGAGACTGAGAAGGAGAAAATAGAGGGTTTTTGAGGCTTCAAAACCCTCTCACCTTGTCCTGGATTAAAGGATTGACTCAAGATAAACCACAATTCCCATATGCTGGTCACCTGATACAGGGATTGGGCTGAAGAGCTTGGTTTTTGTCTCAAGTCGATCGGCAGGGATAAGGATTCCATCTTGCTCGTCTCCTCCTCAGGAAATCTGTATGACTGAAGCTGCCCGGCAGACAATCTCTACGGCTTGGATATAATTAATGTTTGAAGTTCAAGAAGCTCACCTCCTTAGTGAATGATGATGACAAATTGTGGAAATTCCTCATGCGTTTCTGGGAAAGACGCTACAGATAAGGCTGTAAGTTTCTCTTTGGATTACAACTGAAGAAAGGAATTCTTTCTTTTTCCTTGTTTGCTAAATGCTAAATCTTAAGACTTAAATTGTGGACTAAAAATTTTTAACACTTGGAAAAGATTTTTTTAGTGGGGATTGCTATTCATTAAGCTTAAAGAAGAGACGTCTTGTTGTTTCCTATTTGCTATGGACTCTGTCTATCATTCTTCTTAACCAATGGAAACAATAGATGTTCCACACTACCGTGAGAAAATTTTTAACTACCAGTGATTAGATACAGAACCCACGCTACAGAATTGTTTACATTTGAGAAAAGCACAGGCTTTTACTTTCCGTTTTGAGATCAAGGACAAACTTTGCTCTGCAAGTACTTTTCTTTTCTTAACCCCTTCATATCACTATGAGAGGCAAAGCTCATCAGAGCCAGACACATACACAAGCCAGGAAACTTGCACTTCCAGATTCAGGTGTGGGGGAAACCAAAACACCTGTAGTTATGGATCAAATGCTCTCTGAGATGAATCAAACATTGCAATCAAATGCTGACATTCTCCAATCAAATGCCACTGCCCTTAAACAAGTCATTTTGGATATGACCCAGATGAAACAGAATATGAATGAAATAAATAACAAAATTTCAAATATTGATCAAATTGTCAAAAAACTAGCACAAGATAATAAAGAATTTAGATTAAGAGTGGATGCTTTAGAGAAAGATTTGGGATCACTAAAAGATGACAGAGAAAAACTATTAGATCAAATGGCTTTGCTGGAATTAAGACAAAAAGAGAGATTTCTAAGGTTTAGGGGCATTCCAGAAATTCCCAACCAGAATATTAAGAAACTACTTGGAGAAGAACTTGCATTACTTTTGGGAATTACAGCAGGAGAGATGGAGGCTCAGATTGAGATAGCTTTTCGTCAAAATTCGGTTCGCCACAAGAAATAAACTAATCAAGGACTGTCTAGTACAGTTCACTACTAAATCAATAGCTGAGCGAATCATCCAGGCTCATTGTACTACAGCCCTAACAATTCAAGCTCATCAGATAAAAATTTTGAAGGAAATTCCAGCTAGAATTTTAAGAAAACGTAAGGATTATAAATTTTTGACTGATGCATTAAACGCCAAGGGGAATTGGCGTTTAATGCATGGGAATTGGCGTTTCAGATTTGGCGTTTCAGATGGGAATTGCCAGAGGGACTCTCTTTTTTTTTTTTACAAAAACAAGAAGAACAGATTTACTGAGCTCCTCCAAGCACAAGAATTTTGGCAGAAATATAAGAAAGACTTATCTTCTGAGCATCCTGTTCCATAAATATACAATCTAAATTATCCAATGGACAAGATCGAAAGATTTCTGGATAAGATATAATAATTTGGTCAACTGGCTGGACTTTATATAAACAAGATTAAAATCAAGGTTTTGATCAAAAATATAGATTAGAAATCTAAAGATAAATAATAAAATATACACTTTGTTGTTGTTGTTTGCTAATAGTTATGCTAAAATATGGAACTCAATGAAAAAAATCTGTAAGGATGATCTAAAATGAATTTATCTTTAATGTGAAGAATTTTAGTGGTGAAGATGAATGTTTTATTTAAAATAATAATTTCTCTCTCTCTCTCTCTCTTTTTAGAATATTTCTATAACTAATAATACGACTTGTTTTAGGCAATGGCAGAAGGATATAATTAAGCTTATTTGGCAGGGGAAAAGATTAAGAATAAATTTTAAAGATGTGGTTTTACCTTGCCAGATTTAGGGTTGTATCTTGATGCTGTTTGTTAGATATGGTCAAAGGAATGGACAACATTGAGAGACTCCAAAGTTTTTGATCTGGAGGGTCTTGACAGAAGGTTTGGATGGCACGCTTATTTAGGGTTTGAAAAAAGTAAAATATATAAAGACTTTTTGGACCTTAACGTAAAAATTGGTTGGAAGCAAAAATTTCATTATGGTTATCCCTGATTAAAGCTCTATTGTGTAAAGAAGTAAACATGTAGATGTGTTGGGGTATTTACAGAGACAGAGATTTGTTGTATTCTTATGGAAAGGATTGTAAGTTAAAAGGCTTAACTGAAATATAAAATTTGGTTAGAGACTGGTTTTAGTATAGATGTTGGACATAATATAGAAAGGGCAGCCTGGGGAAAGTTTTGGAAGAGTGATTTAATAATGTTTTAAACAAATGTTTGAAGTGTGGGCATACTGAAGGTTTCTTTTTAGGTGTGTGTATGTATTCATATACATATATGTGTGTGTGTGTGTATGTATATACATGGTGGATTTATGGGAAGGCTAAGGCCTATTGGGGCATGATATATAATGAATTAAAGAAAGTGATTCTTCTCAAGAAGCCAGAAGCCTTCCTGCTGGGAATAATACAAGGAGTAATTTCTACAAATGACTTGACTTTCTTCATGTATGTATCCACGGTGGCCAGAATGTTTCCTATTATTGGTCTTACAGCAGGATTTGATTTGAAATGCAGGTTGCGTAGATTAATGGTTTTTTTCTTTTTCTTTTAACTTTAAAGGTTTAGATTTGTGTTTTTTTATTATTACTATAATAAGGGTAAACTTTATAGTTGTAATTTCATGAAGAGAGGTGCGCGGGAAGTCCATTTGTGTTTACTATGATTGTTATGGTTATTATTGTTAAAAATTAATAAAAATTGAATTTGCAAAAAAAAAACCAATAAAATAAAATAAAATTGACTGAGTGGACAACAACAAAAACTTGTGAGCACAGGCATGTGCGCACACCTTAGGGAACCACGCCCTAGACAGAAGGCCTCAATCTATCACAGGCTGGATGCCATAGAGCCCTGTTTGACTTAAACGTTTGCTTTCAAGGAAACTAAATCAGTTATGTACACTACAGTATAAAAGAAAGCACAAAGAACAAGATTAGAGTATTTAGTAGCTTAAGATGCAAGGACTGGTATCAAAGGGTATACTGAAGCTATTTCTTACCACATGTATTTGCTATTGGAACTAGTATGGGAATGGAAATCAGAGTGACTTCAGACACTGCAGCAGCAAATTTTAAACGGATATTTTGATGTTGTGTTGACAGTGACCTGCACATTCTTTCATCTACGCTGGTATTACGGAAGGTGCATGTGAATCATTAACCATGCTCCCAAGTGGTAGCTACAGATCCCGGAATGCACTGGGGAAGACACCAAGAGAGCACATACTGCCTCTAGCAATCTCCAAGTCACCATGGAGATCCTTGATTCCAAAAGATGCTGTATAAATTAAATACAAATGTAAAACAGCAGCTGAACTCATCTGCTCAGCAAGTAACTGACATGTTATTTTAACGCATTAATTTTATACACTTTACCAGATATGCAACATGTGATTACAACTGCCTCAGGATTGATATAACTTATACAAAGACATGAGGCAAATGTTTCAGATAAGCAGGCCACCACTTGAAACTCTCTCAGAATGCTTGAGCAGTGTAATGTCTGAAACCATTCTCAGGTATTACGGATTTGATCACAAGGGATGAGAAACAGCAGCCTATCAGGATCACTCAAAAAACCTAATGGGGTTCAGTCCAGTCAACAGACAACTCCCAAGAGAACCCACATGAGATACCATCCACTTGCAGAGTACCAACGTGTGAAATACTTTGTAACCTCTGTGCAAAAAGTTGGCAGACCAAAGTAATCATGAGCCAAGCTTACCCCATAGCTGATGGTGGCTTCAGGGAGGACACTGTTGCTTGTTTGTCCTCCAAAGAAGTGCCTTGAACTTCACCTGTAGCCATCTGGTTAGGACCACCTATTTATAAGCAACATTATGAGACTTCTGCCAGCCTTAAAGATGAAAACTACACTCATACCCGCCTCTTCACCCCTTCTCCAACATTTCTGCATTGGCATGTCTGCTAGCATATGAGATTACCAGCAATATGTTATTTCCCCCCTACTGTATAGCTTACACATCATCCTTATGATACATAAGGAATGCTGGCCTAATTCAGGAGTGCAGGCCAGCACTTCTTCAAACTTTGACAGGTTAGATTACCTTGGAATTAGCATTTCTTTATTCTAAAACAACACTATTGATTTTTTAAAAACAATGTTCATATTGCTTTTGAAAACTGTTTCTATAACAAGGAAGATCAGCTAAAAAGAAAAGCAGGTTAGTGATTTAAGAGTCCAGTTAGGACTAGTTTTATTGAAAATAGAAGACTGAACTAAAAACTTGATATCCTGCTTTTGTTGATACAGGAGAGTGAAAACAGATTTTAAAATTCCATTTTTGTCACAGCCAGCTGCTCTCCTGAATCAGCCTCTGAAATACTGGGAAGAAGTTCTAGATCTTAACTTGAACCTACTCAGTTGACAGCAATTACATTATTTTTGATATATTCAGACCATTTTGAAAATGGCAACATTGCATGTGCTAGCTTCCAGGTGCAGTTCAAGATTACTACCTATAAAACCCTAAACTGCCTGGGTCCTATATAAATTAGGAAGCAAAGCCTTTCTCTCCATATGGCCTCTCCATCTCCCTTAAGATCTGTAGGGATAGGCCCTTGCTTGGAGTCCCTTCCTTTGCTACTGTATCCTGCAGAATCAAGTACTCAGCAAGGCCTGCCACAGCTCAGCCTTGTAGACATTTAAAAAGTATTCCAAGAAGTTTTTGTATAGGCAAATATTAGGCAGAATTGTACAAAAAGCTTTTCAGTGTTGCCTTTTGTGGGTCTCTGCTTCTTTTATAGCTTTAAGAGCTATTTAGAAATAGCTGTATACGCCATCTGGAATGTTAGAACAACTGAGTATTTTAAGAACCTTATGTTTCCACATTTAGAATATTGCTCATGAAAAGATATTCAACAAAAAGCATCAAATAAGATGATATGGGTTCCAAATCACAATCCATTTTTAACAAGAGCCCTATAAAAATCAATAAGAGATTTCCAATGTGTGTGGATTGTGCTACCAATAAATATTAACAAAGGAAGTCTCTCTCTCACACAAACCATCTTTTACTCCAAATATCAAGAAAGCACTAAGCATTGATCTTATTGTTTACTTTATTCTACATCATTGTTTCTATATTGAGATTGAGAATATAAAGATTTCTATATTAGGCGGTATAGAAATTCAATCAATCAGTCAATGCAGGCAGAAGAACTCACAGAAAAGCATTCCTAACTTTTACTAGGGATGTGCATGGAACTGGTTTGGAGGCCCTTTATGGGCCTCTGAACTGATGGCGGCGGTCTCCCTTTAAGAGCGGGGTAGGGTGCACTTACCCCTCCTGCCACTTTCCCTCCGCCGGCGTCCATGTTTCTTAATGCACAACAGGGCGGCAGCGTACCTCCCTGCCGCCCTCGTCTTCCAGATATGACCAGAAGTTGCCGACGTGCTGGTGCGTGCAGGTGACTTCCGGTCCTATCCAGAAAACAGGGCAATGGGGCGGCAGGGAAGTACGCTGCCACCCCGATGGGCATTATGAAACATGGATGCCAGCAGGGGGAAAGGCAGGAGGGGTAAGTGCACCCTCCCCCGCTCTTAAAGGGAGACCCCTGCCGCCTTTGAGCCTCACTGCCACGGTTCCGTGCACATCCCTAACTGTTACTCCATGTTTACTGGCTATCTCAAGGTCTAGCTCTTTCATCTAGAAACTCAAAAAGGCTATTCACATGAGCAGTCTAACACAGGCTATGGTAGCCAGCCTGGGTTAGGCTGCTTGTGTGCAGTGCTGGGATCGGGCCAATCCAGGCGTTGCCTGCCTGCCCCACCCTACTTTTAACCCCAGCCTCTAGCCAGGGTTAAGGGGGCAAGCACACACACAACCCTGGAGCCAGGATCATGCAGCCCAAGCGCGTGCAGAGTCAGGCACCAAGAGAATCCTGGGGTATTCTCCCAATGCACAGCACTTGTCTTGCGGTGAATTGTGGGATATCCAGAGGCCGGAACTCATTGTCCTGGCCTCTGGAGTTCCACACTGCTCCAAGCAGCACAGATCGTGTGGGAACGCAAATCGTGTGTCCCACCAACGCATAAGGATCATTGTGGGGGGGAAGTGAGTTTGGAGTAGCCTTCCCTCCCACTCAGCGGTCGTATGAATAGCCTTAGTGTGTTCTATGAGGCTCCTAAGCCTCATCCAAGTATTGACCAGCCACAGTTCTGCTCAGCTTTAACAATGTGAAAGCACCAAGGGCCCTCAGTGTATTCCAGCAGTTGCAAAGACTTCTTCCCAGAGGCTAAGCTGAAGGTAATGTTAAAGAACAGGGCTGCTGTCAAATATAGCAGTCCCACGTCATGTTTCCTCTCTCTGCTCCATACTATTTAGGGCAACTTGCCCAGTGTTGTGACATTATGGTGTACATTCCCACACCCCTACTCCACAATACGACATATGCTGAACGAGATATTACAAAGGGAAGACTGGAACTTGACATGGGGGTTCTGTTTCTGGCAGTAGTTTGGTATTCCTCATAGGTATTAGATTTCCACAGAAGTAGCACAAACCATTTACTCTGTCCTTTTTACTCACCACCATTGTGAGAAGCAGTCTCACTAAGCTCTTCTGTCAGGTACTCAAGCAAGCCATCAAATATCTCCAAGAGATTTTTAATAGACTCTTTATCTCCTTTCACAATGTTCTCCCCTTGACAGAAATATATGTTAATGTCAGCAGAGAAAGAAAAGACATGGATGGTGTATAGATTGGTCTTGGGTGGAAAAGAAGCACACATTTAAGCGAGAGCACACCCCAATTAAATTAACATTCCTGATAAATGCAACAATCTGCTTAGAGTAATAGTGGGCTGTGCAGCAGTTCCCTACTGGAATGCCCATTCCGGTAAATGAGGATTCTTATTTAAAACAAGGAAGCTTATTTGGGCTCTGAAAGGAAAACGCAGCAAAAAGGAAAATAGTATATGCATACCAAAGGCAGTTTTCCTTTCTCACTCCAAATGTACCAGACCAGGTTGTTGTTGTTTTTTTAAAAAAGGGAAGCACCTGCTGCCAACCTATATGTTGCATTAAGCCCATTTTAACACCAGTAGTAAACTGGAAGTATCTTTGTTGTGAAAAAAGCAGCCGTGATAGAGCTGGGTCCAGACTGGGACCACAGCAGAGAGAGTTTAATGTTTCCCCACAGCATGGTTTTCCTGTCAAAGGTTGCACATGCACACCCTTGAGGCAGTGATTTGTCCCAAAAACTCCTATTTGATGTGAATAGTTACACATTTCCATTAAGGAGAAATGCTGGATTTAAAGAATACAGGTTGTCATGTTTGTGCAGATGTTAAGTGCTGCTCCTGAGTCAGGTAGTCCCACTATGACAATTCACAAAATCTCACAAATGATCCCTTTTCAAATTATAAACATAAGTGCTAAAATATACTACCAAGGCAGAAAGTGACAGACGTGTGTGTGTGTGTGTGTGTGTGTGTGTGTGTGTGTGTGTGTGTAAAATAATAATTTTAAGAGATAGGCAAGCTATATTAGAGGCACAGAACACTGTTTAATACATTTACTTGTAAACACAGTTTAGTTCACACTGCCAGCTCTCACTTTAGCGCTAACTAAAAATATTGCCCAACATACTGAGTCAGAGTTTCATAAAGAGAATTCTTCTGCACACTCATTGAGTGGAAGGTGATTTTCAGCTATCCGCCTTTCAGTATTCTCTGTATTTTCCCCCCATCTATGTGTGGAATGAGTTTGGTTCTGAGCAGCAGTATCAAGGCAGTGTGCACACATGCAGTCAGAGTGGGGCCTTCCTGATCTTTCACCAGAGCGGGATCAAAAATTAACTCAGCAGACATTTTTAAAAATGTGTGAGCGTTCGCACGCCTTAGCAGGAACACTGCCCCCTTTTCATTCTGTAGCTGTCTGTGCCTCCCAAAAATGTGTCCCTGAGGGTTGCGGGTCCCTCAAGCAGTAACAGGGATTCCCAGATGTTGTTGACTACAACTCCCAGCATCCACAGCTGCAACAGTCTTTGGCTGGGGATCATGGGGGTTGTAGATAACAAGATCTTGGAATCCCTGTTAGGGAACACTGCCCTCAAGATTTAATTTTCAGGAGGCAGCTGGACCTTGTGCTGTTGCACAAGAGTGCTAATAGTTCTGAGTGCTGATCCTCAGCAGTGGGCTGCTGCTCTTACAGAGCTCTTCTGGAGCACAGGCAGCTCTCTGAAGCATTTGCGCTCTTGCGGCAGTTACACAAGGGCTCCCGCTGTGTCCCCTACTTATGTGCACCCTAATTGCTAGGATGTCAGCCAAGCAAGCACAGGATCACAGTCTGAACAAAAATAAGTTCTACTTCTATGCCAATTTCAAAATTACATGCAAGAACTAAATTACTGCTAGCCCCGACTGACAAGCACTCACATATAGTCCCATTTACCCTAAGCAGTAATCGTTTCCAAGGCTGGGTCTCAATCATTCTTTGTATATTTCCCCCCCAACAAGCTACTGACTATCAAGTTATAGATACTCACCAGTTATATGCGATAAGCTGACTTGCAAGTAGTCCAGTGCCAAAGAATCTATTACTGCCTGCACATTATGTGCATCATCTTCTTGGCAGCAAGGCATGGCTATGAAATCTAAAAAGTAATATTTATTAATTAATTATTTATTTATTCAATTTTTATCCCACCCTTCCAAAATGGCTCAGGGCAGTTTACAATTAAAACAAAACCATTAAATTCAGTTAACAATTAAAACAAAAATTATAAAACAGTATCAAACAATTAACAATTAAAAGATCATAAAACAGCAATTAAACAATCACAACAACAAAAACTTGGAAAAACAGGTTACAACATGAAAACCAATTACAACTATTCAAAAACCCTGGAAGGCCAGGCCAAACAGATAGGATTTAAGGGCTCTCCTGAAGGCCAGTAAAGAATTCAAATTGCAGATTTCTGCCAGGAATGCATTCCACAGCCCAGGAACAGCTACAGAGAAGGCTATAATCGAATTACATCACACTGTTATTGCATAGGACCAAGAAATTGCCTACTTCTTAAATTATCCAGAAATATCTACATAAATCTTTTCATAGAAGTTAGCTTGTAGAAGAGTACAAAAGCAAGACATCACACAAGAACACTGAATTGTTACTGCACACAGTGCAGTAAACACACTCTGAAGCAGACATTCTCACATTTTCATGCATGTAACTTAGCTGGGGCAACTGTCAATAAAAGACCAATAGATAAAACAAAGTAAGCCCAATGGCTTACATCTAAATTAAGAATTGTATATGGGGAAAGCTTCCACATTTGGGAATGCCCAGATTTCCAGCAAGTCCCCCTTCCTTCTGCAATTGCCTGTGCCTTCTGAAAAATATGTCCCCAGTGACTGAGGAACTTTCAGGTAGGGATGTGCACAAAACTGGTTTCCTGGCTCGGCTCATATCCAGACCAGATTTGAATTGACCCCACCCGGTTTTGTGACCGCTCGAATTGGACCCAGTTAGAGTTCGAACCAAGCCAGTTCAAAACATCTCAGAGCCCTACTGGTAAAGGGGAATCCAGTGAGGATTATTAATTACCAGACAGGGAGGGGGCTTCCCTATACGCAGAGCATGCAAGAGTGGAGTAAGCAACTTCTTACCAGTGCTGCTGGTGGCGGCTGCAGTGGCAGCATCTGTAAGGGGGTGGACTGGTGGCCCCCCCCCCCGCTACTGGCCTTCCCTGGAGTAGGCAGGGCCTCCAACAGCCCAGTTTGGGCCTCTGCGCATGTGTGAAGGGCATTTTACTGACCTTTGTGCACGCACAGTCGTCAGTAAAATGATCTCTATGTGTGCACAGAGACCCAGACTGGGCCGCCAGCGGCCCTGCCTACTCTGGGGGAGGCGGGCTGGGCACTGCACTTGTAAGCAGTGGCTCAATCCCCTCCTGCCTGTTCTACTTTTAGGGAAGCCCTACTGCCCCCGTTTTACTGTTAAAGGGGAATCCTCACCGAATTCTCCTTTACCAGGAGGGCTCTGAGCCAGCTTGGTTTGAACTACGCCCGGTTCAATTCAAATTCAGACCTGGTTCGTCTGGGGGTAGGCAGGGTTCAACCTACCGTCCCCTGAGATGATCCCTCTTTAGCCTTCCGGTGGGCAAGCCACACACCCAAATGACCTGCACTGCTGGGAGCAGCATAGATGACTATCCACGCATATCCCTTGTGGGGTATGTGGAGGCTGGGAAAATGAGTCCTGGCCTCTGTTGCTCCATGCCGCCAGGAGCAGCATGGATAGTCAGCTGGGCTGCTCCAGCAGCATGGAGCAACAAAGGCCAGGGTTCATTTCCCCAGTCTCCACATATCCCACAAGGCACTGTGCGTCAAACATGGTGCCTTGGGGGAATTCCCCTGGCAGATGGGCACTCTAGGTGCCCATCTCTATGTCTCCTCGGCTCTGTGGAGCTAAGGAAACACACTAACCCAGCAGCCAGATGAAGGGAGTGCTTGTTCCCTTAGCTTTGGCTATAGCCAGGGTTGGGAGAGGGGTTAGGCTGCATGGGAGCACCAGGTTCCATGCGTGCCACAGTGCTCCACACGAGCAGCCTGGCCCAGGCTCAGCTGCTCGTGAGTACAGCCTCACAATGTAGGCCAATGTAAATCGCAATTGATCAGCTTAGACATAGTGGTTTGCTGAAACTGCCTTCAGAAGTTCTAAAACGTAGGTTGTTGGGGAAGTGAAACAAATAATGCACTTGGGAGAGGAATGGGCCCAGGTGGTGGAATAAAGCTGGTCTGAGATTAATACAGAATGTAAAGTTCTGTTTCCCCCCCCTTGAATTTAGTTATAAGAGCAGAGGGGCTTTTCAGAGAGAAAACAGTGTTTTCTCACTCTCACGAGGTTATTAAAAGTCAATGGATGCAGACTGTATGTTGCCCACTTGTCCATCTGCACTAATTATGGTATGTTACAGATCCCTGAAAAACCATTGTCCTAGAGCAGAGCGCCACAACTTCAGCCTTGCAGCTGGTTTTGGACTACAACTCCCATCATCCCCAACCAGTGGCCAATTGTCAGGGATAATGGGAGTTGTAGTCCAATAACAACTGGAGGGCCAAAGCTATGCAGCCCCATCCTAGATACATAAGACTGTAGAATACATGCATTCTTACCTGGAACCTTCTCCCCTAATATTGACTCATAAAGATGAACAAACATTTTAGCACCACAATCAGAGAGGTTATTAACACGCAGGTCTATGTTACATTTTGCCAGAAGATCATTGGCAGCTATAAAAATAAGAAAGGAAAATGTTATGGCTTACCAGAGAGGTACAGAATATTTATTTATTTATTTATTTATGCATTTTTATACCGCCTTTGGTTAAAAGATAGCCCCAAGGCGGTTTACAAAAGTTAAAAACATACAAAAAAACACAATAAAAACATCATGCTAAAAGTATAAAAACATATAAAAACAGGCATAAAACAATACAACAAATAAAAACACCCAGAAGCAGCAGTAAAAACGATTATGTAAAAGCCTGGGTAAAAAGCCAAGTCTTTACAAGCTTTCTAAAAGCCGTGATGGAGTCCGAGGAACGAATGGCCACTGGGAGAGCATTCCAGAGTCTGGGGGCAGCAACAGAGAAGGCCCTGTCCCGAGTGTACGACAGCCGGGCCTCTCTCATTGTCGGCACCAGGAGCAGGGCCCCCTCAGATGTCCTCGTCAAGCACGCAGCAACCCTTGGGAGCAGGCGGTCCCTCAAATACCCCGGGCCCAAACCATTAAGGGCTTTAATGGTCAAAACCAGCACCTTGAATTGGACCTGGAAACGAACTGGTAGCCAGTGCAGCTCTTTCAAAATGGGGGTGATATGTTCCCAACGGGCAGCTCTGGATAAAACCCTCGCTGCTGCGTTTTGCACTAGCTGCAGTTTCTGGATATTCTTCAAGGGCAGCCCCACGTAGAGCGCGTTACAGTAATCCAGCCGCGACGTGACTAAGGCGTGGGTAACCGTGGCCAGATCTGCTTTCTCGAGGAAGGGACGCAGCTGGCGCACCAGCCGAAGCCGTGCAAAGGCACCCCTGGCCACCGCCTCCACCTGAGCTTCCAAAAGCAGAGCCGGGTCCAGTAGTACCCCCAAGCTGCGTACTTGCTCCTTCAAGAGGAGTGCAACCCCATCCAGAACCGGTAAAATCTCCTCATCCCGACTGGCTCTCCTACTGACCAACAGTACCTCCGTCTTATCCGGATTCAATTTCAGTTTGTTAGCCCACATCCAACCCATCACAGCCTCCAGCCCCCGGTTCAGGACATCCACCGCCTCCCTAGGATCAGATGACAAGGAGAGATAGAGCTGAGTGTCATCCGCATATTGCTGACAACTCAATCCAAATCCCCGGATGACATCTCCCAGCGGCTTCATGTAGATGTTAAACAGCATGGGGGACAAGACCGAACCCTGCAGGACCCCACAGGCCAACGGCCACGGGGCCGAGCAGTAGTCCCCCAGCACCACCTTCTGGACCCTCCCCTCAAGAAAGGACCGGAACCACTGCAACGCAGTGCCTCCAATTCCCATACTCGAGAGGCGGCCCAGAAGGATACCGTGGTCAATGGTATCGAACGCCGCCGAGAGGTCCAGCAGAACCAACAGGGACGCACTCCCCCTGTCTAGTTCCCGGCGTAGGTCATCCACTAGAGCGACCAAGGCAGTCTCAGTCCCATACCCGGGGCGGAAGCCAGATTGAAAAGGGTCCAGATAATCCGTATCATCCAAGACCCTCTGCAGCTGGGACGCCACCACACGCTCTATCACATTGCCCAAAAAGGGAAGGTTAGACACAGGTCTATAGTTGTCCAGGCTGGAGGGATCAAGGGAGGGCTTTTTTAATAGAGGTCTTACCACCGCCTCCTTAAGGCACGATGGCATCCTGCCCTCCCTTAATGAAGCATTAACCATCACCTCCAGCCATCTGCCTGTCCCCTCCCTGGCAGCTTTTATTAGCGATGAAGGGCAAGGGTCAAGAGCGCACGAAGTCGCCCGCACACTGCCCAGGATCTTGTCCACATCCTCAGGCCGCACCAACCGAAAAGAATCCAACACAACGGGACCAGATGGTACCAAAGGCACGTCTGCCGGAACTGCCAAAACTCTGGAGTCCAGGTCAGCACGGATACAAGCAACTTTATCTGCAAAGCGACAGGCAAACCGATCACAAAGAGCTGTAGATGACTCCTCCCCCATTGTCCGGGGGGAAAATGTGGAGCAAGGTTTTCACCACACGAAACAGCTCTGTTTGTCTGCACTGAGCAGACGCAATGGAGGCGGAGAAAAAGCATTTCTTCGCCACCCCCACCGCCACGGCATAGTCCCTAAAATGGGCTCTAGCCCATGTTCGGTCGGATTCGTGACGATTCTTCCTCCAGCGTCGTTCCAGCCGTCGTCCGAGTTGCTTCATCGCCCTAAGCTCCGAGGAAAACCAAGGAGCAGAACAGTCTCCACCAAGCCGGAGAGGGCGTTTGGGGGCAACCGTGTCAACAGCCCGGGCCATCTCTCCATTCCAGAGATCCACCAAGGCCTCGACAGGGTCACCAGCTCTGGACACTGGAAACTCCCCAAGGGCCGTCTGAAATCCAAGCGGATCCATAAGCCTCCGGGGGCGGACCATCTTAATCGGCCCACCACCCCTGCAGAGGGCAGACGGAGCAGTCAAACTAAACCCCACCAGGTGATGATCTGTCCATGACAAGGGAGTGGTCTCAAATTCCCCCACCTCCAGATCATTTATTTCCCGGTCGGCAAAAACCAGATCCAGAGTGTGTCCCGCCACGTGGGTAGGGCCCAATACCAATTGAGACAGGCCCATGGTTGCCATGGAGGCCATGAAATCCTGAGCCGCACCCACTAGGGGGGCCTCAGCATGAACATTGAAATCCCCCAAAACAATAAGCCTGGGGGAACCCAAGGCCACCTCCGAGACCACCCCCGCCAGCTCAGGTACAGAGACTGAAGTGCAGCGGGGTGGTCAGTACACCAACAGAATCCCCAGCCTATCTCGGAGGCCCACCCTCAAGGACAAACACTTGAAATTCTGAGATTGCCTGACCGGGCACCTGGAAACGGGGAGGGTCTCTCGAAAGATGACTGCAACGCCTCCTCCCCGACCCTCGAGGCGGGGCTGCTGCACGATCTGGAAACCTGGAGGACAAAGCTGTGTTTGACTCCATATGCAAAGAATATGTTTGCATATGGAGTCCTCTACTAAGGGCTCCAAATGGATTTAAAGTATATTTTGATTTGCATTAAAAATAGAAGTCTGTTGTATTTTTTGAAGAAATGAACTAGGGTCCAAACACTGCTAACAATTCATATCTCTGTTCTCCAACAATTCATGAACATCTCTGTTCTTCAACAATTCATTAAAATCAATCTTGTAGCCTTTTATATACCTACTAGTCATGAAGCCCGTTACATTAATGGGCGCTAGGAGGATGATTATCAGGCGCGCTGCTGTGGCCCGCTTCTCCAGGCCACTCGCTCTGCCGCTGTTGGCCCCCGCCATGACGGCAGCCTGCGAGTCCCCTCAGCTACTGGTAGCAGGAGAGCCACTGGCTCTCTCCCTTCCTCGCCTGCCTCTCCCTCACTCTTTCCCCTCCCTTCCCCTGCTGGTGGCGCTTCTCGCGATAGCTGGGAAGGCCGGCACCCTCCCTGCCCGCCTCCCTTAGGCCGCCTACTGCTCTCGGTCCTCTCCTCCTCCTGCCGCCGCCGCCACACTGCCTGCGCCTGGCGGCTCCAGCCTGCTTCTCACCGCCCTCACATCAACCCGCCCTCGCTCTCTCGTTCTTCCCCTTCTCCTGCCCCGTGTGGCTGGCTGGCTCCCTAGGGTGTCCTGGAGTCCCATGGTACTCAACGCCGTCCGTTGCTGCGTACGTGTGCGCCACGCATGCGCAGAACTCCTGCCAGAGACACGGACACAGGACACGGACGCAGGTACCTTAGGGTTTTATTATATAGGATATCCTCACTAATGTTAGTGCAACACACACCATTTAGGAGCCACAATCAAATCTTTGTAGAAATAACACATTAGTATGTACACATTGTCAAAGTTTATTAAACATTTCATGTTTCAGCTAGGTGTGGCTAGCAGAAATTAAATGGTCACATTAACTACATGCCTCCACTGGAAATGTAATAATGACACTGTGGTAAAGTTTTGCCTTTGATTTTTTTTTTTTTAAACTGTCTGATTCAGTATATAAAGGCTTCTTGTTTTGGTGCTAGGAGGGATTACTAGAAAACCAAATAACTTAAGTGGAGACCACACAATTTCTACAGGAACATGCCATCCATAGCAACTAATTTCTTTCTGTACAGTCTAACACCCAATGTACTAGGTACATTATAATAGAAAATTAGCAAAAGGGGGCTAAAGCAGATTTTGATGAATGATAAGAGCTGTAATGCCACTGTAAACATTTCATTTGCTTATATAATAATATAGTGTAGTGCGATGTGGCTGGGCAGCGAGATGTGAATTCCCACTTCCTAAATACAGTCTTACAAGTGGAGGACTTCAGGACTGATAGATATTTAATTAGAACCAATATATGATAAAGGTGCCTAAGAGACATAGTAGCTATTCAAAACACTCATTTCAGCTGTTTAAGGCTGAATGTGGCCCATAACATTATTCATCAGAGCAGCTTCCTTTTCATACTTTGAGAAAGACATTTATGACATAGCATTTCCAGGCAATGTCAAAAGCATATGTAGGAGAGAGAATATACCATTACAACAATATTTGCAGGTCTGCAGTCAAACCCTAGTTGTTACTGTCTGTTCTATAACATTCCTAGGGAAATATTCCTGATTAGTAGTGACGTTCAGTTCCCTGACTCCGATGAGAGCTGTTCGTTGTTGATCGATTTTAAGCAAAAGTGTCTTATATGACCACAACATTTGCAAGAGCTGCTGCAAAGAGTGAGATGTACTGTCAATTGCTCTTATGTAGGGAGTAACAGTCTTGTATAAGTATTGCTTTGTCAATTTTGCTGCCATTTTCTATTGTTAACTGGGCCTTTTGCAGTTTTGTTCTGAACAAAACTTTTATTTGCTTTAAACAAATAAATGAATGATATATAATGCTTGGAGCCACTTTAATGAGATGGCTCCATTTGGGTACCAATGCTTGGTAGGTCTAGATACTCTTCATCTGTTTCTACACCAACAAACATTGTTCAAAGGCTTTAGACAAATTGGTATGCATCCTGCCCTAATATATCTGGCAGTCTGAGCAGATAAAACTTGTTGAGTTATTGTTGCATATGTAGAACATATATAAATTGAACTTTAAATATGAAGCACTGAGTCAGTTTTTGGTAGTGTGTTACAGATTTGTTTTTCTGGCTGGCCACTATCCAAGTCTGTATAAGGAGTTACAAGCAACATACCCTGCTATACAATGCCAAATACTTCTTTATACTAGTGCCAAGTAAGAAAGCCAGGCCAAGACAAAAACCTAGGACAGAATTATATATTCAGTTTTCTAAGTATACCTCAAGCAGGCAGGGAATGCAGCAGTATTTACAACTTAGTATTTATGTAGTATATGAAAGTGTTCACAGGGCTTAACATACAGTAACCCCAACAGAAATCCTGTAAGGTAAGGCCAGTATTGTTCCCAGACTGTAGGTGGGTGGCGAGCACAGAGGCAGAAAGAATAACAGCTTGCATGTATTCTACCAAAGAAAACCACAGGGCTCTGTGGGCACCAGGAGTCGAAATTGACTTGACAGAACACTTACTTTAAGGCCACAAAGTGACTACATAGCTAAAAGGGGTTTTGAACCAGAGAGCCCCCAGCTCTGCCACTAGGCTATACCAGCCCTTACTTGCCTTACCCATTCCACTATTCATCACTTTAAAACAAGTGGCTGACTTACTGCACAAGGGAATGTGGGCAGTTTGAGCCCTGTCCACACCCCTGCTCACTTGCAAGCATGGGTAAAGGGGCTGCAAGCTGTTATTCTTTCTGCCTCTGTGCTTGCCACCCACCTACAGTCTGCGGACCATATTGGCCTTACCTTACAGGATTACTGTTGGGGTTACGGTATTTGAGCAGCAGCACCTCACAGTAAGGGCTCTGTGGGCACAGAGTTGCGAAACGACCCCTATTACTTCCAATGGGTGTTGCAAAACTGTATGGGCAAAGCGCTTTCCATGGAGTGCCGCTGCCCTGTGGCACAGCCCCATCGGCTGTGCTTACACGTGCACAAGGGCTTTGATGATGCTCAAGCCACCCGCATTCCCCAGCACAGCATGTCAGCCACTTTTCTCAGAATATAAATAGTCCCATTAAACATAATATGTGCCTTTCTTATTCTGAAACCCTACCAGTCCCATGAAAACACAGCTATACAATACCATGAGCCCTTTCTCACGATCATGAGAAAGGATTCCAAGCTTACCTCCCCCACAGCTGATCCTTTTTTCTTTTCTTTTTTCTTTTGCTGGGTGCACGGATTGCATACCCAGACAATCCTCCTTGGCTGCCAGCAGAAGGGAGGTTTGGGGGCCAGGAGGCCCTCAGAACTCCCATAATGCATTGTGCGAGTGTGTAGTACATTATGGGGATCCCCCTTCATGCCGGCAGGGAGCCCTGCAGTCTCCCAGCCAGGGTTGGCAGATGATCGAGGTTAAGGAAGCACTTGCTCCCTTAACCTTGTTTTGAAGTCAGGCTCCGGAGACGGGTTTGTGGGTTCTCACACACCAGCAAAAACGGGCTGGGCTTCCTTAGCCCGGTTTTGCCTGTGCATGAGAACAGCCACCCTGTCTTGTTAAAAAGTAATTTTTGGTATCCTTTCTCTTAAATGGCTAACAATCTACCCAGTTCAGACTATTTTGAATTTCTCTCCTCTAATGAAAAAAAGACATAGTAGACTAGAAAGCATAGCTCCATCAACAAAACAGACTGACAACTAAGTTACATCTAAGTGGAGATGTTTTAGATTGACCAAGGTGTTCTTTTCCTACTTGCTATACTTTTACAAAGTTGGCAAACTAATTTTTATTTTTATTTATTTATTTTACATTTTATATCCTGCTCTTCCTCCTAGGAGCCCAGAGGAGGGCTCCTACGTACTTAAGTTTCTCCTCACAACAACCCTGTGAAGTAGGTTAGGCTGAGAGAGAAGTGACTGGCCCAGAATCACCCAGCAAGTATCATGGTTGAATAGGGATTTGAACTCAGGTCTCCCAGCACTCTAACCACTACACCACACCTTGTTTGTAATATAAAAATTAGTGAGTTTTGTTCCAGAACCAATGCTGCCTTTACTAGAACATTTCTGGATACATTTCTAGAAGTGTTAGAGGAAAAAAATATACACAAAGGCTATCTGTTTTCACACAGTCACTTTACAGAGTAAACAGACCCTTTACAGAAATATTAACAGATTTCCTAGGAGCAACCTCAAAGAAAAAATAAAAAGGCATTTCAGAACATAAGAGCTCTTCAGAACCTGTTGGTTTGTTTCCTTTCTAATTTATTAAGGATTTATCTACATTATATTATTATGTAAGTTTCATAGCAATTTAAATGCTGTAGGCCCATTCTCCCACCCCCAGCCTCGTTAAGATAGTTTGTGAGATACTGAATGTTACCGATCCCTAGCACTTCCACAAAAAAATTACAATTCCCATTACTCCCTGAGAAGAAGCAGGGTGTTAAACCAGTTTAAGTTTATAAGTATGGCCTTAGGTAATAATTTCCTATAAGCCAATTCCAGCACACTGCTCAGATCTGGATGCAAAACAAAAATAAGAACTTTATGGCACCTTAAAAGCTAATAGATTTATTGTGGCATAAACATTCACAGAGAAGCCACTTTATCGGATCTGAAACATGAAATAGTTTTGTAGCATCTTAAACTACCAGGTGTATTGAGGCATTGTGTTTTATTGTTAATAAATACAGCTGGCCCTCTGGAACAAATCTGGATGAACAAATCTTGTCAGTGCCTCCTATGCACATTTACTTGGAAATAAATGTGTTCAATAGGACTAACTTCCTAGTAAGTATACAATTATGATCTGACATATAATGCTATTCATACATCTATAAAACAGAAGGTAAGACACAAATTAAGGGCAAATATGCTGTCAAATATAAATGACAGCACCAGAATTCTAAACAGACTGAACAAGATACAACCATAATCCAAAAAAGTGTGGTTTTTATGCAAAGCAAACGTCTAGGAGACCCCCCAAAAGACATACAAGTTGCTGGAGGAGGAGAAACGGAGGAATCGTTTTTTGTTTTAGAACTATTTTTTTAAAAAATAGAGTGTGTTATCAGACGTTCAGTTATCCGCATAGGATTACAAGGTAAGGAGGAGTCTTTGCATGTAATACAGAGACTCACAGTTTAAATACGCACAGGGCCAGATTCCCCATTAACTGCAAATCTATACAGAGCTCGAGACTACTCCGAGGGTAGTTTGGCTGGCTGAATCGCTCTGACAGATTGTAAGACATTTTCCCACATGCCAGATGCAAGAGTGCGGTAGAACGGGATGGGCTCGAACAAGAAGTCTTGTGGCACGCTCAAGACCATCATCAGAATTAGGACCACCATGGCATGCACTTGTGGAGACTACGGGCACCTCCTCAGAGCCGCTCTCACCCACAACATCTTATGCCCCAATAAAACCTAGCCACTTTTAAAGGTGCCACAAAGAAAGCTCCTTTTTGTCTTTGCTACCAAAGACTAGCACGGCTGCCCACCAGTTATATGGACAGCCTTCTAGAAAATGCGAATTAGCACCGTTTCACCGGAGCTGGGAAAAGTATCTCTGCTCTTTTACAGCAAGGAGCCGACAGCGGGGGATGCACAAAGCACGGAGACGACCCTTGCTTAGGAGGGCTCAAGAGAGGAAGCCCCCCACCTCCCGACCCCCCGCTAATCAAGGACACCTCCACGCCCACCTTTTTCCTCAGCGGTGCCCATGCTCACGATTCCTCCCACAACACTCAGCTAACTTTCTTCTGCCGCCAGTACCGACAGCTTCCACCAACTAACCCGCTTTTCGAATACGACCCCTTAAGCGGGGCCTAGGAGATTTAAAGCACTACACCACTCCAAAACTTTCTGCTGGTTGATTGGCCAACCGGAGTATAAGAAGGCGGGACTTCCTGTAGTGATCTGAGGCTGCTTCTTTCCCTGTCCCTTGTTGGTAGCCTAGTTCCGGCTGTTAAGAGTTCTGCAGTTGTTTATTTTCAGCTGGGTCTGGTTGCCGTGGTAACCGAGTGGGGGAATTAAATGACGCTTCTCTGGAACGCGCCAAGCCTGCGTACAGCCTCGCGCGTAATGTAGGGCACTCGGCGGGAACGCAAGGCCTATAGGGCTACCTTTGTATTCATTCCTTAATTATATTTTTATCCAGTTTTTCCTCTGAGGCGCTCGGGGTAACGTTCAGCGTTCTTCTCCATTTAATCCACATAACAACCCTGTTAGGTGGGCTAGGCTGAGAGACAGTGACTCAAAGTCGCCGAGTGACCCTTGTGGCTGGGGCTTAGACTAGGCGAGGGGGCAGCCGCGTCCATTTACTCACGTGTCTGCTCTATCACGTATAAAGCGTGAACAGGGCAATGTTTCATGGCTGAGTGGAACAGCTATTACCTGGGTTCTTCGACAGGCTTTCAAAGCTAGCAGAACGCTTTCAAGCCAATAGTCAGACCTGAAAGGATGTGAAACAATTAAATAAAACGGTCTCTGTGAGATACGTGCACACTGCACACTTCTCTCACTGCTGATTAACCAAGGTCGGCACATCTGGGATGAAGGGAGCCAGAATGGCTTCCAGCTTGGGGGACGATGCGGCTCCAGGGCAGATGGAGAGGTCCGCTGCGTCTCCCTTTCTGCTAATGAGCCATTGAGGTCTTGGTTATAGGTGGGAAGAGGTGTAGTGAGGGTCTAAAAGGGGAAAGGCAAGGCAAAACAAGTGTGTTGTGGGAAAGGGCTAAAGAGGAGCCAAGTCAAGCCCAGCAAAGAACAAGGCTGGCCTTTGAAGGAAAGGGGCTGGAAGGAGGTGGGTTTGTGAGTTTTTTGTCAGTGGGTTTGTGAGTTTTTTGTCAGTGTAGTCTGTTGAGATTTTTATTCATCCGATTTAAGAGTATATGAAAAATAGGGATTTACATGGTGTGATATCCTGCACTTGCTAAATATGTCTCTTCCTCTGTGTGGGAAGAAAGTGGATGAGTTGTCATTTGTTCTTAAAGTTCTACTGAAGTCCATAAAAATCATCTTAAAAGTACATAACCTGGAGTTTTCTTGTCTTGTAGAAAGCCTACTGAATCCAATGGAACTATTCCAAAGTAAGAAATTTGAAGAAATTGATCCAGAGGTGTTTTTTCTTTTTCTTAAAAAAAACACATCATTTATGATTTTAATCTAGTATTTGATGCACTCAGAACTTTCACCTCATCCAGAAATGTATGACTTTATTTTAGCTTTATGATCTTTGTACATTAAAAAAACAATGATAATACTTTGGTTTCAGATTTAGCATTTGCACAGCTGAGCTCAGTCATAGCACAGATAAAAAGTGAATAGTGTCTCAAAATACTGCAGGCATCACATTTTCCTCAGTCCAGGAAATAGGTGCAGTTACTGAAAAACAGAGAGGCAAGATATATTATGAAACATTAATATTCTGGCATTGAATTCCAAAACAATACCCATTTGCTTCAAGCTTGGACAATGCCCAGACAGTGACCCTTTCCTTTGGCCATGTTCCCCCATTTATTTTCTCTCTGTGTGTATAGCAGAATTTTGCCTTGGGTGTTTACCAGGGACCTGTTGCCTACATGACCCGGCTCTAAATCACCATGGGTAGTGGTTGCTGCTACAGCGATACAGTGCTGTGTTTTATTGGGAACCACCATTAAGCCTTCGGCTTGGACTCTCACATGCGTACACACATGCCCTGCTCATGGTAATTCCAAGTCCACAAGCATGAGATGGGAGGCATCTGTTTGAGCCTCTAACTCGCCAATATGGCATCTGATCTCCTTGTTCTAGGAATGATACTGATTTGAGATACCTCAGTTTATATTCTAGATTGTTCGTGCACTTAGATGTTGCTGTTTGCAGCTGCAAAGTTGAGAATCCCCGTGGATTTTGTGTCCAGAGGTATAATATTGTGGGAAATTGGTAATTGCTGTACTTTGTGCCACTGCTTTGTAGCTTACGGTAGTTTCTTTGTACTCTTCAACAGCCTGGAGCTGTGTGCACTCTAATGGCTTCAAATTCCCATTTGTTACCCACATAACTTAGTGTGTTGAGTGTTCCCTCCTTATTTCCAATTGGCTGCTCTGTCTTTGTTTCTTGTGCGCCTTAATGCTGGAGCAAAATAGTGTGTGGTGCTATCATTGCCTTCTGTGTCAGTGTAGTGGTGCTGGCACCAGGATTCTCTGTGCTTGTGCAAGCAAGGATTCTTTGTGCTGGTTCAAGCTGGTGTCTGATGGTATTGTGATGGATACTATCATGATAGGCTAGGGGTTGTTGTTTCCCATCCCATCCGCGTTCTAGTATTCTTTGTGTTTAGCTGGTATCTGCTCTGTGCTCCAGTATCATTGGTACTGTGTCCGGTCATTGTTCTTTCATATGGTTAATTCAACACAAAATACTGCTACAACTGTTTCCATTTTAGGGGGAATGTGAGCCTGCTGTTTTGTGTGGGTTAGGCATGATTATTCAGGTTGGACATGATTATGTAGAAAATTCCTAATAACATGATTCTATACTCCTGCAAGGAATGTGTGAGCTTTATAAGACTGCATTTAAGTGCAGTCTTATATCAGTGCAATCAGGCTTGAAATATGCTCACATTGGGCTTCCATATGGTTGCCACAATTCTTATGGCAAGGCTCTTGTACCATAAACATTTCATGACAGAAATTCAGCAGCTCCAGCGTTTCCCAGTTCAGGGACTCAGCCGTGGGAAAGGTTTAACTTGTTGAAATTCTACCTGCTGTGTGAAAGTCACAGCAGCCCAGCTGGAAAAATAGTAGTTTAGTTAACTGTGAAGGAATCAAACCATTCTTTAGTTTATCCCATAACAAATTCATAAACATTCCCATTTCACAACCAGGACTGTCTAAAACACCTGATTATTTATCTGGAGATTTAATTTGACAGCTTTATTATAGTGTGAGTTTGGGTTCTGGTTATGAATACTAGCTAACCAATTTTTTTCCTGATGCAGGTACTGGGTAATAGTCCTGAGAACTAGAGCATGTTTTTGAATGGGATATTGAAGCCCCTGAAGTATCCTGAACAGGGGACACCATTAAAAAAAGTGTTATAAAATGGCAGGTGCCTCCACCTGATAGGAGGGATTGATGTAAAAGTGTAAAGTGATTCATCCTTTCCACACCAACTATGTTTGGTCAGTGAAAAGAAATGTCAGACTGACACCTTCTTGATCAGGACTGGCCCCTTCACTAGGCAGACCTAGGCTGTCACCTCCTAGGACACCAATTCTGGTGGGGAGGGGGTGCATAAGCAGTGCCAGAATATAGCAGTGTTAATTATTCTTTCTTTCCCTCTAGTATTCCACCTCTGAAGTACTGCATAGTGGTATAAGAATGTAATATGGAGTTCTGTACCCTGCTTTCACTCTTGAATGTGAATTGCCTGTCTCAGCATTCATTTCCAAAAAGAAATGCTCTCAGACTGGATTTCTGAATCAACAGTAGCATCCTTCCATCTCTGAAGGGTTTCCCCCTTATAATAGACTGGGAGCTCTCTCCCACTGTATCCTCAAACCAGCATAGACTAGTCAGTCACTGATCGTCTGCATGAGCTGGTCATTTGATCTTATGGATGAGTAGCCGGCATGGCTCAAGTTAAAGCCAGAATTCTGCACTTCTTGGCTCGGGCACCAAAGTCAAACTTTGCCTAGGGTGCCAGAAACCCCAAGGCTGGTCCTATTCTTGATGAGACAGACAGAGTATTGGAAAGACTAGAATGAAGAAGCTGAGTGGAGAACTGCCTGAGGCACCCTAGGGGACAGGGTTTTCTTTGGGGGGAATCTGACATAACCAATTGTTGCTTGTAGGAGTACTCTTGATATTTAGCTCCATCTAATATCCAGTTTCTGTGTGTGTAAATAAACCAAATACTACAAAATAAACCAAATATTACAAAGGAAAAACACCATAAGCCTCCAGGGTGTACCCTCTAAAAGAATACCGAATAAAGGCTGCACCCTGGAATATCTCACTGTGTGCAGGAATGGGGAGTGTGTGTTACAACAGCTAAACTAGTTTCATTCAGCAGAATTATACTCAATCACAAACTTATGACTGAGTTACCAGTTACGTTCTTTCCCAAAAAGATTACTAGAGTTGTGGGTTATGTTTTCTTTTGGTTCTGGAGTGTGTGAATTGTTGCTATATGGCCTTTGGCTTATGTTTGGTTTACACATGCATAAACGTCACTTAATTTAGGAACATAGGAAGCTGCCATATGCAGAGTCAGACCATTGGTCTATCTAGCTCAGTATTGTCTTCACAGACTGGCAGCGGCTTCTCCAAGGTTGCGGGCAGGAATCTCTCTCAGCCCTATCTTGGAGAAGCCAGGGAGGGAACTTGGAACCTTCTGCTCTTCCCGGAATGGCTCCATCCCGAGGGGAATATCTTACAGTGTTCACACTTCTGGTCTCCCATTCATATGCAACCAGGGTGGACCCTGCTTAGCAAAGGGGACAAGTCATGCTTGTTACCATAAGACGCGCTCTCATTTACTGGCAACTGTCTATGAATGGATTTCACTGAAAACATTGTGTTTGAGATTACATAAGGAGATGACATCCCTCTGATGGCAGGTTCACACACTTGAACGTGATGTGATACATACAGCTTGATGCTGTAGTCATTAAGTGAGAGACATCTACAGGTATATGCAAACTAGCCTCTTGTTTCTATGAAAATTGCCAGAAGTCCGCACGTTAATGCACTTAAATCCATTTATTTCGACAGGCTCCTGAAGTGTACAATACTAGTTGTTTAAAATTGTGACAATTATTACGATTGGAGAGTTTTTTTAAAAAGGCATTCTGCACCTATAGAAGAAAACCTGGTCCTTCAGAAATCTTTGCAACTAACGAACGCCTAATGCAGAGAAACAAGACATATGGTTATGGCAGGTGAGAAAGGTCCCTTCTTCCACGAATCAAGCGGTGAAGATCTTATTTTTCTTTCCACGACAGAAGGCAATAATGTTCCCGGGCCTGAGGCAAACCAAACATGGTCTCCGCAGGCGTGGGCGACTCAGTTCTGAGTTGCGTGGGAGAGGAACGGAAAATCACGCCTGACGAGAGCGGATAAGAAAAGCCCTTCGGCCTGTTGCAGGCGCCCAAGCAGTGTGAGCGTGTTCGAGCGGGAGCTGAGGGTGACGACATCCTAGGCTGGGCGAGGCCTTTCCGCTGCTTCTCCTCCAGCGAGAGACAAAAAAGCCGGTGTGCCGGCCGGCCGGCTTCACGAATACAGGAAGGCGCCTGCGAATCTTATAGGCCCACACGTGCCTATGCGCGCGCTTAGCTCCGCCTGCAAGAAGACCCAGCACAGAGAATCTTGTGGCTCGCACGATCTGGAGTCTAGAACAGTGGAGGGGGCGGAGTCGCCGGTGACGTCACGAGCCGGCTTCCCAGCATTCGCGGCGTGCCGGGTATATAAGGGGTGTCCGACCGGCCAGACACTCCCCATTCAGTCGCCCTCGTCATCGGCTTTGTGCTCGTTTCTCGTCCTTCTTCTCCGTCGCAGTCGTTAAAACCGTCTTGACCACGGCGTTCAGCATGCCTGGGTATTCCAGTGAGAGGGACCGCGGGTGAGCCGTGGGGGCTCGGCTTAGTTGCCTCCCGATTGACTCCCGGCTTGCGCCTGAGGCTCGGGGGGCGGGGAGCTCGGGGGTCGTTAAAATGGCCGCGGCGGCAGAATGGAGCCGTCCTCCCCACACTCTTTGTTCTCGAGCGGCCGCTCAAAGCGCGCGGGGCGGGGGCGGGGAGGGGGAGAAAAGGAAGGGCGCGGGGGGTCCCCCCGCCGCGGAGGGGGCCGGGGCTGTGGCGGCCGCGTGTGCAGAGGGCTGTTCCTGGCTCTGGGCGGCTTCATTAAGATGGCGAAGGGGATGCGCGGGCGGGGGAGATGCGGGGGCATCCTCGAGGGAGGAAACGGAGGGGGTTGGGGGCGAGGGTAGGAGGGATCGCTCAGGTGTGGTGGTGGGGGAGAGGAGGAGGAGACGTCTGAATTAAGCTGCTCCTTCTCCTTTTTCTGCCGCTCTCTTGCCGAAACCGGTTTCCATTTGCCTTTTGTCTAATTCGAGCGGATGTTAATGGCTGGCCCCGCCATGCGGTGACTGAGGGGAAAATCAAAATGCCGGCGACTGCCTTTGTTTCTTTCTCTCTCTCCCCGCCCCGGCGTTAAAATGGATGCGCCGGCTGGAAAATGTGGCGTAGAGAGAAAAGACAAAAGGGGCTTGCTGCCGCCGCCGCTTGTGCAGGTTCCCTTTGTGTGGGGATGGCGCTTCTGGAGGTCGCTCTCCTTTCCCCCTATTTTTCTTCTCCTCTCTCCTTCCCCTACACGCTAAACAAAAGCTCAGAATTGGGATTGGTTTAGCGCGTGGAGGGCAGGCAGGCTGCTCTCCCGGCAGATGAATGGGGCTTCAGATTTAGAAACCCTGTGGGCGCCTGCGCACTGGGCCTTTCGGAATCCTCCTAGCGACCGGCCAGCAGAAGACGCTTCTCTGTTTCGAAAAGAAGTAACCCTTTCCCCGTGGCTCGGAAAGCAGGCTTCTTCTTACCGGAACAGTGTCTGTTTCATAAGGCTCCCCGCCCACCAGGAAGCTTGACGCAGAGAGGGAGTGCCCTAGCCTTTCTTACGAAATCTGTTTTTGTAGTCCAATAGTGGCGTTAAATTCAGACTTCCTGTACAGCTTCACCTCTTCTGCTTTACTGGTACTCTAAACGCAGGCATACTTTAACGTTGTTTTGACAAAGTTCGATGTTAAGTGTTGCAGTAATTAAGCATTACTTTAAAGGCTTCTTTTAAGTTCAACTTCTTAAGTGTTCAAATTTACCTTTTCAGGTTTGGTGGTCCCCGTTTTGGAGGCAGTAGAGGGGGATCTTTAGGTGGAAAGAAGTTTGGAAACCCTGGAGAAAAACTTACAAAGAAGAAATGGAATTTAGATGAGCTTCCCAAATTTGAGAAGAACTTCTACCAAGAACATCCTGATGTGGCCAGGCGTGCTATGGTATAAACACTAGTTTTCCTTGTATATAGACTTCCTTGTGTCTCACTAAACTTGCTGAAACCATAACTTTGCCATAGACAAAGTTATACCTATAACAGGTGTTTTAGTTCTCCTGCTTCTGTTTGTCTCTTGTATGGCTGTTGTCATGGTTTTTACTGTTTGACTGATCTTAAGGTTTTAAATGTTGATTTTTAAAATGGAGTTCTATTGTGTATTAACTTTTGTAAACTGTCTTGGTATGCCCTAAGAAAGGCAGTATAAATAAATACATGTGCAAACTGTCTGCATCTGTGATATAGAAACTCTAGGTAATATCCAGACTAGCTTGTCGTGACTCTGAAAGTCTAGTCATTACTAGTCTGCTTGTTGCTTGGCATTTACATTTTTTAGCTCCTCCGAAGAGTTAGTCTGTTGCAGCAAAAGCACAGATATGTGCCTTAAAGATTACAAACTTATTGTAGTATATGTGTTTGTGGACTGCAATAATACTGTAGTTCACAAAAGCCTTTGCTACAGTAAAATTATTAGTCTTTAAGGTGCCAGAGGACTTTGAATTTTTTATTAATGAGTAATGAGATTTTTTTTAATTTTGCAGCAAGAGATTGAACAATATAGAGCAAGCAAAGAGATCACAGTTAAAGGCCATAACTGTCCCAAACCAGTTATGAACTTCTATGAAGCTAACTTTCCTGGTAAGTAGTAAAATGTCATTGGTGGTAAACTCATCCTTGTGTATATGGTGTGTGTATATGGATGCCTGGACTAACTAGTCTGTTCTTCTGTCATGTAGCAAATGTTATGGAGGTAATCCAGAGACAGAACTTCACTGAACCAACTGCTATTCAGGCACAAGGCTGGCCTGTTGCCTTGAGTGGACTGGATATGGTTGGTGTAGCACAAACTGGATCAGGGAAAACATTGTCTGTAAGTAACTGATCATGTACCAACAAATGTGTTGTATTCATGAATGGTAATGTCCTTGAAGAAATAAATATGTGTGTTTCTCTCAACAGTATTTGTTGCCTGCCATAGTACATATAAATCATCAGCCATTCCTGGAGCGAGGAGATGGGCCTATTGTAAGTATTAACTAACTTGAAACTTAAGAGTTGATGGGGCGGGGAGGGGGGCTCGTCTTGAATGTCATTGCTGTATAATCAAAATGTACTAGCTGATCCCGCACAGAGCGTCTGTGTGACAGCACACTCCTCCCACCTTCTGCCCCATTCCCCTCCCCCAGCCTTCTGCCCCAGTCCGCTCTCCACCCAAGCCCTCTGCCCCATTCCCCTCTCCGCCAAGCCTTCTGCCCCAGCTTGCTCCCTCCTCCGTTTCCCCCTCTTCCTCATTTTTTCTCTCATTCGTGCTTCCACTCCCACCTCGGCTTTTTAGCCTGCTTGTGTTTCCCCTGCTGGCCGTTGCTGCCTCCTCCTTCCTCCAGTCACTGGTGTCCGGCGGCCAAGCATTCAGCCGGCTCCTTCCTGCACGGCCCTCCCTCTAGCGAGCGTCTTCCGAAGCAGTCAGCGGTTTCTGTGTCTGCCCAGCCAGGCTCCACCGCTTTCTCTCCCCGCAGCTTCCCCCCTCCCTTCTGCTCCAGTCCGTTCAGTTCTCCTCTCCACTTGCCCGCTTTCCTTCTTTTCCTTTCTCCCCAAGCGGCCACTTCCCTATGCGGCCAACCGCTTCCCAGCCAATCCGGCGCCTCCACCACCCAGCCAATCGCTGGGTTGCCGGGACGCATCCCCACAGAGGCACGTCTATGAGAATTAATAGCAATCTAGGCAATATCCTTTTTTCATATTGAACATATGTGTTTAAGTCATAACATTGTGCAACAGAAGCTTGCTAGCAGGTAGTAAAATAGTAACAAAAGGGGTCATATACCTTTTGGTAGTAAAGTTCAAAGTCAGCAAGCAAGTAGGAATGAACTTTTACCAAAACATTGTGTTAGAGTTGTAATTCAAACCAAAATAAATTGGTGCATCTTTGTGCAGTACTGAAACAGTTAAAACTAGAACTACCTCAGAACACAACTTAACTCTCTACTTGCACTTCTGTTCATAGTGTCTGGTGCTGGCACCAACTCGAGAATTGGCCCAACAAGTGCAGCAAGTGGCTGCTGAATATGGCAGAGCCTGCCGTTTGAAGTCCACTTGTATTTATGGAGGTGCTCCTAAGGGACCACAAATACGTGATCTGGAAAGAGGTATAAAAATGACTGTTCTAAAGCAGTGGTCTCCATACATGTAATCTCAGAGTATAATTGCCTTAGACTAGAGATTCAAACGTAGCTTAGGGAATTGGCTACCAAATGCCTTGTGTTTTCCCTTTAGGTGTGGAAATTTGCATTGCAACACCTGGAAGACTCATAGACTTCTTGGAAGCTGGAAAGACCAATCTCAGGAGATGCACCTACCTTGTCCTTGATGAAGCCGACAGAATGCTTGATATGGGATTTGAACCCCAAATCCGAAAGATTGTAGATCAGATCAGAGTAAGTGAACACTTAACTGACATTGCAGTGGGCAGTTGGGAGCTCTATGTTGAAACTTGGCACTTCCCTATTGTATTGCCAGCTTGTCAAACATTCTGGTTGGTTTGGGGAAAGTGGGGGTGGGGGTAAGTTGGGCTGACTAATTCACTGTTGAGAAATATCAAATTTTATTTTCAGCCTGACAGGCAGACTCTGATGTGGAGTGCAACATGGCCTAAGGAAGTTAGGCAGCTTGCAGAAGACTTCTTAAAAGAACATGTACACATCAACATTGGTGCACTGGAGTTAAGCGCAAACCATAATATTCTGCAGATAGTAGACGTATGTCATGATGTAGAGAAGGATGACAAGTAAGTAAACTGCGAAGCCTTTATACTGAAAGGAATGAAGTATAGCTGAAACATTACCTGGCATTCCTTTGGGATGACGGGAATAACAACAAATGTTTAGAAATTTATACACTTCTTTGGGGACGTATGAAAAGTTTGCTCTTTCCTCAAGCCATCCAAGCTTGAACTTCTTGAGGACAGATATGCATGCATAAAACTACTGTAAATCACCCTGTATCCATTGGGAATGAGTATTCTTTGTTGTTTGCTTTGAAAATCGTCTCAAAAGTGAGAAAAATCTAACCTTTACAGTAATCTTTATATTTGACTGCTTTTACTGAAGCCAGTTGTAGAAAGGTAAGAATTTCTAGAATGGTTCTTGCTGTTCTGACCAGACTTTTTATGCTTGTCAAAGGCTTATTCGATTGATGGAAGAAATTATGAGTGAGAAAGAAAACAAAACAATTGTATTTGTGGAGACCAAAAGAAGATGTGATGACCTTACAAGAAAAATGAGGAGAGATGGGTAAGTGTATTTCATGAACTAAACATGTGCAGCAAGCAACTAAAACTCTAGAAGAGTGGTTCCCAACCTGAAGACCTCCAGATGTTGCTGAACTAAAACTCCCATCATCCCCGGCTACAATAAACTGTCACTGGGGGTGACAGGAGTATTAGTTCATCAACATCTGGAGGACCCCAGGTTGGAAACCACTGCTCTAGATTGAAGAACGTTATGCTGCTAACTTGGCTACTGCAGTACAATCTCAGCACACAGGCTACACCAGTTTTGCAGTTCTTTCCAACGCCCTTTTGCTACAGTACACTTCTGGTAGTGATGAGTCAGGACTAGTCTGATAGGACATAAACTTAAAAGCCTGCTGTGCCACTACTTGCAAAGGTTTGTATGGCATGGCACAAAGTTTATAGTTGGGTCAGATACTGGTGCAAATAGGAATTGCCTGAGGCAAGGTTCCCATCTGTTATTGCCTCAGCAGCATATGGGCTTGGGCCACTTCTAAAGGAGAGGTAGTTAACCTAGTGGGTTAAGAAAATAAGTTTGAGGACTCCTTTGTGATGTAAACTATTGTAATTGCAGGTGGCCAGCAATGGGTATCCATGGTGACAAAAGTCAACAAGAGCGAGACTGGGTTCTAAATGGTGAGATTCAAATGTATAGCGGTAACTTGTATATGCCAGATGGAAGATGTGTGAAAGAACTAACTGGCTTCCCTCTGTTGCAGAATTCAAACATGGGAAGGCTCCTATCCTGATCGCCACAGACGTTGCCTCCAGAGGTCTAGGTTAGTACAACTGATGCTGGGTGATGCACACAATTTTAAAGAAAGTTCATTGCTTTCTTTAACCTCTGCATTTTTCTAAGTTTTTTCACATAAAGGTGCAGTCTTTGTGGCAAGGCCTAGGCATGACAATCGGAGGACTCGAGGGGGATGGAGGACTAATGGAAGTGATCGTCTGGACGCTTCCAGTCCAATAGAGAGGTGAAAGTTGAGCATTGTGTGCCAGTAATCTTCAAAAGGCAAAGACAAAAAACTACGATCTCATAAACTGTTCTCTCAAATGGTAGCTTCATTCACGGTTCACTTTTGCCCGGTTATTTCTACTGTTCCATGCTTTGCATGACTGCCATGGTGCACTGCTGTTTAGTTTGTGTGCATACTGTTTGCTGTGGTCTGTGAGTCTTTGGATTTCAGTGAGTTTGCTGAAATGTCGAAGAATAATGGCAAACTACAGTGGTCTCTGAATTTTTTTTCCCCCAACTTTTGAAATGGAGAGAGCAGCTTTAAAATGTACTGAGCCTTGTACAAATTGGTGAGTACTGGCACATGAAATTTGAAAGTCCACCTCTCATTGACAAGTTGGGGTGGGAAAGCAGTGGCTTTTCAAACCTGGAGTTCCTCCGTCACGTATACCCTAACCGTCATGTCGAGACCTGCCAGAGGGAGACACTCAAGTGAACGCTGGCTTCTTGGAAGCGCTTGCCTAGACGAGACACAGTGCATGAAAACAACTTGATGACCTTTCGGGGACAGGTATGTTTTTCTTGCAGCTGCGGTTGAAAGGTCTTGGCAAGACGAGCAGTGTGGCCCTCTTTTTGAGCTTCTGGTGTGTGGCAAGACCTCATTTTTATATGGAGGTCCCTTGAGAGCACACGAAGAGGCTACTGTGAACTTTGTGGTCCTACTGCAAGAAGCATTCAGATGTCACTTGACTTGTAGGGGCACCCTGTGGTAAGGCTTTAGGTCACAGGGTGAATTACAAAGAGTTTCAGAAGGGAGTATGCATCCATGATCTCAGGCCTTTCCTTTTTTGCAGGAATAGATAATTAACATTCTTTGCAGCGGTTAGCATCTTAAAAAATATAATTGTCTAACTTGCTTTTTCATCTGGCTGTTGTGGTGTGCAAAATTTTGTACATTGCTTTTGCTGCACTGCAACACTTTACAGATGTGGAAGATGTGAAATTTGTCATCAATTATGACTACCCTAACTCCTCTGAGGACTATATCCACCGAATTGGACGAACTGCCCGCAGCACCAAAACAGGCACAGCATACACATTCTTTACACCTAACAATATAAAGCAAGTAAGCGACCTCATCTCTGTACTTCGTGAGGCTAATCAGGCAATCAACCCAAAATTGCTCCAGTTGGTTGAAGACAGAGGTTCAGGTAAAGCTTGATTTTATTAATAGTACCTTCTGATTTACAGCAATGCTCTAATAAATGAAAAGCTATTGTTTTGTTTTTTATGCAAGTTGATATGTACATCTCTAGGCAGTATACAAAAATTTAAAATATTTAAAAGATTAAAATACGATACAATAAAAAGAATAGAATAAAAGTTATTAAAACAAATTCTTTAAAATTATTAGAACAAGTTTTTAAAACTATTAAAAATTAATTCTAGTTAAAAGCCTGTGAAAACTGGAGAGTCTTGAGAGTCTTCCTGAAAACAGAGAAGGAGATGCTCTTATTTCAGCAGGGAGCATATTCCAAAGCCCTGGAGCAACCACAGGGAAAGCCCGGTCCTGAGTCGCCACCAAACGAGCCAGTGGCAACCGTAATTGGACCTCTCCAGAAAATCATAACAGACACCAGGGTTTATGACAATGGAGGCACTCGCTTAGATAGCCTGGACCCAAGCCATTAAGAGCTTTATAGGTAATAACTAGCACTCTGTATTTCATCTGGAAACATATTGGCAACCAGTGCAGTTCATTTAAAACTGGTGTTATGTGGCCCCTTTGTATTGTCCCAGAGACCAATCTGGCTGCCACATTCTGTACTAATTGTAGTTTCCGGACTACGTACAAAAATGGCTCCATGTAGAGCGCATTACAGCAGTCAAACCTGGAGGTTACCAGCATATGTACCACTTTTTAAAGGTCATTCACCTCTAGAAGTGGACAGAGCTGACGTATCAGCCAAAGCTGATAAAAAGCTTTGGGTTCAGGAGTGCTCCCAAGCTATGTAACCCCATCCAGAACAGGCAGATCTAAATCATCTCTTGGGCCCTGGCCTTCCACAGTCAGTACTCTGTCTTATTTGTATTCAACTTCAGTTTGTTACCCCTCATCCAGCCCATTACTGCCTGCAGGCATTCATTTAGGGAAGATATGCCATTTCCTTTATGCCTAGATCTTTACACCGCTAAAATGGAGCGAGTTTCCAATACCGCACCAGAAAATAACTAAAGCTGTATTGCAAAAATATGACACACCTTCCTTCATTAATTCCCTGACCACTCCTCTAAGCTTTCTTCAACTACATTCCCTTATACTTCTGCTCTTGTAGTTTGATGCATCTTCATTGATTGTCACACCACCTCGGTAGCTGAGGTGGACAAGTGATCGCCTCAAACAATTTCATCCTCACCTCTTATTCTTATTCCTGCTTCCACTTCCCTGCACTCTGTGTCATTTAACTTTTTAAACAAAGATCCCTGTCCTGAAGGGCTTGCAGTCTTTAACATAATGTACATAAATGGTGTATAACTTTTGCAGATGTAACTTTAGTTCTGTTACCTATGACATGATCATATCCGTTTATAAGCCTTTAGAGGAAACAATTGGAGAACTTGAGCTTCTGCAGCATTGGGAGTCTGGGTTGTGAGTATCTGTAACTTGTCTCTTTTTACAGGTCGTTCCAGAGGTGACCGACGTGACAGATATTCTGCGGGCAAAAGAGGTGGATTTGGTTTTAGAGAGAGGGAAAACTTTGAAAGAACCTATGGTGCAGTGGGCAAGAGAGACTTCGGTGCAAAAGCTCAGAATGGTGGCTATGGTGCTCAAGGTTTTGGTAATGGAACTGCCTTTGGAAACAGCTTTGGTGCAACTGGCATGCAGGGTGGCTTTAGGGCTGGTACTCCAGCTTACCAGAATGGCTATGATCAGCAGTATGGAAATAACATGGCAAACATGCACGGTGCAATGAACCAACAGCAGTATGCATACCCTGCAACTGGCACTACGCCAATGATAGGTTATCCAATGCCAGCAAACTACACCCAATAACTTAGAAGTATATTTAAGTGTCTTGTTTTTCATAATTGCTCTTTATATTGTGTGTTGAGACAGGATAGTTATTTAAAATCTTATGGAACATGCAGAAATGTCTGCAGTGCAGCAGTAATTATGGTGCACTTTTCCGCTATTTAAGTTGAATATTCTCTACATTCCTGAACAATTTTTAGTTTTTTGTACTAGAAAATGCAGGCAGTGTTTTCACAAAGTAAATGTACAGTGATTTGAGATACAGCAACCGGAGGCAACGCATGGCCTTCCAATAAAGATATTTGAAAACCGAACTTGATTTTGTGCATGAAATGAGCCGTGGGGAGTGGGGAGCCTGCCATGCAGCTATAATCATTGCAACAAATATAGCAGATTCAGGATAAAAGGGGAACAAGATTACTTGACTTCATGAAAGTAGTGCTTTCAGAGTTGTGTGTATACTACTAAGAACCAAGTGGGGAAAAAGATCAAACTATCTTCCTGACATTCTGTTTTGTCACTGCACTAGAGTCCCATGCTGTGTTAGAGGCAAATAACAGGCCCATTAATTCCAGCAAAAGCAAATAAGCTTGGACTCTACTGTAAAAACTAGTGCCTGATACTTGGCAAGTTGCTTTTTTACCATTAATCATTTTGAGACCGACTTGCATGAGCTAAAACTTACATGCTGCTTTTCAACATCTGGATACTGTACCCATGGAATGGTGGTGTTACTACTGCGAATAAAATGTACATCCCTTATCCAAGCAAAAGCCAATAAGTCGATATCCTTGATTGAAAGAACAAACTGAAATTGTAGGTACAGGGCAGTTCTTGTATTAAACTACAGTCCCTTTCTGCAATATGAGCAGGGAAGAGGAAATAATTCAACATGCAAGCAAAATAGAATTCATTAATACATTCCTCAAATAGCTTTGCATGACCCAACAGCTATCTGTAAATTTTTCTCCATTTCTTAGGCTTTGTTGGGGTGTGTGTTCTCTATCATTTGGAAGTGTGGTGATAGATGTTTCGAGTACAGGGTTGTGTACTTCAAGGGAGGAACTTCTCCAGCTATAAGCTTCTGAAAACAGTTCCTTCCTTCTGTAGAACAGGAATTGGCTGCTGCCCCAAGCAAATCTTGGTCGGTGCCCTTCCTATTTTGGTTTCTCAGCTCTCTAGGAAGAATGCAGCATTGCAGACAAAATTGAGTACCTGAAAAGTGCATTAGGTTTCCAAATGTAAAAGGCTGTGATTTGAAATACTATATTTCCTGATATAAGCACAAGCTATTAACAGGCCAAGAAATATTCTATCAGATTCGTGCTAAAGTGGCTCAATCTTTATCAGTCAGGCCTTATCTTTAGTACAAGATAGAAATGTTAAATCCTGCAACACTGCTTCTCATTCACATATGAAAACTATGAATTAGGAGGCCATTTGCTTAAAAGAAAACGAAGTTGCAGTATGAAAAGCTTAATATTTACATGCTGCTTTTCAACATCGATTCTCAACAGTTGACCTAGAGAGAGGAATAAGATGGGGAACATTTTCTCCACAAATCCTTGCACAGTCTTCAACCAGTTTTTGCAGCACAATTTTGAGACAAGAGGTTACTTGGGCTTCCCCCCTGCTCAAAGATCAGACAAGGCCTTTTAAAGACTGCCTTGTATGTATTCATATAAACAAATCCTAGTATTAAATCTATATGCATGTTTTTTTTCACCTAGTGGCCTCATGCCTGTCTGTCACTCTTGGAACTTGTGGAGTCTAGTGTACTAAATAACCTATAATAGGATTATTCTGACTCACTGGAACTTGAATATGGCTGACTTTTCTCCCTTCATAACAGGCTCAGCAGGCTTAATGCTTGTCCTCTAAGCTCCATCTAATGGAACTAGGTTATAACCATGACTGAGCAAATGTTGCATGATGGAAATTTCCATTGGCCTGCTGATGAGTCAGACGATGCCAAATAAGAACTTAATTGGTAGCTGAGGCAGAGTAGCCTCTCACATACTGTATGTACGGTAGAGAAAATATAGTTTTAAATCTGGTTCACTTTAATAATACCAAGGGCCAGGAGGACACTGCAGCGCATACTCAGTGATTACCACAAGATCCAGGTCTCAAGGCTTGCATGTGCAGCATTCTGGTGGGACTCTTTCTTTTCTGCAATAGAAACCCCATGTTCTAAACGGGTACAATTTCCTGTGTACAGTGGTAAATGTAGATCTGATTTACTTAACCAAAGGAAATTGTGGCATTTATATAATGTAACTATGAACACTATAGAGTCTACAGAGCAGATGGAGTGATCAATGTGGCTCTAATCCATGTTGTGGATGTTGCTAAGGGCTTACACGAAATCATCTCAATATTGTAGATGCATTTATCTGGGATAGTCATTTCAGCTAAGTACTGTATTCTCAGTCATGAATAATGTTAGAATCAGTCCACATCTACCTTGAGTGAGGGAAATCCAATTTCCAATCACTATTGCAGCCAGTATGGGTACTATATAAGGCCTAACAAATTGATGCTGTGCTCCCTCTAGTTTAATTCCAGATGTGCAGAAAAGCCAGCCAGTGAAGCAAGTGCAATCATGGCTATTTTTCTCAACCAGCCTACATGCTTGCTGTTAGGTCCCAGAACTAAAACTTGGATCTGAAGTTTTTTGTGTGTTTTTAAGCCCAAATTGAGGTTGTTGGACTCTTAGAATTTGTGAATTAACTGTGTTGAGGTGAGAAAACAAAAACATGTATCTCCAAGACAGTTCTAAAGAGATAAGAGCAATGGCAAGTACAACGTCCACAATCTAAAGACTATAGAATTTGTTCCTTCCTGAATCCAGATAATCCTCAACTATTATAACTCTCTCCACCACATCATCAGCCTGCACCTTTCCTCTGGCTCCTTTCCTGATGTATTCAAAACATACAACTGTGTCCATTCTTTCTCCCTGCCTAACAGCCCATTTAACCACTTCACTTCCATCCCTACTTCTGGAGCACGTGCTGGTTTGACTTTCTTTCAGCTACCTCTTGGCACCCTTTAATATGACTTCTGCCCTTCATACTCCACTAGAACTGCCCTTGCTAAAATCCTGGATTATCTATGCCCTAGCCAGACATCAAGTCATCTTAAGTGGCGCAGCGGGGAAATGCTTGACTAACAGGACATTGCCGGTTCAAATCCCTGCTGGGATGTTCCCCAGAGTATGGGAAACACCTATATCAGGCAGCAGCAATATAAGAAGATGCTGAAAGGCATCGTCTCATACTGTGTGGGAGGAGGCAATTGGTAAACCCCTCCTGTATTCTACCAAAAGAAAACCACATGGCTCTGTGGTTGCCAGGAGTTGAAATTGACTTGATGGCACACTTTAGCCAGACATCACATTGTACATGCAGGTTGTGTATACGTTTACATGTTTGTGTGAATGACTACATGTGTCTGCTTTAAACGTGAATCTGGGTACAGACCCCCTCAAATGCAGGATACAGATAGGAAGTGTACTATTGTATATATACAGATCACACTAGCCATCTTCAGATGTTAAAAATATTCTGTACTTGCATACAGCATCCTGAGAACGCACCTGCAAGCCCTCCCCTACTGATGCAGAAGCTGCATCTGGCCACTGGCCGCAGTTAACAGTGTCTGCAGATGGCAGCACCCTCACTGTGGACAGATTCTTTCCATGACTGGAAGGCTGGGACATCCCAGCCTTCCAATCACAAAGGATCTGTCCATGGTTACAGCCTTTGTCATTGCAGTGGACAATGCAGGGGTGAGGCTTCTGAGCACATCAGCACTGGGGCAGGCTTGCTGCATGCATGCTCTCAGGATGTTGCACACGAGCACAGCACGCTCTCCATTTTAGCCTCGTTTTCTTAAGGAAAGGAAGTCCTTAAATCATGTCGTTTGTGATCACCCATCTCTCTCCCTCTCCCTGTGTCCGTCCGTCCCCCTCCCCACCATCAACTTGGCAATGCCTGGACCAATATGAATTGGGTACAGTTCTAGGAATGCACAGGGACACCTCAGTAGTGTAGCTGGTAATGATGTCATCCACCCTGATTAAAGATAGCGAACGTGTAAATGTTTGAGACACAAGTGGGCTAGCTTGTGAACTGCCTAACCAATTGGAACCAAATGTGGTGCGGTTGTAATGAGTGACACATAGGGACACCTCAACTGCATAGTTTGTGATTATGTCATCCAGTCCAATTAAAAATGGTGGTCACATGAATGTTTGATGCACAAGTGGGCTAACTTGTGAACCACCTAACTAGTCTGAACCAAATTTGGAACAGTTGCAGGGACACGTAGGGACACCTCAATGGCATCATTTGTGATGATGTCATCCACCCCAATTCAAGACGGCAGATGCATGAACATTTGAGGCACAAGTGAGCTAACTTGTGAACTGCCTAACTGATTTGGACCAAATTTAGTTGAGTTATAGGGAGAATGAAAGGCAAGTAGGCTGATTAGTTCTTACCAGAACTACTCGTTTTATTTATTTATTCATTTTTACATTTATATCCTGCTCTTCCTCCAAGGAGCCCAGAGTGGTGTACTACATACTTGAGTTTCTCCTCACAACAACCCTGTGAAGTAGGTTAGGCTGAGAGAGAAGTGACTGGCCCAGAGTCACCCAGCTAGTATCATGGCTGAATGGAGATTTGAACTCGGGTCTCCCCGGTCCTAGTCCAGCACTCTAACCACTACACCACGCTGGCTCTCTTGTTTTGACACCTGAAGGGGTCTAGTGGGATCTGTATGTGCGTATACAGATTGTACAACATGTGAATAGGGCTCTTCTCACTGCCAAATTCAGTTCAACATATCCATTAGGGAAAGTTCTTCTGCCTTTCCCTGAAGGGTTCCTTTTACTGAACAGTATTAGAGACTTAAGCCCTATTGAGAGATTATGATGTATGAGCGTACAGATGCCTGAACACAGGTCCATGTTTTTGTGTGAATGACTTGCACGTGCCACCGTTTTAAAAGTGAATCAGGGTACAGGCCCCTCAAGTAAATGGTACAGATAGAAAGTTATTGCACTACTTGTGTTCATCAGAATATGCAAATAATTGTACCTTGTACACCTGTCTGAGTGTTCAATATGTCACCTGTCATATGAATAGGGCTTAAATGTTATGATGAATGTCCTATCTGTATTTGAGGGATTTGTATTCTCTTTTAAAATGAACACAGGTATAGTCATTCACAATCCCTTCCTCATATTCTTGAGAAAGGCTGTTTAGACAGTTAAATAGCTGATCACTATAGCTGCGACCTGTTCTTCTCCCTCAGATGAGGATTGTATCTGAGGATTATGGGTTGTCATGACCTACTGCTCCGAGACAGGGCCAATCAGAAAAGTTTTCTCTAGCAGGAGGGAGGGGCAACCCCCTCAGCCTTCAGTCGTTTGCCCTGTCTCGCTCCAGCAGGTGCATGTTTTGCTTCGCTCCACAAGATTATTGAGTATAATTTTTGACTTCTTTTCTCCTCTGTCCCATCATTTTTTGGTTACCCCCTCTCTTGACTGTATGTTCCCTTGAGACCAAGGTGGTGGATCTGGAGAAGCTCAGAGAGACAGAGAGTAATGCGGACGAGACCTTCAGGGATGGTGGTAGAAGCATCCCACTCCAGGGCTGATAGCTCCTCTGCTGTCAGGGAGAATGAAGGTCTCAGGCAAGGAGGACATCAGTCTGAGGAAGAGGGAAATGTTCCTTTAGAGGGACCCCTTCCGTGGAATATGAGCCCATATCCTCTCACACAAGGGATACTCCTCCGGGGAGTGGGGGCCTCCTTGTAATGGGTGATTCAATCATTAGAGATATAGAGAGATGGGTTTGTGACCCGCGTGTTGACCGCACCGTGACTTGCCTGCCTGGTGCGAAGGTTGCGGACATCACGCAGCATCTAGATAGGCTCTTAGGCAGTGCTGGGGAGACAGCTGTTGTGGTGCACGTTGGCACCAATGATGTGGGGAAATGTAGTCGAGGGTCCTAGAAGCCAAATTTAGGCTGATAGGTAGCATATTGAAGTCCAGGACCCCCAAGGTAGCATTCTCAGAAATGCTACCTGTTCCATGTGCAGGTACAGTGAGACAGGCAGAGTTTGAGGGGTTTCAATGCGTGGATGAGACGTTGATGCCGGGAGGAGGGACTTAGATTTGTTAGACACTGGGATACATTTTTGGCCATGCCTGGGGAACAGCGGATGAGAGCTGGGCAGTATCTGGTTTGGCAAATGCCATCCTTTAAAGTGCGAGGGTGCAAAGGATTCAGATAAAACAGAAGGGGACAGAGCAGAACTACATAAAGAGCAGACAGAAGGCTATGCCAGCCGGTCCAAGAGTCCAAAGAAAGATAGCATACACCAGGTGAGAGATTCAGCGTATAGATGCTTATATGCCAATGCCAGAAGCCTCTGAGCCAAGATGGGTGAGCTGGAGTGCTTAGTTGTTAATGCAGAAATAGAGATAGTGGGCATAACAGAAACATGGTAGAACAGTGAGAACCAGTGGGACACTGTTATCCCTGGATATAAACTCTTATCGAAAGGACAAGAAGGGGCACCTTGGAGATGGAGTAGCATTGTATGTTAAAGAAGGGATAGAGTCTAGCAAGGTAGAAAACCTAGGTGGACTGGAGTCATCCACAGAAACCCTGTGGGTGGCAATACAAGGCCTGAAAGGAAATGTACTACTGAGGACCTGCTATTGCCCTCCGGATTAAAATGCTGACAGTGACTGGGAGTTGCAGCAGGAAATCAGGAGGTGTCAAAGAGAGGAAGAGCTATAATAATAATGGGTGACTTCAATTACCCACCCATAGACTGGGTAAATTCACAGTCGGGTCATGACAAAGAGGTCAGGTTTCCAGATACATTGAATGACTGTGCCCTAGAACAGTTGGTTGTGGAACCAACCAGAGAGAAGGCGACCTTGGACTTGATCCTGAGTGGCACCCAGGACCTGGTGCGTTATATCAGTGTCATCAACCCTTTAGGGAACAGTGACCATAGTGCGATCAAATTCAGCATACATGCGGGCAGAGAATCACCAAGGAAGTCTAACACAGACATTTTGAATTTCACTAGAGGAAACTTCTCCAAAATGAGGAGTATGGTGAAAAGAAAGCTGAAAGGGAAAATCAGGAGAGTCATTTCTCTCCAGAAAGCATGGAGTTTACTCAAAACCACAATACTAGAAGCCCAGTTAGATTGTATACCCAAAAGGAGGAAAGGTACCACTAAGTCCAGGAGGATGCCAGCATGGCTAACGGGTAATGTCAAGGAAGCCATAAAAGGGAAGACTTCCTTCCAAAATCGAAGGCCTGTCCAAATGAATAGAACAGAAAGGAACACAAACTCTGGCAAAAGAAATGCAAGGTGACAATAAGGGAGGCGAAAAGAAAGTTTGAGAACATTTAGCTAAAAGCATCAAGGAGAATAACAAAAACTTCTTTAAATACATCAGAAGCAGGAAACCTTCCAGGGAGGCGGTTGGGCCATTAAACAATGAGGAAGTGAAAGGGATTATTAAGGAGGATATGGAGGTGGCAAACAAGCTAAATGAGTTCTTTGCGTACGTCTTCACGGTAGAGGATACTGAGCATAGACCTGTTCCTGAATCAGGCTTTTCGGGGATGGAGGCTAAAGAACTGAGTCATATAGAAGTGACAAGAGATGATGTTCTAAACTGTCTGGAAAAACTGAAAACTAGCAAATCACCAGGGCTGGATGGCATCCATCCAAGAGTCCTCAAAGAACTCAAAAGTGAAATTGCTAACCTCCTTGCTAACATACTGTATATAATTTATCCCTGCAATCAGGCTCTGTACCGGAGGACTGGAAAGTAGCAAATGTAACAGTGATTTTCAAAAAGGGTTTCAGGGGTGATCCGGGAAATTATAGGCTCTTAACGTCTGTTCTAGACAAATTGATGGAAAGCATCCTCAAGGATAAAATTGTAAAGCACATAGAAGAACAGGCCCTGCTGGGAGATAACCAGCATGGCTTTTACAAAGGTAAATCTTGCCTCACAAACCTTTTGGAGTTCTTTGAGAGTGTCAACAAGTGTGTGGATCAAGGTGATCCAGTTGACATAGTATACTTGGACTTCCAAAAAGCTTTTGACAAAGTTCCTTGTCAAAGACTCCTGAGGAAACATAGCAGTCATGGGATAAGGGGACAAGTACATGTGTGGATTGCTAACTGGTTGAAAGACAGGAAACAGAGGGTAGGGATAAATGGAGAGTTTTCACAATGGAGGGAAGTAAGAACTGGAGTCCCCCAGGGATCTGTACTGGGACCGGTGCTTTTTAATGTATTCATAAATGATCTAGAAGTAGGGGTAAGCAGAGAGGTTGTCAAATTTGTAGATGATACCAAACTCTCTCGGGTAGTGAAATCCAAAACGGACTGTGAGGAGCTCCAAAAGGATCTCTCCAAACTGGGGGAGTGGGTGACAAAATGGCAAATGTGCTTCAATGTTGGCAAGTGTAAGGTGATGCACATTGGGACGAAAACCCCCAACTTCAAGAATATACGCTGATGGGATCTGAGCTGTTGGTGACTGATCAAGAGAGGGATCTTGGGGTCATGGTGGACAGCTTGTTGAAAGTGTCAACTCAATGTGTGGCAGCTGTGAAAAAGGTTAATTCCATGCTAGGGATCATTAGGAAGGGGACTGAAAATAATACTGCTAATATTATAATGCCGTTATACAAAACTATGGTGTGGCCACACCTGGAGTGCTGCGTACAATTCTGGTCACCACATCTAAAAAAGGACATTGTTGAACTGGAAAAGGTGCAGAAGAGGGCAACCAAGATGATCAGGGGCCTAGAGCACCTTTTTTATGAAGCAAGGCTACAACATCTGGGGCTTTTTAGTTTAGAAAAAAGACGACTGCAGGGAGACATGATAGAGGTCTATAAAATCATGCATGGTGTGGAGAAAGTGGATAGAGAGAAATTCTTCTCCCTCTCACATAACACTAGAACCAGGGGTCATCCCATGAAATTGATTGCCGGGAAATCTAGGACCAACCAACAGTATTACTTTTTCACACAATGCATAATCATCTTCTGGAAATCTCTGCCACAAGATGTGGTGATAGCCAACAACCTGGATGGCTTTAAGAGGGGTTTGGATAACTTCATGGAGGAGAGGTCTATCAATGGCTACCAGTTGGAGGGCTGTGGGCCACCTCCAATCTCAAAGGCAGGATGCTTCTGTGTACCAGCTGCAGGGTAGTAACAGCAGGAGAGAAGACGTGCCCTCAACTCCTGCCTGTAGGCTTCCAGCGGCATCTGGTGGGTCACTGTGTGAAACAGGATGCTGGAGTAGATGGGCCTTGGGCCTGATCCAGCAGGGTTGTTCTTATGTTCACAGAAGAATATTTTTTTATTTATTGTTAAATTTATATGTAAATATGTACAAATACCTCAATACACGTACAACATAATGTCTGAATAGAGGATTGAGTGGCATCAGTGTAACTAACAAGAAAGCTTTTGAGGTTGCATAACACACAACAGAGCAGCAAGTATTTGGGTTTGTCTGTACCTGTTATATAACTGTCTGGCATGGAGCTTGCAAAGCTACAGAAGCATGCCTGGACCAAATGGGTTGGCAACCCCACAGAATAACTACTGGAATTACACTGGACACTGTTGTGGACTTCCCTGGCTGTCTACACAGCCTAAGGCATGCGGAAAGTGCTGTCCTCTGCAAAGGATTGCCTGTGTAGAACATAGAAAGTAATGAGTAGCAGTAATGAAAGTCAGTAGCTGTGAGGCATGGTCTCTGGACCTGGATGCATGTAAAAAAATCACATAAATAAATGTTTGCAAGCAAGTGATAGTATAAGTGATCAAGCTGTGTCCCTGTTCCCATCCCAGCCACCCTGCCAGGGGAAAGAGAGTGCAGTCAGTGACCACACCAATACCTTTCCCTCCCCTGTGGCGAGTTGCAGTGGAACTCTGCATGCAGTGACTGCATGCAGGCTGCAATTCTGAAAAACATAAGGACTCATGAGTGTTTGGCCATAAGTAGCAATGAGTACCTGGCATTAACTAAAGGAGAGTATATTTCTGCATCTCCTTAGCAGCTGCAGAAAGAATGGTTAGCCAGCACAGTTTAAGGGGGGCGGGGGGGGAGCAAAAACATGAGACACATTTATAGCATTCATACTTGTGAGGAATGCTTCCGGACGCCTTTGTGTGGGTGCATCATTCTTGCATTCCCAGTTGGGGTGTTAGAGCAGAAAAACTGGGCCTTTGTGCATGGGATCCTGAGGCAGCAGAGAACTTCTGAGAGTTCTGAGAAGACAAATGCTAACAAAATGCTCTTCCCATCTATGCTTTGAGGACAGCAAGCTATTTGTGCAAAGAAAGTGCCCTTTCTCTATAGTCATCCAGGGATGGTCCTTCTGTGAGGGAAGGTGAGGTGGTCACTTCAGGCACAGGTGTCAAGAGGGGTGCAGGGGGTGGCAAGCACTGCCTCTTCTGCCACCCACCACAGGCACACAAGTCTTTTTATTTTATGAATAATTGAAAAGCTGGGCGCCCTTCCCGCTGGTCGCCTGAGTCATCCCCTATGCTTCAACCCGGCCTTGCACACACAGCCATGTTGAAAACAGACAGTACTCCCGACTGCAGGGGGTCCCTTGCGGAGCAGGAGCACCCCGCAATGTGAAGGGAGCCGCTCTGCCCGCGTATCTCTATGTTGCTGTGCCCTGCCCTGTACGATTTGCCTGACACAGTGTGGTTATTCTGTAAATGGCAGACTTCACTATGCTGGAGTCTGCGTCTGTGTGGCTTTTTCATCTATCTCTACGTGAGCGATAATAATAACCAATAGAAACAAAGAGTCCCCCACACAGACTTCTTTTCCGGTTTCAATTTGAACTCCTCCACAGACGAACCAGAAGCACAACGCACAATAGGGGAGCCTCTCTACTGCTGAAAGAGAGAGTGGCACGTGGCATCTGTTCTATGTCTTGACCCCCCCCCCCTCCATATTCAATTCGGAACCGGAACTATAGCTTTGTTCCTGTTCTGTCTCTTTGATTAGAGAAATGACGTTTTCTTCTTCCGCTCGCTGGCCAACGCGAAATGCGCATGCGTAGACGGGAGACTCCGCTACTCTATGCTTCTATTTCTTGTTTTTGTCCGCAAAACAGGGCACGTGCTCTCCTCCAACGCGTCCTCGTGGGTGGCTGGGGGGGGGGGTGGCACGGGCGAGCAAGCAGAGCGCCGCCGCGTAGAAGAAACATGCTGCTGAGCGGCTCGTGCTGTGGATGCTGTTGCCGTTTCTTGTTTCGGGCAAGGACTGGAGCGCTTGGCCCAAGCCGGTCCCTGGGAGGAAGGCATTTTGGATATTTTAGGGCGCTAAGGCCACTCAGAAGGGGAAGGCTAGAGAAGCAGAGACTGCTTGTGGGGGTCCCTTGGTTGCGTGTACCGAGTCCCAGGCTCCCTGTGGGGGATGCGGGAGTGCAATGGGAGCTTCCTAGGGCTCCTGCTACGTCTTTGCTCACCCACTGGCGTTTTTCTTCGGGTTCTCCAAGCAGCAGCAGCAGCAGCAGCACTGGACAGCAGCATCAAGAGGCTGTCGAAGTACTCCTGGATGTCTGTCAAAGGAGGCACTTCCTAAGAGGAGGGGAGGAATGCCCAAAGCCCACGTGGGACTCTTACCTGAGGGGAGGCCATCTGGGCCTTGGGGCTCTGGGGGTCGAGTTGAGGAAGAACCTCGCTGCTCAGTGGTGGGAATCTGTGGTTGTGTTTAGGGAGCAAGTGCTGGCAGTTGATTCCCCGGTGCATCGCTCCTCAAATGCTGGCAAGCTGCCATTGGGGGAGGCCTTTAGAGCAGTGCACCCCACCGCTCTTTGGAAAGCCCTGGAGAATGGAGAGTTAAGCAGAGAGCAGGTGCTGGCCACTCTGGAGAGGATGCTGAAGATGTCTGGGGAGCTGCGGGACAGCCTTCTTCACGGTATGGTTTTTAGCTTTCTTTGGAAAGTCACATACTGGCCCCTTCACTGGATCACTATCCTCTTTCCTTTTGCAAAGGAAAAGGCAGGAGAATGTTCGTTTTAGAAGCTGCATCTTGAAAGTGCTTATGAAAAGCTTGTTGTGTGGTGTTTTGTTATTAAATGGTGTATTCTTTTTCGATGCTTAGTTTCTGAATTCAACATTGATATTTTTCTAAGAGCATGATGCCCAGGATGCTTCTTGATGGAGTGTATTGCTAATGTCAGGTGTGTGGGAGTTCTGCACATCTCACAACTTTACAACACCAAACCTGTATGGTACTTGACACCTCTTTGGCTGAGGTACACTTTCTCCCATTTGTGCAGCAGTTGCTGGGATGTGTAACTTTAGAAATATAGTAACCTCTCAGGTGATGGGTGGTATTTGAGTGTCTGGGCACCTGTGCGTGAGAAAGAGATAAAATGTCCTGTTCCTGTTTTGGGAACTTTCAGTATAAAGGTGAAGAAGATTAAACATATTGAATTCTTAACATGTTCTCAACATGCAGGCACAACAGATCTTTCAAGCCTAGCAGTTCAGAATTGTAGCCCAGGCTGTGTGTACAATGTAGCATAATGAAGCAATTGTAATCATGAGTTTGCCTGTAAAAATAAACTGTGTAGTTAAGTCATTCACTACCCAATGTGTTAGCTAGATTTCCTCCTGAGTTATTTCTTCTTATAAACTAGAATGTATCTGAAGATTGTTTTCTTTGACAGGTGCCTTGGAGCACTATGTTGAGTGCCTGGAACTGGTAAACAAGAAGCTGCCTTTTGGGGTTGCTCAAATTGGAGTGTGTTTCCATCCAGTAACAAATAATGAAAAAGAGAACCATGTGAGGTATAATAACATAGGCTTTAAAAATTGTTTTTCATGAGCTATATGGCCATAGAGCTGGTCTTGTGGTAGCAAGCCTGAATTGTCCTCTTTGCTACACGTGAGCACTGTAAGAAATTCCCCATAGGGGTTGGGGCCACTCTGGGAAGAGCATGTCCCAAGTTCCCTCCCTGGCATCTCCAAGATAGGGCTGTGAGAGATTCCTGTCTGCAACCTTGGAGAAGCCGCTGCCAGTCTGGGTAGACAATACTGAGCTAGATGGACCAAGGGTATATGGAGCTGCCTATGTTCCTAGATGCTTACTCCATTCCCGAAAGAAAAATAGTCTCTTGCATTTGCTTGTGTGTTTAAGTGTTAACTTGCTGACCCCTTGCTGTTGTCTAAAGAATAGGTGAAAGGACAATGGCTTCTCTGGTGTGGTACAGCTCTGCTAGAACTGCTGGACAGTGGCTTGACTACTGGTTACGTCAGCGACTGCAGTGGTGGAGAAAGGTATTAAATTGTTCTTGTGTTTATATTATATGTTCTTAAGAAACAAATGTATTGAAGTGTCTCTTGAAGCTTTTATATATGTCTCTGAGGAGAGTGCTGGAGGTTAGATGTAGGGCTTGGCATTCTTAAAATAATCTAATCTCAATCATAATTGCTGTAAATATTCGTATATCTATAAATGTATGTGCATATGTAGCAATTAGTATCTTCATGATCAAATTAATTTGGTTAGCTTTAAAGAAAACAAAGCCAGCAAGTTCTTTAATATACATTTGCAAATAGTCTCTCCTCCCAATAGCCTGTGGCAACTGAGGATTGCTTTTAAGCAACGAAGCAGGAAGCTTTTATAATTTGGAAGAGTGTTGACTTTTTTTAAAAAAATCTGTTGGTACACAGCAGATGTCTAGCCCTGCTAACTGAGTGAAGAGGCACCTTTTGAAGTGTTGACTCTTCTTTATTTAGCAGCGGGAGAGTAACTATCCCTATCCAACCACAACACAGCATCCCTCCAGTGGCTGTTGCTGGTGTCTACCTTTATGGTTTTTAAAAAGGTTTTTGAGCCATTTTGGAATAGGGAATTAGCATTTCTTTTTCTATGTAAATTGCGTTGAGAAGTTTGTTGTTGAAAAGTGATATATAAATATTTGTAATGTGTGATCAGTAGGGCTACTAAATAACTTTGTGGGCTAGTAACTTTTACAGAATTATTTGCAAGACTTCCAGGCAATCTCCCTATGCTCCAGCAAAAAAAAAAAAAAGCTGCTGTTGCATTCCCTATTGACATTGTATCCTTCCAATTTGTTGTCCTAGCGTTCCAGTTTAGTATAGTTCATTTGAACTAAAGCTAGAGTCATATTCAGCTTGTTCAGCTGTGACATCTGTGCTTCCGCAGCAAGACCTGTTTGCTTCCCCACCCCCCCGTCTGACCTGGGAAGAGGCTGTGAAGTGTGGAACAGCATTGGCATGAGTCTTCTGGTTTGAATGATCACTTAGGTTTCTGAACGATAGCCGTGCCTGGGATCAGAGCACCAACAAAGTTTGGGGAGGTGGCTGTCTCAGATGACAGGCTGGAGGTGGTGGTGGTGATGCATTGCTGCTGCCTCACCGGGCCTTACCCTACTTGATCTGGAGGCAGTGCAGTAGTGCCATTGCCGCTCAGGTGTGTCCACCTTCCTGCTGTTGCTACACGTCTCTTTGCCTTCTGAAATCTCTTTGCCTTTTTGAAAGGCAGGGAGAGTGGGGCAAGATCTGTGACAGGTAGGAGAATGAGTGTGTGTGGTGGCTGTGGCCGCAACACCTGAATAAGCAGACTTGGGAGGGCCTGGGCCTGCAAGACAGGACCTTTAACATTGCCTCTAGCATGTTTTTCACACTCTACCCTTGTCTCCACTCACTTAACTCACCTCTAAGCTTAAGCACATGTATGCTGGACTGCCTGAGTTCCTTGCATACAGGTGGTGTGGCTTCTGACTGCCTGTTCCACTGCAAGGCCACCTACAGACCATAGGAACACAGGAAGCTGCCTTCTACCACGTCAGACCCTTGGTCCACCTAGCTCAGTATTGTCTACACAGACTGGCAGCGACTTCTCCAAGGTTGCAGGCAGGAGTCTCTCTCAGCCCTATCTTGGAGATTCCAGCTTGGAACCATCTGCGTGCAAGCATGCAAGTGCTCTTCCAAGAGCAGCTCCGTCCCCTAAGGGAAATATCTCATAGTCCTCACACATGCAGTCTCCCATTCAAATGCAACCAGGGCAGATTCTGCTTAGCAAAGGGAACAATTCATGCTTGCTGCCACAAGACCAGCTCTTTGTTTACTCATAAGTAAGTCTCTTCTGTTCACTGATACCTTTTGCAGGTAAGTGTGTTTAGGATGTAACTCAGCCACTTGACATTAGATTAGACTGTGCATCAAGCACTCAGACTCCTGGGAATCTCTTGCCTTTGTTTAGCAGTGGCAGGAAGTTAGGTAAGCATGTAACCAGCTAAGACATTGTCTAGATATGGCTGCCTGGCACATGATATAGATTTTTCAGTATATGTATGAAGTTGGATGATCTCAGCTTTTTCCCCACCCAAGAAAGATGGGGCGTTGGAGTGTCTCAATCTTGTATGCTGCTGTTGTTTGTTTATTTATTTAACATTTTCTATCCCGCTCTTCCTCCAAGGAGCCCAGAGCGGTGTACTACATACTTGAGTTTCTCTTTCACAACAACCCTATGAAGTAGGTTAGGCTGAGAGAGAAGTGACTGGCCCAGAGTCACCCAGCAGGTATTATGGCTGAATGGGGATTTGAACTCTGGTCTTCCCGGTCCTAGTCCAGCACTCTAACCACTACGCCAGGTGGTTATCTGTTGCAGATTCCAAGACTCACAGGTATTTAGAGGCAACATGCTTCTGAATTTATGAAAGTTAATTAAACAGCAGAAAGCCTTGGGTTTTTCTTGGTGAAAGCCAATACTTTCTGTAATGAGACACAGAAAACAAAAGAGCTCCCCCCCCCCCATCCAGCTTTTCATAATGAATATACAGTCTTCTGTCAGTGGAGTGAAAAGACTACTGTGTCTTGGATAGATTGCCAGATATGAAGAAGGTGCTCTTCAGGGACATGTGGCCCCTGGTAGCCAGAATGGCTCAGAGAATTTAGAAAATTGACTGGTAGACCAACAAAGTGCCTTGTTAAAGGTGGTCTCGTGGAATGTGGCTGGACTAAAAGCTAAGTTACAAGACCCTTTCTTTATCAAGTATTTGACAGAGTGTGATGTGAGTCTTCTGCAGGAAACATGGTTGAGAGAAGATAATACATATAGAGGGCTTTGTGACCCTTGCCTGGAGTGCAGGGCTGGGGTAGGAGGAAGAGGGGGAAGACCAAGTGGTGGGCTTCCTATTTCTATTGCATCCTCAATACGGGCTTCTTTTGAGGAGATGCCTACTTTTGACAGATATGCCATGGCGGTCCTTATACAGCTAGAGCATAGATCACTTTTGATAATTAATGTATATTCCCCTCCCTTCTTGCTCTAATGCCCAGATTAATCAGAGATGGGGCACTCTGGAGTCATATATACAGGGACTTCAATTTGCGCATCCACACGTAGCCCTGCTTGTTGCAGGGGATTTTAATGCAAGATTGGGTAGTGATGATGAGGCATTATATGCAAAATTCCATTTACAATCTCCTATCCTTGATATTCCGGGCCCACTGCTGGCTAGAAAAGCTAAAGATAAGGTGGGGTCATTTGCAGGTCTGCGTTTAGTGCAAACATTTTATGGTTTGGGTTTATATATTCTTAACGGAGCTATGGCACATGACCACCCAGCTGAGTCTACATATTGGTCTGGTGCTAGATTCTCCACCATTGACTATACGGCTGTTTCCTCTGACTTTTTAGGTTATTTAGGGAAATTCAGAATTGCCCCTCGACCAGATAGTGACCATTTACCGAGTGAATTACATCTGACCCTGGGTAGATGGTTCCCACGGTTGGAGCCTTCTGATTTCAGAGAAGGCATGTTGGATGTCAACAAAATGGTCTGCGGACTTGGGAGATAGGGCTACTTTACTTCTTCGTTCTGAATCTCTTAGTTTGATACATGCTGAAATAGTATTGGGTGGAGTAGATGCAGAAATTCCTTTATTATACCAAAAAGTAGTAGCTTTGCTTAAATGGTTGTTGACCCAGGTGCAGGCTCAGGAGAAGGGAGGGCCTAGGAATTTCCCTCGATCTAAAAGCTGGTTTGATAAAGAATGCATTGAAGCAAAAAAGAAGCTGTTGCGGGAGTATCAGACTTGTCTGAGACAGCCTTTTTAAATGCCATCATACTCGATGGTATAAGCTAAAAGGTATTATAAACAGTTACTGAAAACTAAAAAGAGAGAAGCGGACAGAGCGGTATGGAATCCATTAACAGAGGCATCTCAACTTAAAATTCTTCCTTATTTTGGCATACTATCTCAAGACAGAGCAAGGGCCCTTTAAGGTCTGGCTGTCAAATAGCAGCAGCAGCCTGGGAAGAGCACTTTCGTAAGCTGTACAGGAAAGTTGAATCAAATTCCATAGTTCCAGAGTTAAGTGCAGATAACCTAACTGAATGGCCATTGGTATCATGTGCAGAAGTGGCCTTGCTTGTTAAACAATTAAAACCAGGGAAAGTGCCCAGCGCTGATTATATATCGGCGGAGGTAATATCTAGTAATTTAGGGTGGTGGTCCCCAGTACTGGCAGCACTGTTTTCTTATATTGATAAATCAGCCTGTGTACCAAAAGATTGGGGAGTTGCTATTGTGGTCCTCTTCTATAAAAAGGGTGGACGGAAGCTTCCAGGGAATTACCATCCCATCAGTCTCCTTAGCATAGTGAGTAAGTTATATGCTAGACATTTATATAATCGTCTGGTAGACTGGCTTGACATAAAAGAGAGCGTGGCAGAAGAGCAAAATGGATTTAGGGAAGGACGCAGGGTAGCGGATCCAGCCTTAGATTCTACAGCATTTAGCGGAAAAATATACAGGGAAGTCAAATTCTACATTATATGCCGCGTTTGTAGATTTTAAATACACATTCAACTTAATTTCAAGGGAAATACTGTGGGGAAAATTGTCAAGATCATCTACTGATAGGCGATTATTACTTTGGATAATAAAGATGCATGAAAACTCATGTATTAGGGTGCGTTGTAGTAATAAAGTGCATCTTACAAATGAAATTGAAACAAGTTGAGGGGTCAGGCAGGGGTGTATATTGGCACCAGTGTTATTTAATTTTTATATTAACAATTTAGTCAGTCAGTTAAATAACTTGGATTTCCATCCCCTTAAGATGGCCAATAGACACCTGAATATACTCCTATATGTTGACGACGCAGTGATTTTATCATGAACCCCAGTTGTCTTAAAGAGAGCACTTAATGCTTTGGTGTCCTACTGTGCTTCACAGGCCATCACCATAAATTATGAAAAGACCAAGGTGATGGTGATCTAAGAAGCGGTGCTGGATGTTGAATGGGCATAGACTTGAACAGGTATTTGGGTATAGTCTTTCAGCCAAATAATAGGAGGACTGTGCATAAAGAATATATTACACAAAATGCTCTGAGGGCAGCAGCAACTATTAATTCATTTCATAGGCGGCAAGGTGCACAGTTTGTTCCGGCTGTCCTCAAATTTTTTTCAGCCAAAGTTTTGCCTTTACTCCTCTATGGAGCGCAGATTAGGTGCTTATTCCAATTTTGTCAGGCTGGAGGCAATCCAATCTAAGTTTTTGAGAAGTGTGCTCCAACTTCCTCAGGATGTCCCTAATGCCATTCTATGCTTGGAAGTAGGTTGGATTCGGGTGGAGGCAAGGGTCTGGTTGACAATATTTGAATATTGGTTGAAGTTGAGTTTTCACCCAGTAGGATTAGCGCCCTTAGTGTTGAGCGATACATATAAGTCTAGATGGAAGTTCAGCCTGGAGAAAAAGTTGAACTGCTATGGCTCCTCCACTGAAGTTTTGGCTGTCTTGGGATACAGGAGAGCGAGATCTTATCTGCGTCAACGCATCATGGATATGGAGAATCAGATGGACAGGAGCCAGCTAGGGGCTCATGTATATGTAGACCGTATATTATTGTTTGGCCCAGCGAGATATCTTAATAAATTATTAGTACCTAGTCTTCGAAGGGCTCTGACATTGGCCCGGTGTAATGTCTTGGAAACGGCTGTACGTGAGGGAAGATATTGCAAGATCCCCATGAGGGAAGATATCGCAAGGAGCGTCTCTGTCCTTGTGGTTCTGGTGAAGTTGAGTCAACGGCTCACGTTATTTTAAATTGTCAGTTCTACCAAACCTTGCAGAAGAGATATATAAGTCCTTTTTAAACAACATATTCCAATTATTCTGAGCAGCTACAACTTGAATTACTTTTAACAGATCAGTGGGATGTTATGTCTCATAACATGGTGAGATTTTGTTTTTTGGCTAAGCCTGGGAAAAGAAATGTTGAAAAGCGAGACATGGAGTTGGGTTGAATATAAATTAAGTTATATTAATATAACTTTTGGAGCATTTTGTTTATGCCATGTTTGCTTTTATGTAAAGTTCCCCCCCCCCATGTTTTGCTGGTCAAATGACCGCAATAATAAAGAATGATTGGATAAATATGGAATAATTATGAATACTAGTGGACATACTCATAGTTTTACCAGGGATGATAATTGTGTACCTGACGTAAGCTTAACCTATATATTGATAGATCCTATCAACATAGATCCAAATTCCACTCTTTTCCAGTTTGCTCTAAGCCCGTCTAACTTCAGCAGTAGTGATCATCATGATTATGAAGGACGAAGAGGAAGTTATCTGTATTACAGCTTTCCTTGGGGGAAAGAAGTGATAGAAACTCTGCAGAGTCTAGGAGATAACGAACTTTTACAGACGTATCCAGAAAAAGGATCAAAATTGCATGTAAGTTGGCTGGGACAATTTCATGGTGGCTAATGAAGCGACAGGACTATTTCTAAATGGGAGATTTATTTATTTATTTATTTATTTATACACACACACACTCACACTCCTACTCCTAGTAGCTTGACTGGAGCGAGGACATCAGTGTGTGTGTGTGTGTGTGTGTGTGTGTGTGTGTGTGTGTGTGTGTGTAAAAATTATGCCCTTGCCCCAGTCACAGAGTGGGTCAAGCTACTAGGGGCAGCATTACTACAGTGCTAATTGTTGGAGGGTATGGAACCACCTATACCAGTTCTCTCTCTGCAAACAAACAGATTACTTATGAGGACCTCCTCCTCTGTTTCTCACCATCTTGAGTTATTCCAGGGACTCTTCTTAGCATGTCACTTCCATTCTTTCCCCACACATCGCCCCTGTAAACTCTGTTCTTTCAGTTGAAAGTGCTGAGTTATTTTATCTTTAATATACATTCTGTAGTAAAGTCTTGCTGCTTGAGGTGGATTAAGAATACACTTCTTAAACAGAGTCCAGAATGCAATTGCTGATGTTTCTCTTTCAGGGTCGAGATGGAAGGAAGAATGTTGTTCCTCATATCCTATCTGTGAGTGGCAATCTGGACTACGGAGTGCTAGCATATCTCTGTGACTGTGTGCAGCTAGATGAAGATGCTTTCGCAAGAAAGAAAGCTCTGCATAGAAAGGTGATCTTTAGTCTATAGATGGACTAAAATAGATGGTTTGTGTTGTTTCTAATTTAATTGTTCTTTCTAATTTCATCTGTCTAACAAACAAATGCCTTTCTGGTTCTGGGATGTTGCTTATTTATTTATTTTTTGATGTTGTTCTTCAGGTTCTTAAGCTTCACCCTTGTTTGACACCTATCATTGTAGCTTTGGATGTGGGCAGAGGCCCAACAACGGAGCTGAGGCAGGTGAGCTGTGAAAGCCAGAACTTTATCTCTACTCTGAATGGATGAGTTCAAATATAAATAACTGGACCTTTGATTCATATTTGGATCAAGTGGTGCATCTGATCTCTTGTCCTAGCTTCGATGAAACATAAATCTTTCTGCTGTATAAAGACAGATCACAATCTAGTCAGTGCTGTGGTTGATTCTGATAAAAATGTTTGTTATTTCTCTGTGTAAACCTCCCTGAGCCATTTTTGGAATGGCAGTATATAAATCGAATAAATATATAAATAATCATAAATAAATAAAAGGGCAGAACTAGTTTTAAAAAGTTACACCTTGATCCAGGAAAAGCAAATTGCGCACACACAACTTGCATGCACACCTTTTTAACAGGTGAGACAAACAGCTGTGCATAAAAGAAAAAAATAGTAATAATCCCGCAATCTTCTTTCTTGCCCAGCACTGAGCAGGGCGGGTCTGTGCTTGTCCCATCTCCAATCAGATGAACATTAGAAAGGGCTTCCTTTGGAAGCCTCTTGTGGCCCAAATCAGCTATTGGGCAGGTAAGAGCAGGAGTATAAGGTTATCTGGAGCGAGCATGCTCTTCGTGCGCATGCTCTCTCACCCTCCAGTGTCGGAAATAAGATCCTCACAGTAGAAGCTCTGCTGGAGGACTCAGGAAAGTATTTAGACTGAGTGTCCTCCCTATCCAGTACTTATCTTACTATTACTTATTGCATTGGATTGTGAGAGATTTCATCTGTCAAACCCATTCTGTCAGTATTGGATGCACCACAAAGTGGGCACGTTGCTGCACTTGTGGTTCTCTGGATTGTGGCGTGTTTTAAATTGTATGAATTCAAGTCAGAATACTGTCTTCAAGATGCACAAAAAATGAAAGAAGCGAATTACATTACTCTGAATAACTGAACATGTAAAATATATTTTCTAAGAATTTCCTCTTGGCAGTCTGTCATGTGTACACTTTATTTTTTTTAATTCATGAGAAATATATGTAACTATTAGGGCTGTGTAGTCATGTTGGCCTGACAGCCAGCATTCTAGGACATGCTAGGACTCGTTATGCCTACTGTTGGACTCTATCACAGTGAGTTCAGACATGACATCAGGGAGCTCCGACAGAAAATCTGACTGAGCTAGTAGTGCTGTCATACCTGAACAGTGTTGGAAATCTGACATTCCTTTTGGACCCAAGTTCAGTCACCAGATCACTGGGCATTTAAGTTTTAAATGGCTCTCTCCGTGCTACACAGCTGAGAACTGCCCTTGGGGCCATTTAAAAATTAAATGCCTAGCAAGCTGCTTCTCAGCTGGAGAGGTGCTATGCAGGCTGTTTAACGAGCATCCAACAGGAATGTCAGATTGGTGGTCTGACCCTACAGTTTTAAGGGGCCATGTTGGTCCTCCCAACAACCTTTCTGCTGGGTATGATTGAATTCAACTCTCCCCTGCTGTGCAGGCCTAGTAACTAGCATTGTTTTTTTAACATGCTTGTAATACAGGGATAAAATTATTGTAAAGATTTCTGGAAATGTATGTAAAGTACTTTGGGCATCTGATGTACTGTATAAGTACCACTCAGAAGCAAACAAGTCCTGTGCCTAGTTGTTACCTTCCCAAACATCACCAGTCTGATGATTTTAGAGATGAACATTAATTGTTTCATAAAGTAATTCTCTATAAAATAGACAGGAAAAATAATGTTGATGCATCTTTGTAAAACATGAGGTGCTGTTTCAGTGGCCAATATCCAGCTCTAATTCTCTGCCAATGTGCTAGGATACCCAGGCCTTGCCCCCTTGGTTCTGAAAGATGAATTCCACTCATCTTGGTGCAAGAGCCTTTATGATAATTTGGGCAGATATGGCTTTCCGCCGCAATATCTATTGGCTTTGGGTCATGATGCTGCCAAAGAAATTATTAAACAGCATGTGGTGGATATGGAGAAGCAATTGGATTTAAGTCTGGTTATCACCGGTAGTACTTTAGGTGGATTTTCAAAATACCCTCGGCCAGCTGCATACTTCACACACTTGACCACCTTAAATCAGAGGAGAGCTTTTTCACTGGCACGGTTTAATGCCCTGCCCTCTGCCATTTTAGATGGCAGATTTAAGGGGATACCACTAAGGAACCGGTTATGTCCATGTGGTTCGAGTGACATTGAGTCTGTCATACATGTTCTTTTACACTGTGTATACTGTAGGGACATTCGCACTATCTGGATCAAACCATTCTTTAAAAATAGGCGTGGTCAATCAGAAGAGTATTACATCTCCTATCTCTTGGTGGATCAACATGCAGTTATTACAGCGGGGACCACAAGATTCTGTGCGGTAGCCTGTAAACTGAGGAGCAATTGAGTAGCTGTAACTGAAATTTTTGTATACCCTGTTATTCTGTTTAGTTTTACTGCTTTGATTTTGTTCTGTTCTATGCTGATTTGTATTTTGATGTATATGTTGACTGGTCACTGACTGTAATACATTATTTCTTACTGCTAGGATCCCCTAACTATTAGGGACACTGTTTCAGGAGGTGGCTGCAGAGGGAAGGGAGGGATAATGGAAAATAACACACCTACCCCATGCAATGGAGAACCTGGCACATCGGCACATTAATCTGGATATTGGCCAGTGTCTCTCTTCCCCCAGCCCTGAGCTATCTATATGGAATGAATATGGCTGAAATAGGTAGCAATAGGGAATTTTATTTTCTCCCTTGAAGTAGGAGGCCATGGCTCACATAGGGTTAACTTCCGCTCCTTGCTCCTGATAGACAGGAATCTCAGGTGTGAAAATGTAATGTGTAATAGTCCTTCTCCCCGCTACCCCTCCAATTGTAATGCTTCAAGCAATTGACATTGTTTTCCTTTCAAAGGTGTGTCAGGGATTGTCCAATGAGTTGTTAGAAAATAAGATTTCTGTTTGGCCTGGGTATCTTGAAACCATGTATTCATCACTGGAGCAGCTATATACAAAGTAAGGAGAAACCAAAGCTGTGATAAGAAATGCACTTGGGAATGGAGTGTTGAAAGCCGTGGTTTGCGGGGGAAACTTAACCGAATTATTGCATTGACTCTTCAAATCTTTTTCTTAAGACGTGGCCTTATTTCCCTTTGAAAAATACCAGGGCTGCTGTTTGAAAAAGTCCACATTATTTAAAGTGACTGTAGTGCTGCTAATACGTTTGTAGTGGCTCTTCACGTTCCCTGCTCCCATCTTCCATCCGCATGCTGTAGCCCCAAGGCACTTTGGGATGGTTGGGAAAGAAAGGGCCCCGTGTAGTTTGCCACTCCATCTGTTTGCCTTGGAGACAAGTGGCAACTCTGGCTGATGATGATTTTTATTTAAAATATTGTATATACCACCATTCTTCATAGATGCATTCACCGCGGCTTAAGACATTACATTTTATGAGTGAAACTAGCCTTGCATGAATGATGAGAGCAATGTTATCATGGAAACCATCACAACATAACTGATTTTCAGGAACTGAAATTCCTCCCTCCCTTACCAAGAGGAAACAAATATCTTGTATATTGCTGGAAGCTTAAAGGGAAAGGAATGTATTTGCTTTTTAAGTACAGTACTCCTGCAGTTATCCAGTCATTTCCTGAAATATTACTTAATAGACTTTTTCCCCATACTGCTGCAGCAGTTCCACACTCTTGTCCCTTGTTTACAGGTATGATGAAATGAGTGTCCTCTTCACAATCCTGGTCAATGATGCTACACTAGAGAACGGAGTGGTCCAGCTGAGGAATAGGGACACCACCATGAAAGAAATGATGCACATATCGAGAGTGAAGGACTTTTTAACAAAGTACATTTCAGCAGCTAAAAATGTGTGACTTTTTATAATTTAATATCTTTCTGTAGGAATGGATTTCACTACTGCACATCTTTCTCAGTCAGCCAGGAACCTTGACTTGCAATACATGGCTCTGCTCACTAGGGGGCTCCTTTCTTTCAGAGTGAGATAAAAGGCATAATAGTAGCCAAGACAAAAGCATACAAATAGCAAGCCATGATTCAAAGTCCATCATAACATTGCAGAGCTATATTAACATAAGTAGAAGTGGGCAAACCTAGTTATGCTGAAGATGTCAGAGATTGGAATTCTCCAGACTGGCAAACTTGGGGAGAACTGCATCTGTCACAAATGATTGAGATCCTCTGATGGGAGTGAATTGTGCAAAGTTCATCGATACACTTTTTTTTTTTTTAAATCCTATTTTGACTGGAAAACAGTCATGGATGACTTGTGCACAGTGGAGTTACTGTCAGTTGAACATGAGTCTTCCTGAACTTGTAGTTAACCAAACAACTTCTGTTTCCCATTCCAATGTGAACATATATAAATGGAATCTCCATAAACTTGAATGTATGCCTGTTTAAATGTGTCCAGGCCACGTGCAGAGTGCATTACATTTAGATAGTCTCTATTTTTGGCAGTCAGTAAATGGGATAAAGTTGCTGTCCTGTGCCTTGTCTTCTGCTCTGTCAGTCTCAAATGATTTGAATTAAAATGGAATATAATCTTAAATACAGATGTATGAACAATACTGAACATCTGAAAAATTACAGGGAAAAGTGCAGATCTGTTCTCATCTTGGCTGTATTTTTTATTTTTAAATAAATTTTTGAGATCGGGGTTTTTCCAGAATTCTGTAAAGACGTAACAGCAGCATAGGGTTTTTTGATCAGTTATATAAAGCTCAGATGTGTGATGGCTTTTCTCTGAGTCAGATTTAACTCGGCAATCAGCAGATTTCTGTTGACTGGGCAACCGTATAGACATGTGTATGCTGTGAAAGAAGTATATGCCTTTCAAAATGGTTAGAGGGGGTATTTTGTCCCCCCATCCCCAAGGAGACACAAACTGCAGAACACAAGGACTTGACTGTAGCATATGTTATCTCGGGAGCCCTTCTCATGAGTTGGCAGCCTCAGGTGGTGAGTGTGCCACGAAGTGGTAGGGAGTGCAGGTATCACGCCTGCCTGCCTGCCTGCCTGCTGCTTGGCTGCCTCCACTCCTCTCCACTGCCCCTCTTGGGTGCTCCACTGTCCTCCCCACCTACCCCTGGTGGGAGCCTGCTGATGCTCCTCCTCTTTTCCCTCACCATTCTCCTCCTCTCCGAGTATGTTCTGCCTGCCTACCCTTGTTGCAGTAGCAGCAAACCTCTGACTTCACCCACCCAGGATCCATCTGTCCTACTGTTGCTTCTCCAATAACAGTGACTGGCTCACTCAGCTGTCGCTCACTGCCACAATATCTTCAGCATTGAGAGGAGAGCTGGTCTTATGGTAGCAAGGATGACTTGTCCCCTTAGCTAAGCAGGGTCTGCCCTGGTTGTATACGAAAGGGAGACTAGAAGTGTGAGCACTGTAAGATATTCACCTCAGGGGATGGAGCTGCTCTGCGAAGAGCAGAAGGTTTCAAGTTCCCTCCCTGGCTTCTCACAGACAGGGCTGAGAGAGATTCCTGCCTACAACTGTGGAGAAGCCACTTCCAGTCTGTGAAGACAATACTGAGCTAGATAGACCAATGGTCTGACTCACTATATGGCAGCTCCCTATGTTCCTATGTAGGTATCAATATGTTGCCAAACTTTTTAGGAGAGGAGAGCTGGTCTTGTGGTAGCATGCATGACTTGTCCCCTTAGCTAAGCAGGGTCTTCCCTGGTTGCATATGAATGGGAGACTAGAAGTGTGAGCACTGTAAGATATTCCCCTCAGGGGATGGAGTTGCACTGGGCAGAGCAAAAGGTTTCAAGTTCCCTCCCTGGCTTCTCCAAGATAGGACAAGATTTTTTAATTGAACCAACAAACTACCAAAGAATACAGTACGTTGCTGAGAGAGATTCCTGCCTGCAACCTTGGAGAAGCTGCTGCCAGTCTGTGAAGACAATACTGATCTAGATAGACCAATGGTCTGACTCAGTATATGGCAGTTTCCTATGTTCACTGCACTTGTCCAATCTGTCTCTGAACTGTCTCCTTAATTTTGAGGGAAAGATTGTTCTGTGGGATGCTTGAGTGGAGAAGATGAAGCAGACAACATGGCACTGGGGAAGCCAGGATCGTGGGTGACAGATGGGCAAGTGAGCTAGTTAGCGCCTACGGGTGTGCACGGAACCAGTTCGGAGACCCATTATGGTCCTTTATGGGCCTCCGAGCTGGTTCGAAGGCGGCGGTGGGGGTTCTGCTTTAAGGGAGAGGGAAAGCGGGGGGGGGGGGCGGGGGGAAACCTGCCTTTGAGCCTCCCTCACCCGGTTCCGTGCACATCCCTATTGGCGGCTGGAGCAGTGGCAGTAGTGACAGAGGGATGGAAAGACACTCCGAATCGATAAAGCCAGATGATCACTGCTACAGAAGTGGTGGTGGTGGACAGGCAGTGTGGCCCAGGAGAGGAAGGGAAGTTGGTGTGGAAAGAATGAGGAGGGGTGAAGTCAGTGGGCTCCAGCAGGGGTGGTCAGATAAATGAATAACACACCGTGACGGAATATAAGAAAGAGTAAGCATTCCTCTTTCATATATTCAGTCACGGTGTGTTATTCATTTATCTGAGCATATAGCATGTGACTCCTGTTGGGTTAGAGTTATTCTGTATAGATACAGGAATTATGGATCATCTCCAGCAGGGGCAGCACTTTGTGCCTTGCATCAGGTAGCCAAAGGCATGCCACTGTGTTCTGCAATAAAATGTTATTAGAATTTTTCCCTTCAAAATACAATGACAAGTAGGTATCATATTATGGAATAACAATGACACATGTTTATAAAATCAATTCCCCCTGCATCGTTCAATTAAATAACCAGTTTTGAACATACAGACTAGAATCAGTTGGTTTCTACAAATGAACATTCATTTTCACCACAAGTAAATGTAGTTTAGAGCATTAGGATCATGCATTGGTATATTTCCAGAAGGGCTCCCACCTGGCATAGTATAGTGCACTTGTTTTGATCAGTACCATTTTTCAGCAGTAAAGAAATTTTATTCACAACCATTGTTAGACCATATTCTGTTGAACCATGCTCTAATTGAAATGTGCCCTTTTTTCTTCCATTGTGAGTTGATGACAAATTTTGCTGATATGGTTAGGAGGATAAAGAGTTATTTGCTTGAAATGGTGAGTTGAGACTGTAGCAATAAGTCCAGTAAAAATTCATTGGGCTTAACTCTAGGTCTATGTTTACTATTGCTTTAATCTATCTGGGTACTTGTAGCCAAAATTTGTATAGAAATGAACAAGACCACCATTGGTGATAGAAAGAACCTTTTTTCCTGCAGCCTTTCCAACACAAGTGGGACATATCTGGATTTGTTGCAGCTAAGTTTGAGGGGGAAAGGTGCCATGCCACTGTGTTCTTTGAAAGTTTTCATTGGAGAACAAAATTGCCTCTGTGAGTATACGGGGTTAGCAAGTGGCACAGCGTGGAAATGCTTGACTAACAAGCAGAAGGTTGCCCGTTCTAATCCCCACTGTTATGTTTCCCAGACTATGGGAAACACCTGTATCAGGCAGCAGCAATATAGGAAGATGCTGAAAGGCATCATCTCATACCGCGTAGGAGGAGGCAATGGTACACCTCTCCGGTATTCTATCAAAAGAAAACCATAGGGCTCTGTGGGTGCCAGGAGTCAAAATCTACTTGATGGCACACTTTCCCTTTACCTAAAGGACAGAACTGATTTTTCCTGCTTTTCTGTGTCTTCCTCCTGCATCCCATATAAGGGGTCTGTGTCAAAACACTTTACACATCCTTAGACATTGGATGTAAGTGCTCCCTCTCACTGGGGGTCGAAATGGCAGGCTTGGTTCCCATGTGATTCCAAGCCATAGTTTGGGATTACATGAGCAAGTCGCAGTCTTGTGCACTTCCTTCTGCCTGCTGCATACTTAACTCCAGTGGCCCTCCCCTTCGTGTTCAATCATCACTGCTTGTTGCATCCAGATCATTTGTCCTTCAAACCAGAATTGCAGGCCATGATTTAATCATGGCTTGGAGGGTAAGTGTAAACCAGTTTCCTGTAAAAGAGGAAGTGCAGGATACCAAAGGGGGAGGAGGGAAGTTGGTGCAACCAAATAATCTAAGGGGAAAAAAACTTGCTTGTCATGTAAATCCTGAACATTTCCCCCCTCTTATCTTCTGGTGACAATTTCTGCATAATTCACTGTGGCATCCTCTGTCGTATCCTCTTCGAAGGTAACTAGAGTAATCAGAAATAGACCTGATGGATTACTTTAAAACAATCACTATGACTGTAACGTAACTTTGCATCCTCATTGTTAGTATATATTGTGCAATCCTGGAACTATTATATATGGGTGACTTTCATTCAGGGGAAGGATTATATTGATGACAGATTCTTTCACTTAATTGCTATTTGACTTTTTTGAACGAAAATCTTTCAAACACTGAATGCATCCAGTAATGCTGGTAATATACACCCTGCATTAATTTAAATTCAGTTGTGTTGTACTCCTTGTGGGTTGCTGTTTATAATCTTTAAATATACATTTTGCGCTATCTTAAATAGAATATAAAGTTCTTATGGAAATTATTGAATATAAAACTAGAGGTATGTGTGTCTAAAAGGATACTTTGTGTGGATTCGTTAGCAGTTTTCCCTCCTATATGAAAAACAACTTCTCTTTACAAACATGCAAAAAATTTGTAAACACTTCTCTCTCTCTCTCTCTCTCTCTCTCTCTCTCTCTCTCTCTCTCTCTCTCTCTCTCTCTCTCTCTTTTTAACTGGGAACTGCAAGGGCCAGAACTTCCTGAGCTCTTGTGGACAGTTCTTTTGCTATCAATAAAGTATTGGGTCTACTGCGGTACTAGTTTGGAGAAGTCATAAACCTGAGGCTGCAGACCTAAACAGAGTTGCCTTCATGCAACTTTAATTGTGTTTAAAGGCATTTGTGTTTGTGTGAGTGGCTGCCAGAACTGAGAGAGCCGTGTGTGATTCAGTGAGCATTCATGGACAGTCCTGTAGCACCTGCACCCCAATGGACATCTAGTGTGTGCCTGTGGTTTCTGATCCAGCCAGTTAGCTGCATGCAGATCCCCTTAACTGGATTGAGCCAGAGTACTAGGAAGTTCTAACTGGTATCCATGTGACGGACTTCTGAGCAAATGCTTAGGATGAGGTTGCAAGAATCTAAGGATGCTTTCTGTCTACGATGGCCCACATGTTGCAGAGCCTGACATGGGCAGTGCCAGCCAGCCAGCCTGTGCTGCTGTGGGCTTGCCTTGGATCCATCTGTGCTGCTGTGGGCTCTTAGCAAAGCACCAGAGTACAAATAGTTCCAAGTAGTGACCCCATACTTCAGAAGCACTTAGTTAGATTGAAGACATGCCACATGAGCAGCGTGTTTCCAATCTAACTAGTGTTTTTGGAGCGCAGGGTCACGACTTGGAAGTATTTGCACTTTGTTAGGAGCCCGCAGCAGTGCACGTGGGTAGGCATCATCTGCGTTAGGCTGCACAACAAGTAGTCAGTTGTTTCAAAGGAAACTGCATCTTCTTCTATTTTGGGGGCGGAATTGAGTTTGTCTTCTGTTTGGGCCCCCTTCGGGTGTGGGGGCCATTCTGCCTGGAGCTACCAACTTAAGTTATCCAGTCTCATGTTGGAAGAACTTCCCTCCTAACAACACACTATGGACACTTGTATTAAATATGGTATTCAATTTATAGAACCTAGGATAAACTTTACCATTCCTGAAGTCTTCTTGATTGTTAGCATTGAATCTCACTTTGGCATATTCGACTTGATCTCTGTCTTCAAGTGCTGAATGGAATGCAAGTAAAGGGTTAGTCAAAGAGCCCTTCTGGCCTGCCCCAAAGCAACCATGCCTTCTGAACCATGTGTGTATCTAGAGTTTGAGTTCTCCAAGTTCTATTGACTTAGTGCTACGTATTCTGCACAAATTAAGGTTCAGTTCAGAAATCACATTCCTGATTCTCCAAACCATGATTTGAAGGTTCAGGAAAGGTTCATCCTCAGCTGAGTCAATGTGATGCAACAAAACACTGAAATGAATCCTCCTCTGATAGGACACACAGTGGAAGGCTAAAATAGATAAGATCCCCTCACACACACACTTGTTCTATCAACCTCTCCAAGTTGCTTGGTTCTTCCTCCCCATTCAGAACAATTGGGATGACAAAATTTTATGGATACCAATATGGCAAAACTGATAACTGTTGAAAGTGCTGCGATTGAGGTTTCTATTTATTTAGATATAACTAAATAATCCCTTTTCAAGAAAGAATTGTATAGGATCGTATCTCCTTGGTAGTTTGTACCTTTTATTATTCCTTCACAAATCTGCTCCCGTTTTTTCACTTCTTAACTTATATTTCTAAAGGCACAGGCACTGTGGATGTGTTGCTGTAACTTACTTTCCCTTCTAACGTATTCAATGAGCCTGAGTTTTGGGGATGGGATGGGCCACAGCTCAATTGCTGCTCCTTCCCGTTCTTGAGCCACATTATTTTGGAGCCAGTTTGGGGACATATTATTTCTTTGCAGCTTCCTTACTCCAGACAGTTAGCTAGCTGGATGGGAAAAGGGTTCAAATATCCTATGGAATGGAAATGAAAGCTAATGTTATTATCAGTGGATGGGTTGCACTCTGTAGTCCCGTGCCATAGTATGCCTTCAGGGCTGTATCCTAATTGTATTTGCCACCAGTGGAAGGCAGTTCCTTTTTGTACAGTGTGTGGGGGGGTGGGGGGTAATTATCCCCTACTTCCTTCTGCAGCGTTTGTGCCACATGTCACCTGGCTTTAGAGGGCCTCCCAACTCACATGAGCAGATTTTGTGGGGATGCAAGGGGCCGAGGAAGGGCTGATATTGGTGAAAATTGCCCTCCTTGTGGGAACAGAAGACCCTTCGACATGTGGAATGAACTTAGGACACAAGTTGCAACCCATTGTTATATAGAGAGTCTTAATGTGATGTCAAGTGCTGCTCAGATTATTTTGACATCACTGAATCTGTGTAGGACCAACTCAAATATTCATTCTGAATGTCTTGTTTGTAAATGCGATAGAAACTGTTTGTGATCCTCATATAACAAGAAAACAGTGCCAGACTCTTTCATTTATTGGCTTTTTTAATTGGTTTGTGGTATAAACTCTCTTCATAGACAATGATTGTTCGTTTGATTTCTCTATCCTGTCATGGAAATGCTCTTGAAAGATTCCTGGAGAGATGGGCTTTCCAGCTAATACCTTTGTGATGGAGTTACAATGAGGGCCAGTAAACTCCTGGAGCTTTTACACACTTGGCTGTTAGTTCAAATCTCCTCTGGAATGGAGGGTGTGAATCCGCATATCTGCTGGATTTACCCCAAAGTTGCTGCGGGCTATCAGGGACCAGTTCAGACACAACTCTGCTCTCCTCCCTCCATTCCGGCTGCGCATTCTGGCTTAGCCTGTATTATGACCGGCATAAAACATATTCTCCATTTTCAGCAGCTTGGGGGGGGGGGATGCGAGGCTTCTGATATACCCCAGCACTTATCTGTGATGTGTGGAGGGGCCATTGCCGATAGTTCGGTTTTCCCCCAAACTAAAAAACTTCCTTCTTAAAAAAAAAAAGTTTGCCGGGTGGATTTCCAGAACACTTAAGTGTCAGGAAGGAGAGTTTGACAGCTCAGTCTGGTCTGCTCGTTGAGTGATTTGCAATTGCAAGCACTGGAAGTGGGGGTGGGGGAAGGGTTGTGGTAGATTGGTGAAATTCTGTGAAGGGAGTCCAGAAGGGGAGGGAGAAATTCTTGAGTTAAATGCAAGTGCATGCAAAATGTGGGTCTTCCTATGTGTTCAAGTTCGGCTTCATCTTATTGAAACCTGGTCACCACAGGAACCTAGGCTTTACGTATGCAGATGTTGTTGGAAGCTAAACAATGGAGACTACGGGTTCCAGTGTAACCTGAGCCCTTTGTGTCTCAGCTGATTGGGACTGCATTTTTCTTCATGAAGATAGTCACAAAGGAAAGCTCATTATAAAAATCAGCAAAGATTTGGGTCAGATTCAAAAGGTTCAGTTTAAGCATTCTGTTTTGATAAGTCAATTTTGCAGAAGGCCACCAACTGTCAAACTAAAAAAATAATGAAGGGAGGTGTCTTGCACCTCCTTCTCTGGGATGTGATTGGTGGGAGTAAAAACCCGGAGCAAGCTGTGGGAATGCACACAGACTCGGAGAAAGATGCAGAGAGGAGCTGAGGAAATGCGAATGGCCCATTTAATGCCGCAAATTAAACAGCTCCGAATCCGCTGCGAAGCAAACTTGCCCTTCTGATAACCTGCAGCATGATGCCATGTCTGAATAAGTCTCTGGTGCAATATGTAAGCAGAAGGCTGTCAAGACACTAAAAGGCTCTAGAACTCCATCAGTGTCTGTGTAAGGCTGGAAGAGACCATTGATTTCCCTGCTTACCCCTTCTAGAGCACCAGAATCCAAATTTATTGAGTTATGTATCCATACTCCTACATAACATGCAAGTTTTATGATTAAAGAGGGGAATTGCTTGGACTTTACCAATTTCATCGTAAGTTGTATCGTTTTCTGAAGTTGGGGAAGTGGTTGGAGCAGAACTAGCGGTTAACTTCGTTGACTTCCGTTTCCCTGCAAAATTAAACTATGCATCAGTGATGATGATATACATTCTCCTTGTTAGGTAGTTAGAGCATTTTCTCACATAGGAAGTGGTGATTCTTATTCATGATAAATATTTCTGGGTACATACTGCCAGAATGATAAGCCTGGCATTGCTAAAAACAACCAGTAAGCATTGTTGTCAACTATTTCACAATACGTTATATGGAGAGTCTTACACTGCAATAGAAATTATACTCTGAAAAGAAACCACCATAACATTTTTGCAGTGTCCTCACATTTTGTGTAAAAGCTTGCATAGGAAATGTTTTACAGCCAAATCAAATTATAAGCAGTGTTATCTCTACTACATGTCTGCCAAGGGCTCAGATATAGTTGCCTTTCTCCAGCTTAGTGCCTAGATCTAAATGCCAGATAATATTAAATTATTCTAAAGTGTGTAAAGAAGACCTTGCTCTCCACTATACAGCTAATTCTAGTTGTCCACACGGATCTGTATGTTGAAAAAATGGTGGCTCCACTGCTCATATCTCTTAAGCCACAGAAATTGAGATGCCTTTACCACACTAGTCTGGGTGTAGGCAAGCATGGATTCTCCTAGAAAATTAATGCATGAAAGCCTGGAATATGACGGGTGCTTCAGTGATGTCAAACAAACATGCCCTTGTGGCAAATTATTCCCAGTTGCAACTGCTAGAAATATCTACAGATTGGATGCCATGCTCCTGGCAGCGGTACATGACGGCAATAAAGTTTAGAGATTATGGCTATGGTGGGGGATTATTCACCTCAAGAAGGCAAACTTTCACAGCGTCCCTGTGGTTACTGAAGTGTGTTCTCAGGTCTTTAGCTTAGAGTTGTTGGTTCTTCCAGCCTCCAACCTGGGGGTCAAACTCTACAGTGTATTGAGGAAATGATTAATGTAGACTGGTCACAAACTGCATATATGGCAGTACTGAAACATCAATCTAGTTGTGTTTTCCTTAACAGGTGTAACTAAAGCTAGTGGTGTCTAGACCAGTGGTATAGTTCTTGAATTTCTAAAGTAGTAGCCATCACCTGTATCAGCAGCAAACTGCCATGTTAAGTGTGTCACAGCCAACAATGTTTCTGTTCCATTCCATGTGGATCTGAACCACCAAGGAAGGATTTTTAGCTTCAGATGAGCAATGTGGGGAGCAACACATCCTATTTTCAAGGATTCATAAGGCAGAAACTATGAAGAAGAAAAAGGGCTGTAAGAACAGGTAGCAAAAAGCACACTCACTTGCTTTACACCAAAGGATCAGCAAGGAAATTGCCACAGGTAGCACTATCAGCAGCATCACAGAAAACACAATGTGTAGGACGGAACTGTGGCTCAGTTCTGCTAATGAGAGAGAGGGAGGGTTAAACATGATGGTGCTTCCTCGCCAATCTACAGTCCTTTAATTTTACTGAAGGAACAAGGATTGCATCTGAAACAGCCCAAGTGGAATTCCACTAATATAATGGGGCTTTCCTTTCCGTCCCCACTGTATGAAGACCTTGAAAATCTGCTCTTGAGGGTCAGGGTTGCAGTTGCCATATTCTGGCTCTCCAAATCTGGATGCCTAATTTGCATATTATGTAAATTGGCTTGCAAATAATTTGCATTTGCAAATTAGCAGCTGCACTTTCTAGTTGACTTGTATTTGCTCTCAATATCTACCAACAATAGTTGCGGAAGATATCTTTGCCTGACCATTTTCCTTGACATATTAACAGCAGCAATAGAGCAAAAACAAACAAACAGCTTTTAAATTAAGGCTGCAGTTCTGTACACACTTATTTGAGAGAAGATCTGATTGAAACCAACCGTACTTACTTCTAAGTAGGCATGCATTGAATGTAAAGCCAAGAAGGTCCTTAAACATTACAATACACAGTCTGTTAGGCAGGTAGTGATTCACATCAGAAGTAAACTATCCTCTCAACTGCCTGACAGAGATCCCCTGCTGATAACAAATAAGGCAACATTCCTGAGGGGATTATGGTACTTGTGAAAGTTAAAAACCCTCCCAGCTAGCCCCTTTTGTTCTTCCTCTCTTAATCCAAGTCCCGCTGTTGAGCAGAATAGTGACTGCACATTCCCCCCCCCAACTCTGCTTCTACAAGGGCTAGAACTTAGCTCCCCCCACATTCTTTTTTTTAATTTTTAATTAAAGCTGTAGTCTGGGTGGGCTAAGCAATTTGGGCGGGATGCTTAAAATCCTGGTGATACCCGGAATTCCAGGGGGCATGACAACCCTAGACAGGGTGCCCTGCAGAACAATGGAAGATGAAGCATGAGGGGGTGGACTAAATGCATGAGTGGAAATGGAGGGCTTGTTCTAGCAAAAATGCCTTGTTGCTTGCTCAAGGCACTTCTAAAATAGAATCCAATGAGGCTATTCACACAAGCAGCCAAGCCCAGCTAGGGCAGCTGGGATCAGGGCCAATCCTGGCACTGCCCTCTGCCTAACACTGCTTTGAACCTCAGTGCTGGGGTCATGTGGGTGCTCAGGCTACATGCAGCTTGAGCATGCACAGAGTTGGGCAACTAGAGCACTGAACTCCTGGGGGTATCCTCCAGTGCACCACATGTCGCATGGTGCATTGTAGGATACCCCGAGGCCAGGACGCATCATCTTGGCCTCTGGAGATCTGTGCTGCTTAGAGCAGACTGGATCATCTGGGAGTGTGAGCCACACTCTCAGCAGCATGAGGATGATTTTCTGGGTGAAAGCTGAGTTCAGCACAACTCCCCACCACCACCACCACCACTGCTGCCCAATGCTCATGTGAATTTCTGCCAATTTTTTTCCTGGGGATTTTCCCAGAAGTGCCCAGAACCTGAACACATGTCCCTGCACCCTTGGGGGCATATTTTTGGGTGGTACAGGGCACTTCTGGGAGAAAGAGAGTGGCAAAAATCCCTTCTCCTTGCGCAATGGGCAGTGCAGAGCTCAGAAAGGGACACTTCTTCCTGGCATGTGAGTGCACAGTTAGGATTCCATCCGGGGTATTTGTCTTACATAAAATGTAATATTGGCTACCACATTTTACAGCCAGTTAATGCAGGGAACAATGGCATGCAACTGTTTCCATGGTTCAAAGAACCCTGATTGTGCAAGATCAAAAGCCTTAGAAAGGGTCAGTAGTAGATGGACACACACATGCATATTTACCTTAAAAAAAAAAAAAAAGCTGAGGTTCTGCTTATAGAAGAGGTAGATGGACCTGTCTAGAACTCCACCCCTCCCCACCCACCAAATATAATATTGAGGCCTAATATGCTAGGAACATCCCAGGCTATAAATGGCTTTGTTGTGCATGCACAGCAGGCTTCTATACTGACAACTGCATATAAAAGGACAGTTGCATAGGCAGGCTTTCAGTCAGTATACGTGATACACATGTGTTGAGAACTAAGCTAATAGCAGTTTCCTAGTGAATATACATGGAATAAAAAAGCAGTTAGGGGCTTACAGGGTTGAATGTTCCTCCATACAAAACAAGTGGGGTTAAGAAGAGCTTATGGAGCCTACTTTCTACTTAAAAAAAAAATGGTGTCTCTTACCTAGCATCCCCTCCCATATGCTGTGAATTTAGTTTGTATCAGATTGTAAGTGCAAACGTTATTAGAGGGGGACACTTGGGAACATGGACAGACACATCCACATCTCGTAAGTGATCTCCTATGTCTTATTCCGTCTGGAAAGTAGGCTAAAGATTTGTGGATAGAAAGTTAGCACACCTTGAGAGAAAGCAAATCTAGATCCCTTCCTGCTGAGTTTTCCGCATGGAGAAACATTCAATTATGAGTCCTAATTTGTGGGCTAATGAGATATAGCCCAGGCCCATGTCTACTGCTGAGAACTTGGCCCCAACTAACTGCTATTTTCAAGATAATTCCAGCTCATAAACTCACAGATCCTCCTTGCTAAATTAAAGAAAAGTGCAATGCCACTATTATTTATTTTATTCAATTTCTATACCACCCTCCCAATGAATTGCCCCTTTGCTAAGCAGGGTCCAACCTGGCTTGCATTTGAATGGGGGGACATGTGTGAGATATTCCCCTTAGGGGATGGGGCTGCTCTGGGAGGAGCATCTGCATGCTTGTATGCAGAAGGTTCCAAGTTCCCTGCCTGGTATCTCCAAGATAGGGCTTAGAGAGACTCCTGCCTGTAATCTTAGAGAAGCCGCTGCCAGTCTGGGTAGACAATACTGAGCTAGATGGACCAAGGGTCTGACTCAGTTGGCAGCTCCCTATGTTCCTATCCCTCATAATAGGCAATTCTGAATTCTTAGGAACTCTTAGTATCGTTATCTCAGGCTATTTAATGTCCGGTGTCAGTGAGGAGTGTGATGAATTACTTTAGCACATAACTACAGAACATTTGGCAGTTTAAGGGTCGTGTTTTTACTCAGCAGGTTTGTGTTTAGAATCCTGCTGGCCCACTATCAGTAAAACAAAACCACACACAACCTGATGGAGAAGGCGGTGGCAGTTAGCTGGGAGTTTGTGTGAGATGGGAGTCAGTCACTGAGACTCTCTGAGTGAAGATAGCCTGGTGAATGCTAGAATAGAGGGTGCCTGGGTTAATTCCAGTTCTAGGAAATACAGTTCCAGGAAGCAACTGGGTTCAAGTGCAGAAAGCTATATGAGTGGTGTGTTAAGCAACCAAGAGCTATGGATAAAACAACAACTTGATAACCAAGCAACATTTCAGCACTACTGAACAGTAGGGGCGGGCAGGGGGATAGTCCTCAGACATTAACTTAAATAAAGCCAACACTTGTTTTATTATGGAAATACCTTGACTGAGTGATTTCTGTTTAACCCTCCTCATGTTGCAAAGCCTAAAGCCTTTATCAGGCTAAAGAGTCTATAAGAATAATAGAGGCTTCATAATATCATTGGTGGCACTGGAGATAAAAACATATAAATAAGCCTAAGTACCATGTGTATGTGTGGGGGGAAGGTAAAATCAAACACAATTTTCAGCTACCTATCACCACAAGGAGGCCCACTCAGCCCGTTTCAAGCTTGGCCTAAAATCGTCAGTCTCTTCTTACTGGAAAATGCACATACCTCTTAATGTAAAGTTGAAAGCAGGACTGTATTTGAAGTCATTACACTGGTTTACAGCTTTGCACTTATATTGGCTCAGTTCCTTGATAGTGAAGTGAAACACAGCCTTTTCCCTCTTGGTCTTGGTGATGGTATATACTGTTTTTTTTTGCTTATATAAGGTATAGTTAATTGGCAGAGAACCTTCCCGTGAGAAGCACTCCAATGTCACGTTCGCTCCTATGATGACTTCCTTTGAGGGACTGCAGATATCTAGTTCAGATGGAAGCTGACACTCAAGAGACACATTTCCTACTTCTACAAGAAGAATTTACCATTAATGTTCAAACATGCTGCAATATGTTGACCACTAAAAAGAAAAGTAATGCCCATTAACAGCTCTAGTGCTCAATGGTTGTCAACTTGAGAATTAAAGCACCATGAGTGCAGTTCTGATTTCCTTATTCATTTTCTGAGCTCTGCTAGTGCATTGTACTCTTCAATATTTTCTACAAACATTGTGGTTAGTTATTTTCTTAACTTTCCTGCCCATGCATGGATCTACATACTTATTTTCTCACCACAACACAATTCCTAGCAGTAATGTTAGATGAAAATCTGTTATTTATTTTGTTTTTACTAATGTGTTAACTTTTTTCATTGTCATTTATTTTGCTTTGTTGTAAACCGCCCAGAGACATAGGTTTTGGGCAGTATAAAACTATGTCAAATAAATAATAAAAATCCAGTGTACTTGGGTTTATAGGCCAAAATGAGCCTGGCAAATTTATTTATATATATATATATATATATATATATATATATATATATATATATATATACACATACACACACACACACACACACATATATATATATATATATAAAACCACTTGTTTTTAAAAGATTAATTATATAATAAATATTATATAATAAATATTATATATATATAATATTTATTATATTATTATAAATAATAATATATAATATAATATTTATTATATAATATAAATAATATAATATTTAAATAATATAATAATACATTTATTATTATGTTAATTTAATATATAATATTAAATAATATAATATTTATTATATTATTAATCTTTTAAAAAGTGGTTTTTCAGAGCAGCTTGCAAAAATATAAAAGCTTAACAGATGAATCCATGTAGAAAAGATGTAAAACAGCATAAAATATTAACAGGCTAATAGGTAAACCTCCATCCACAAAAGAGCAGGAGGGGTGGTGACAGCCAGCCAGGAGCCCAGCATATTATTTCCACGGTCAGTGACACCCATTCAGCTCCAAGGCAGTGGTGAAGCTATAACTAACCACAGAGTATGCTGCCATATAATAACCATTTTATCTAAATAGTGTGCCTGTTAAGGGCATATGGCCCCTTACAGTTGCAATTTCCCTGCACTTTGGAGCTTAAGCAAACATGGAAAGCCCTTAATATAACATGTTATAACTGAAAGGTTTTTTGTCAATCAAATGTGATTGCATTTTGAGAAGGGTATGACTATAACTCTCTAATTAGGCAAACTTGGAACTGAAACTGAGAAACCCAATGGAGAGAGAGAAAGGAAGAAATAAGGAATAAGGTCCATCATTTAGAAGGGTAAAAACTTATATACAACTTATCAAAATCTTATAAATGGTTAACTAACAAACCAGTAGACCAATCTAATTTCAAATTGCACTCAGTTATTGCTACCACCATTGAATATCACCATAATTCTAAATTCTCTGCTCAGCCGTTTGTGATTGGTCAACTCACTGAAACCAGTGGACCAATCAGCTTAAAACTGCACACAATTGATTCTATTGGACTACAACCATGAAAATTTGATAATATTCTGACAAGCCATTCACAACTGATATCTTGAAGGGGATTGGTTCTTGCCATCATTGTAGCAATTGCCAATCATACATATTAGATGCTGCCAAAGTCGGAACATCAGTTTCTCCGTCGCCTATTTTGACAGGCAGCATCTCACTAGGGAATAGGAAAGGGCACTCAAGAAGTAGGCATTCCGCAATGATAACATTATGTGTGTGCAGTCTGAAGGAGACTGGTACACTGCTTTATTTTAGACATTGTACTTGCTCCAGGGAACTCCCTTCTCTTAATAGTTCACATGGTTAACTGTGTATTCGTTCTAGTTACCTTCAAAAATACTTTCTATACATTTTTGTTGAATTTTCTCCCATGAATTCTCAGGCTTGCCAACTTGCCGCAGTGGTTCACACGCATGTGCAAAACTGGGCTGGGTTCCCTTAGCCTGATTTTGCATGTGTGTGTGAATAGCCTCAGTATCGGATTGATACTGACCGCCAGAATGATCTAGCTGTAGTATCCAATCGTTTTAGAGATTGGAGACAGTGCCAAATCACCAAGGGCTTTTTCAGATGGCAACTTTACCATGACTTTGCTTTGGGAGGATGGGTGTGCATTCACATATTGGCCAGATTTACCCCGAAGTCCATGCAATATTTCAGAGAGCACTTCACACATGATTCGGGTTTTCCTCTCCATATTGGAACCTAGCCTGATTTATGTCCGGGGTTAAAAAATCCTCCTTTTGCATCGGAGTATCTGTTATGCCCTGAACTCACTCACAGTAAAGCCTCGTGGTCAACCCATGGTAAAGCCTGCTGTCTGAAAAACCTCCAGGCCAATAGAGTGCCTCATCTCTTTAAACCCCATTCATAGAACATCATTTTCATTGGTGAAATTCAGTGCTTTACTATCAGTGGTTCTGGAACGCAGGTTCGGTAAAATCCCCTATAGCGATCATAAGTGTCCTTGCAATGCCGGATTTGTTGAAACCATTGAACATTTATTATTATATTGTTCATTTTACTGTGACTCACAAAGTAAGTACAATTATTATGTTTTGACACACAAACTGAGATTGTTTTCTTAAAAAAATAAATAAAAGTAGTACTAGAGAGAAGAACTGGATACAGATAACTGACCATGTCCTATACTCCAGAATAGTATTTTGCATCTCACTATTGTAGGTTTTAAACCTCTCCTGTATTCTTCCAAAGCAAACCACATGGCTCTGTGGTTGCCAGGAGTCAACAAAGTCGATTCAACGGCACTACTTTACTTTATTATAAGTTTAAGAAGAGACTTACCCGTTCTGTTCGTAACACTGTCCTTTTGGTCTGGCAGAGGTGGAAGAATTTAAAGAAGAAAATAGTGCATCTTGAGTTGTTTTTTAAAGGCACTCTTATTTGTGAAAGGCACAGTTACATAGTAATAAAAGGCACTATTATTACTGTATTACACTATTTTTACTCAATCTGGTATTGTTATATTATAGGCACTGTTTATAATCAGTAGTTCTTAGAACATGTTAACGGAAGACATACAATGCATGCAGACCATTCATACCATTTTCCTCCCTGACTGGGATATGCTCCCAGTTCATTTATGACCCACTTCTAACACCTTTAAATAAAATTGCTCTTTAGCCTTGAAGAATCCGATTGTGTTTGTAGCCTCTGTAGTAGCAAACCAACTAGACATGCATAACCATTAGTAGCCCCAAGTCCAATCCTTGCTGTTTCTCTGCTCCAGGTTTCTTCTTCCAAATGTGAGTTTTTAAAAACAAACTAAAACCACCCAGGTAAATAAAACTCGGCAGTGTAAATATGCACTTGCGTGTGTGTAGAATGTGAAATTCCCCCCCCCACACACACACACAGATATACACTTCCCAAATGGTCAATTTCCTTTTCTTTAAGTCCCAAGAAATATGTGGGCTCAAGTTCAGATAGATGGACCTATACTTTCTGCACAGATATTCGTGTTTGCTTCAGCAGACATAAACCACAATTTTGGAATACACTTAAACCAAGATACTGTTTTGGCCTTTATATTTATTTTTAAAAGAAAAGGGATATAGACAACTGAACACAGGATAATATTTTGCATGTCAATTTTATCTATGCAGGAAGAGACTTACCTCTGCCTTCCTCCTTACTGTTGTCTTTATCTGATAAAGATGGATGAACTGAAAGAAGAAGATACTGCATGGAGTAAATTTCACAAATGACAATTTATTATTATTTATTTATTATTTAACATATGTTTATACTGCCCAAAACTTTTGTCTCTGGGCGGTTTACAACAAAGCAAAATAAACAACAGAAAAGTTAAAACATTAGTTACAACAAAATAAATGACAACAGAAAAAGTTAAAACATTTAATTTAGTGGAAATAAGCATCGTTAATAACTGAACAAGTACTTACAGTTTGCTAACAGGAGACACACAACGTGTAGGCACTTAAACATTTTAAGCAAGAAAGGAGAAGTTTAATTTCGTTGCAAAACTGTGGTTTTGCCACAGATGTTTGGGGAGAAGAAGTGAGATGCAACCAATGTGAGGAAAGAAAGCTGCAGCGATCTCTTTTCAGTGGGGGAATTCCACCACATTCTAGTTGATAACTAGTTGACATCATTACTGTAATGCTTCACAGAGAGGGCAGGATGCCTCCTTGTTCAAAGGAGGCAAAGACCTCTTCTTAAGAAGCCTGCTCTAGATCCCTTGGTGATGGATAATTATAGGCCAGTCTCAGGGCAGAGCTACTATTGTGCAGACACGTCCAAAGAACACAACTCGTCCTGCCTCCCCGCCTCCCTCTGGCCAGCTCGCTAGCCACTCCTGCTGCTGCCCGCCCATTGTGTTCCTCCCAATGCTGTGCTATGGTTTCCAGTGGCACGCCGTGCTCCTGCAGCCCACTGCTGCTTCCCAGCCACTTGGGGCTCTAACTCTGAGGCAGCTGAGAATGAAGGCATGCGTGAGCTCTTCATTCCCAGCTGCCTCAGGCTCAGAGCCAGCTGCAGCACAGGTGGTAGGAGCATGCCTTTGCCCTCGCTGGGAGTGGGAAAGCTGCTGCTGTGCCTCCAGCATCATCACTGCTGGCGGGGAGGCCCCACCACCAGGGTGGGGAGTGTGCCGCTGTCACCACCACGGGAGAGCTGCCTGTGACAACATGGGCTGCCCATGTCCTCCCGATGCCACTGGCCTAGGCTTGCCATATTCCGGCTTTCCAAATCTGGATGCCTAATTTGCATATTATGTAAATTGGCTGGGGAAAAAATTCTGAGCCGAATAGTGACTGCACGTTTTGCTCCCTAATTTCGTTTCTACAAGGGCTAGAGCTTAGCGTTTTTGTTTTTGTTTTTAAATGAAATCTGAAATCTGAGAGAATCTGGGTGGGCTAAGCAAGTTGAGTGAGTTGCTTAAAATCTGGGTGAAACCTGGAATTTCGGTGGACATGGCAACTCTACACTGGCCAGTTTCTAACCTCCCGTGTTTTGGTAAGATGATTGAAAGGATGGTGCCTAACCAGTTCAAAGTTGTCTCAGAGGAAATTGATTATCTAGACCCATTTCAAGCTGGTTTTAGAGTGTTCTATGGAGTTGAGATGGCCTTGGTTGGCCTGAGCAATGACTTTCACCAGGGAATTGACAGCGGGAGTGTGATTCCGTGGGTTCTTCTGGATCTTTTATCAGCTTTTATACCACTGGCCATCGTATCCTCCTGATACAATGGATAGGAGGATAACCTTAGGAATAGGAGGCCCTGCCTTTCAGTGGTTCCAATCCTATCTCTTGGTTAGATTTCAGATGGTGGTCAGGGGCGTAACTATAATAGGGCAAGGGGAGACGTCTGGGGGCCCACTGCCTTGACCCTCCCCAGAGGCGAGTCACATGACTGACTCCCCCAGCCGCACACCCGCCCGGGCTTTCTTCAGTTGTATTCATCCTCCGAAACTGATGTGACTGTTAAGACCTGGAGCTACCAGAACAGCTTGTCTTTCTCTAGTACCATTATATGACTTGCATCGTCCACAATTTACAAAACCTTTTAAAAAATAATTTAGGATGATGTTCTATTGTCACACATAGGTTATATATATAAATTTTACTTCAGTGACAGGGGGCCCATTTTAAAATCTTGTCTCTGGGCCCTCTCCAACCTCACTACGCCCTTGATGGTGGTGCTTGGTAACAGTTGCTCTTTAAAACAGCAGCTGTTCTATGGAGTCCCTCAGGGCTCCATACTATGACCAATGTCTTTTTAACATAATCTGCATGAAACCATTGGGAGAGGTCATCAGGAGATTTGGTGCTTTTTCTCCATTTCCTCTAATCTCTCTTTTCAGGCCACTATTATTGGGAAATGGCATCATCTCCCTAAATGTCTGCCTATAGGTGGAGCCAACACTCTCCAAAGTCAGAAGTAAATCTGAGTGACGTCAGTCTATTTATGTTAAATGGAGCTCGGCTCATTCTCACATGAGTGTGCAGTGTTCCAGCCTTTAAAAGTCATTCCCCATTGCTTGGCAAGGGCTATCTAGTTAGTGGTTCATTCTTAAAAATTGCAATTATGTATTTTTGCTGATAAAATAAATGAGGAATTGAGGAGACCTCCACTAGGGAACAAAAGCTGTCCCATTAGAGAGGCGATTTCAATACTGCGTGGCAGGAGAGAGCAAAGGCAAAAAAGAGAAGGGAATTACAAACTTCTTACTAGTTCCCTGCCCGTCCTGCCCCCCACCTGAAATCACTGCAATTCCTTTCTGTTATTTGCTTCTTTCTTGGACAAATCCCTTTTATTCCATTTACAGCTTGGAAGGCCAGGAGAAAGGGAGGAGGAAATCCCCTTCACTTCCACCTCTCTGAGGCTCAGTGCAATAGGAACCCCACCTTTCCCCCTACTCTCCATATCTGAGCACAACAATGCAAATGAAAAACATTAATTTGCTACACTACTTGGTGCTTCAGCAAAACAAGGAAGTAGAGGGGACTGAAACTGACTGCCCTTAGAATGGGGGAAAGGCCTTTTGCTTTCTGCACATGCTAAACCTGGAACAGTTCACGCCATTTGCCTGGAGCACAGCAAAATGCCAGGCTCAGTGAATCTTCCTGAGGTGATTTTTCTGAGATTAACTGACATTCCCATCTGCCTTTTACATTCCCCTTTGCTGCTACCCCATACTCCCTATGCTCCAGGGACATGGCACAGGAGGTGATCACTGTTCTCCATTCTCTGTGATGTGAGTCCCCAGCCCTTTCCTTTTTCTCCCTTTTCCTTTTGTCTCTTCTTCTGAGGTAAAGGTTGGAATCTCAAACTCACTTTCAAGGGAATAAGTCCCACTGAGTCAAATAGGGCCTATGGTAAGCATTTGAGTGAGTACAGGCTTGCCTATGAAGATGGGCATTGCTATATAGTGCTTATATTCAGCTGCATCAAGTGTAGGGCCACAGCAAGGTTGGAGTGGGCCCTGGGACAAGATGGGCCCCTGCCCCTCTGCCTTTTTCTCCACACACACAAACCGTTCCTCCACACACACACCATTCATTACTTTGCAGCAGAAAAACTGTAAGGAGGGTTGAAAAACAAACTAGTTGTTCTAGTAAGAACTAATCATCCCACTTTCCTTTCACTGTCCTTACAACTGGACTAAATTTGGTTCAAATCAAGGTTCACAAGTTAGATCTCTTGAGCCTCAAATGTTCATGCATCCATCATCTTGGATCAGGGTAGATGACATTATCACAAACTATATCATTGTGTGTCACGCACTACAACTGTATCAAATTTAGTTCAAATGGGTTAGACAGTCCTCAAATTAGTGCACTTGCCCCTCAAAAGTTCACACGTCCATCATCTTGGATCAATATGGATGATATCATCACAAACTACACCAATGGGACGCCTCTATGTGTCCATATAGCTGTTGAAAATTTGGTTCAAATCAGTTAGACTGTCCACAAGTTATTGCACTTGCACCTCAAAAGTTTACAAGTCTGCCATCTTGAACTGGCGTGGATGACATCATCACACACCATGCCATTTGGGCATCCCTATGTGTTCCTACAGCTGTAGGAAATTTGGTTCGAATCGGTTAAGCAGTTCATAAGTTAGCCCACTTGTGACTCAAAAGTTTACACATTCACCATCTTGGATTGGGGTAGATTACATCATCACAAACTACGCCATTGAGGTGCCCCTATGTGTCCCTACAACTGTACCCGATTTGGTTCATATTGGTCCAGGCGTTGCGAAGTTGATGTGGGGGACACACAGACACACATACACTCAGAATGCCAGGTAATCTCATAAGCCTACTGGAACGTAGGCTAAAAATTATTAGCACATCCTTTCTCTTGCTTATCACACAATCCCTATCCTGTCTGTCTGTCTATCTGTCCCCCTCCCTCTCCCTTCCCCTCCCGGCTTAGAAACATTTTAAAAACATATATGTCTACCACAGTCACCTAATATATGAACGCAACAACAACAATACTTCTATCTTTCTTATTCACCTGTAAACATACACACACTCCAAAGTTTTCCACAGGAAACTGAGTTCCTGTCAGGAGGAGAGGTGGAGGAAGGGATGCTGCCTGACGCCCCCAGCCCCCTCCTGCACTTGTCTTGCTTGAAACTGAGGCTTAGCAGCCAACAGTGAAGTTATTCACACATGGCTTCATGCCGTGGGGTATCTGAAGAGCGAATCTGCTTTGCAGCAGATTTGTAAGATGTTTAATTTGGGGGATTAAATGGACAGTTCACATAGGGTCGGCTCCTCTCCACAATCCCTGACAGATCTTTTCCCTGTGCGTTCCCACAGCTTGTTCCAGGTTTTTCCTCCAGCCAATCAGATCTCAGAGGAGGAGACGAGAGAGCTTTTTTGTTGTTGTTCACTTAACAGCTGGTTACGGAAGAATGGCATGAAAAGTTGCCAAGCAGGCAGATTAAGCCTGCTGAACCTGACCCAAATCTTTGCTGATTTTTATAATGAACTTGCCTTAGTGAGTGAATGCTTTCATCACCTCATGTCCCCCCCCCACACCCCTCAGACCATCTCTCTGAGCCTCTGGGTCTCTTGACCCTTTTCCTATTCTGCACCTCTTTTTCATGTTCCTTCTTCTGAAAAGCCAAGAGAAGTCAGGGATCAAGAATGCTCTCCTCAGGTTCCCAGCTGTTGTGCTTGGAAGACCAGCCTCCCCACTTCACCAAATACCCCAGCTTGCCCTTGTGGAGCCACTTGCTGAGGATGATGCACTCGGCGGCAGAGACCTGCTCTCCCACGCTGCTCAGCTCCTCCATGGCACTGCCTGGTTTGGCTCCCTTCTGCTATGACTTGGTTGTGGCAGAGCCAGTGTTGTCCTTGTACAAGGCTAGAGGCCGAGAGAGAGAGAGAGAGAGAGCACTCTCCTCCTCCTCCTCACCCACTGCCACCCTCCCTTCGCCAGGCACAAGTGTGTGCGCCCGCCTGCCTTCTCCCCTCAATAATTCAAGCACTGGCGATGCTGAGCACAGTCATCTGTCTCCAAAGATTCTTGAGAGGACAACCATGACTGTCAAGAAATCTACACCTTGAAAGAGTACTATGTGGTTAACAACAGAAAACTTTTAGGGAATGCTCTGCATTTGCAGTTGTCACCCAAACAAGTTTATTTACCTTTTGCCATGCTAAAGTCAACCCTTTTCGCACAATCAGGAAAATGAAAAGGAAATGGGGGCTTTGCCATTCTCTTGAAAAGTATGGGGAAATGCCGAATTACTGGCAATGGTCCCTACACACATCAGTGGAGAAGCAGCAGAGCATAACAGAAGTCTTGGGTGTGGGTGTGTGTGTGTGCGCGTGGGTATGTTTAAGCCGCTGAAAACAGGGGATTTTTTAAAGCCAGACATACTTTGGGCTAAGCCAGAATGCACAGCCATGGTTCGGGGGGAAACAGAGTCGTGTCTGTAGTACTGGTCCCTGATCGCTTGCAGGGACTTCAGGGTAAATGCAGCTAATATGTGGACTGGCACACTCCATTCCAGAGTAGATTCAAACCAAAAGTCATGTGTGTAAAGCTTCAGTGTGCCAATGAGGCAGGAGGTGGGAGGGGAAGATCAAAGAGTGAGTTTTATCCCAGCCAGCAGGCCCTCTTTCCTCAGGGGCCGAGGACATTTGTGTCACCTTGGCACTTTCTGACTCGACGGCACAATCTTTCCTTTCCTTTTCCTCTTCAAGTGCCATGTGGAACTACAGGTTTGATTCCACTTACAGCTGGTAGTGGAAGAATGATGCCTCCGCAATGCTAAAAGGTTTTAGTTTGGAAGCAGCCATCCACTAGATGGTACCATTAAGCAATGCAGTAGCTTATATATTGCATGTGTGCGTCTGCGTGTGTGTGTGTGTGAGAGAGTGTGCGCAGATGTTGTTATTAAAAGACTGACAAACCAGAGCAAACATCACTCTTGGTAATATCTAGTAATACATACAGTCGCATATTCATAAGAATGAACCACACAGAGTTGAGCATTTTTAAGGCCCATTGATTTAAATGTAAGATTTCACCTTAGGAATCAGTGGGACGTGGAAGCACAACATTAGCTGGATTGTAAATGAATATTATGTTAAAAATGCTAATGTGGATGGATTTATTATAGGCAGGCCATAAACTCTGAGCAATTTCACTAAAATCTGAAATCAATGGGTCCATTTAATTTATTGATTTACTTCGAACTCATGGGAAAATATTCACTTCAAATATCTCTAATAATTAGAGTCAGAATAACAAAAATAAATACCTCCACTGCTATCTGACACCATCTTGTAAGGGTTGTCTATTTATGGACAGAGGTGTGGACTTTTAGCAACTGCATCAGCAGCAGAAGGCACTTAGCAAAGTATTTTCCATTGCAGAATATCCAGGCTGGGACATCTTTTGCTTTCTGCCTGTTATGCATCTATGGAAGGGCAAGAACTTCCTTTTTTTTAAAAAAGGTATCAACCTTATACTGCACTACCAATACTAATGTGTTAGTAATTGCCTTGGGTTATACTCAGCATAGTTATATTTAGTTTTGCTTGTTTCGTTTCTTTGAATAAGCATGGTTTTAGGGAACTGACAGAAAGGCAAGACATGGGAGCAAAGATCTTTTTACTCTGGATTCAGATAAACAATTGACAATCTCAAAAATAGTTTTCACACAGCCAGAAGACCAAGGGCTATTTGATGTACAGATGCATGCCATCATGGGGAGGGGCTTCAAGAAGAACACCTAATAACCTCAACTTCTAATACACCTACTTATGAGAAACATTCTCTCGACTAAAAAAACCAAGATGCTAAACAGAGTACATTGTTATTACACTATTGTTCCTACCTGTTTAACCCACCTTTCCTCAGTAAGGAATACTAGTGACCCTTACAGCAAGAATAATTGAACTTCTGGAGCAGTAGCAGGAACCTACTTACATTTGTAAATGTTTACTGAAGGATAGACCCAAGATTCAGTCTGAGTGGGGGACAAGATAATTTTATGTTCAAAGATAAGTTCATAACTGTGGTTTGGGAATCAGATAAAAGATTCCTTTTTAACTTCAGAATGCACACGATTTCTCTTGGGGTAAAAGCATCAAAGCTCTTTAATAATAAAGAAATACAATTGTTTTGTTCAAGGATGAATTCCAATCTTATTTTATATCTTTATGTTTTAAGTAGAGTTCAGTTTTTTGATTGAACTTTATTATTTGCAGCCATTATTTTATTTGGCATTTTCTAACTTGCTGAGAGAACGAGAGAGAACGACTCTGAAATTATGTGGTTCAAATCAGTTATTGATCTTCTGTACTTCCATTTATTTTCTTAGATTCTTGTTAGTTGGTTAGAATTTTACCTATCATGAGCTAGATTTCATTCTTATTGTATACCTTTTGAATTCTGAAAAGCATTTTAATATTTAATAACTTCCTGGGTTTGTGGGATTGGATGCCATATCCTGCATCTTCAGCCCTCAAAAGGTTAATACCTAGGCCTTCAAGGCACTGTAAAAAATAAAATGTACACATAGCAAGATACGTATATCTAAAATTATTTTTAAACTAAAATAAAAGCTAGTGCAAGGGAGAAGTATCATGACTTTATTGCAAGCTTCAAGAGTTCTAGTGAGCTATTTAAAGCCTTAGATGATGACGTGTTTCTAACCAGCATATTTAAAGAAAAATGTCAATTGTTGTTTGAGTTACTTAAATGCCTTGCCAAAGAAATGTCACGACTACAAGGTGTCCCTCCCTGGTTATTTAAAACTTCTCTATTGAATTTCATTATTTTAAAATAGATCCATCACTTTTGCACCCTAAAATGATGGTTTGAACAATCCCACATTTAATACACAGAAAGGTCGTTCTCATGGCCATTACTGGGGCAAGGAGGGTGGGTGGAGGAGAAGGCCGGGTTGAACCTACCTAGCTTCCCCTCCCCCCGACAATTGTCATCCTCTATGTGGCACACGGATTGCGCACCCACAGTACGGACCCCAGGAGGAATATGAAGCCCAGTCTCCAGGTATCCCTAAATGAACCATGTGAGGAGTGCAGGGCATTGAGGGATTTCCCATTAAGCTGGGCGCTCTACACACAACCTGGGTAAAAGGACGACTACAAATTCCGGGCTACCCGGGGAGGCAGAGGTGGGATCAGCCTCGATCCCGGTGCTTCACGTGAGCAGTCCTGCCCAGGTAGGGCTGCCCAAGCCTAGGAAAGGCTGCTCATGTGAACAGCCTCAGAGAGTAAGGATATGCAGGATCTGATCAAAGTTAAGCACTTTTAAAGGTACCATTGATTTCAGTGTCAGAGATAAAGATGCACCTGAACTTCCCCCCTTTAAACTGAAAGAATTTGAAAATGGTGGATTTATTTATTTATTTATTTAACATACTACCACTCAATTTCATGGTGGTTTTCAACAAAATAAAACAAGCCATTCGAAGTGTCACCTAAGACTTTCCAAAAAAGATCAATTTTCAAGGCCTTCTTAAGGATCACCAAAGATGTCAAAGCCGCTATCTCAGCAAGAAGCACATTCCAAAACTTAGGGGCAACTTCGGAGAAGGCACAACCCCAAGTCACCTCCAGTAGCTTGCAGCAGCAGCTGCAAGCAGACCTCCCTGAGGAGAAACTCAGTGAGCTGTGGGGATCGTGCAGAAAAAGGTGCTCCCTTAGGTAGCCAGGGTCCCAGCCCGCAGACTGTGGCTAGACTGCACACAAGTTGTCCTATTATCCTGTTAGGCTAGCTGCTGCTAGACCAGGATTAATGTCAGCATCCCATCGTCATGATCCAGTGCACTCCAAGCGGCAAACCAGAAAGAATAGCTACGGAAACAGATGTTATTGTAACAAAACCACGACTCACTCTCACAGCTTTCGTGACAATTCTGTTGCCACCCACCCACCATGATAGTGCACACTGATAATGCCCCCACATTAGTTAAGCAGGGAAGACACCAACCCTTGGGTGTGCAATGCCCACCCACTCACCTGCCCTCACAGCCACTGTTCCAGCTTCAAAGCAGGAAGCAAGCGACTGGCTTGCTCACTTACCTATCTGTGCATTGCTGCTGCTGCTGCTGCCGCCGCCACCTCCCCAGTGGATGGATGGGCAAGTGAGTGAGCGGCAGGGCTGAGAGCAGAGTGGATGGGCAGGCAAAGGTGGACTCTGCCTACTTTGAAGCGGGGACAGCAGTAATGGGCAGCAGGCAGAGTGCACACCAGGAGCAGGATGTGGGAGGGAAGAGAGATGGCAGCACCAGACTCTGTTTAAGCCAGAAGTCTTGGGAGCACCTGGGCACTTCCCAGATTAGACCCTGCGACAGGGTCATGGCGTATCTCTGAAGTGTGCTTCCACACTTCCTGTGTTGTGACACCACAGTCCCTACGCTGACAGTAGGATGCCTTTCATATTTCCGATGTCTTGTTTCGAATTTAATCGCGGCGATGTAGTGCTAGCACATTGTATATCCAGCATTAAAAAGTTGCTGGTTTTCTCGGGTGGTTAGTTTCATGAGACTGCTCCCACTGCTGGGCGGTCTGCTACTTATGTTTTGAATGCTATTTGCCTGAATGGAAGCATTTTGCTGCTGTTGAGCGGCTAGTTTGGAAAGCGCCCAGGACCAAATGGTTCCTGATACAATTTCCTTTCCATTCTGTTTTTGCTACTTCGTCCCAAGAAGGACCTCCTCATGCAGGTCTTCCAGGACTGACCTTAAAGATGAACAACTTGAATCTCTGCATGCTTGCTTACTTTGGATAGGGGTGGGGTTGGCAAGGCCAGGCTAGAACAGCATTCCCAGGAGAGGAAGGACTTGGACAGGGGAAAGAGAAGGAAGGAGGGATGGCAGCTGCACCAGGCAGGTGTGGTGGCACCCAACAGCGCTTGGTGCCTGGACTTGCTGTCTGAGGCAGTCATGATAGAGGGGAAACCTCCCCCCACATACACACACTTGTGAATACTGCACATAACATCATTGTGCTGAGGTTGCTGTGAGGGGAATATGCATTTTGGAGGGGATCTGGAGCCATTTGGACAAGGAAGAATGCACATGACTGCAGCAAGCTTATAGGCAGGGGCGTAACTATGATCGGGCAAGGGGAGGCAGCTGTCTAGGGGCCCTGGCCTCTGGGGGGGCCCTCCAGAGACATGTCACGTGCCTCCCCCCACCCAGCGTCTGCCGCAGCTCCTTCAATTTGAATTATTTTATTTTATTTCTTTTCCTCCATGCGTGCGAGCGTGCCATATTTCCTTGCCGTCCTTCCCTCCCTCTCCACCCTTTCCCCTTGTAGGCTCCTCCTCCATCGAAACCCCCGCAGTCCCAGCTCGGTTGAGCTCCGGCGGCTTATCTTGTAGGCGGACCCGTGGCGGCCGAAGGGTCTGCGCCCTCAAGAGCACGCAGCCTCCGGGCTCCTCATCCACGCCGCAGCCGGCCAAGTCCACCCCCTCAGGCTGGGCCATGAGCGCTCTGGCTCCAGGGCACGGATCGGGCGCCCGCAGCATTAGCATCAGACAGCCAGGCAGGAAAAGACACCCGAGACGGAGTGCAGCTGCTGCTTGCTAAGCCCGCGGGCCGGCCGTGCAGCCGCCGCTCAGTGCTCTGGAAAGCCAAGGAGGCGGCCTCAGCAGCACCGCATCGCCCCTTCCAAGGCACCGTCCCATCTGCTGTCGTCGCCTCCTCCTTCTCCTGCTCGGCGTGTGCTGCCTGTTTTCCAGCTCCTGTCCTTCCTCCATCTCCCCGAGGTAGCCTTAGGGCGCCTTGACGCGTTGACCTCCTCCCCACTCCTCACAGTCGCGTTTGGTTCCACCGCCCCCCCCAAAAGACAAGACTCGAGGAACAATCCCTCTGCCCCAAGGTTTGTTTTCTCTCCTCATTCAGCTCCTCATTCTCCTCCCCACTCGTTGCTCCCCCAGGAAGCGGCAAAGTAATGGACTATTGTGGTTTGTGTGAGAGATGTGTGGGGTGTGAGCTTGGTCCGGTGTTTGGGGATTCTTGCTGTGCTTCTTTGTGCTTTCAGGAAACTTTAAAACTAAATTAAAAGCAATAAACTTCCAATGGGGGGGGAAAGCCCTTCAAGTATTTCACTGCCCGCGTTAGTGACGTCAACTGAGGCAAACTGTTTGTGTTGCGATCGTCACTGCAATATTTCCCCCCAGTGTAAATGGCATGTTGGAGATTGTAAAACCCTTCTGGGTGGAAGAGGCGGCGTTATGTCTTTGTTCTGTACAGCGCCAGGCACTCTGTTGATGCTACAGAAACGTCAGCACTTTAGTTTATTTGGATTGGGCTCTCTCACCCTGTGCAGGAGGAGCAATGATAAACCTTTCCTGTATTTTACCAAAAGAAAACCACAGGGCTCTGTGGGCGCCAGGAGTCGAAATCGAGTTGAGGGCATACTTACCTTTACCTCTCACCATTGTTCCCTCTAAGGCGTGCTGCATGCCTCGAGGGGCCCCCCCAGAGGCAAGTCACATGAGGCGTCACATGACTATATATTGTGGGGTGTGTGTGTATGTGTATCAGCAAGGGGCCCATTTTAAATTTTTGTCTCTGGGCCCACTCCAGCCTTGTTACGCCCCTGCTTATAGGAGACAGTAGTGTGACTTGGATAGTGACTTGAGGGGAAACAAGAGCCATGAGCTTGAATCCCACCTACAGTAGCAGCTGCTGCCATCTGGAATGGAAGCTAGTTGCAAAAACCACACAATAAATGTGCCTTTTTTGCCCTTTTATTCCAGGGAGGTGATGCAGGGCACCCCAGACAATTAAAAGGGGAATAGCTTTGATTAGTAGGCTATTCCCTCCAGAAGCAGAGTGGGGAGGAAGCAGGAAGTTCCCTGCTTCACAGTAGATCAGCTGCCCCTTTTATCCCATTAGTTCCCTTCTGGGCTGGTTGCAGGGCTGGATTAAGCTAGTGCGGGGCCTGTAGCATATGTTACAAAGGGGCCCTAAATTAAAAAAAAATGCACATGAATATTAAAACATAAATTATTTACTTGCATAGTAAAGTAATTCAATTTTTTCATTTGCTGTATTTTGGAGTATAGGAGACCAAGCCACCACCTTACACTTACTACAACAGTGAACATGTATATACCGTTTTTCAATCAAAATTCTCAGAGTGGTTTACATAGAAAAATAAAGAGTGGAGAGATGATTCTCTGTCTCCAAAGGGCTCACACTCTAAAAATAAAAATGTGGTAGGCACCAGCAACAGCCACTGGATAGATGTTGTGCTGGGCCTTCTCTTAAAAGGCACATTTAGCAGAAAAGGGATATTTATTGGAAGCCTGGCATGCGGGGCCCTTGAAAACGTGGGGCCCGTAGCAAATGCTACATTTGCTACTACATTAATCTGCCATAGGCTGGCTGGACACCAAGTTGTTTGTTTGTTTGTTTTACTACCCACAAGGTGTTTTCTGCTGGTGTGTGTGTGCGCGCGTGTGTGTGCAGCCCCTCCTGCCCTTACTGAGTGGCTGCCACTGCACACCTGGGAGATGAAATTATGACCTCTACAAGACAAAGCCTATTTTCTGAGTATCCTGCCAGTAACATTTATAGATAGACATGAAAAAATGCAACAAGAAGAGAACCCAGGTCTCCTACTCCCCAAAGCAATAATTTTACCACACAGCAGAACAGACAAAAGAGAGAGTTATGATGGGATCATTGTAGTCTCCCAGAGGTCTGGCTCATCTCTGCTCCCTCCAGTACATGAGGCAAACTCAGTCATATAGCCCTGTCTCGAAGGAGATCTATGTGGAGCTGTTGTACTCTCAGCTGGTGTAGGAGGTCACCCAAGCCTGGGATTACATCCCCCCCACATGCTCCAACAGGCAGGAAGTAGCCATACTTGAAGATCCTTAACCCGGTGCATGTGGGCGGATCTCCCCAGTTCTACTTCCTGCCTTTGCTCCAGAAGGCTCGCATTACAGCTTGCTGGCTCTGGTCTTGTTTACTAGGCCTCTTCTTTTCTTCTGCTTATATTCCTATTATTTTTGACTATTTCCAATCTATTCTTCACCTGTATTTTACTATTAGTTTTCTCTAGTTACTAAAGAAAAAATAAAAAATAAAATAAAAATTATTTCATATCTGTTCTTCTACTGTCCGTTCTGTTATTCGTTACCTCTCCTCACCTCTTGCCGACCCTTTGGCCAATGTCCGATAAGACCACCTTCAGACTCCTGGCCGTTAGGGAGAGATCCGCCTGTCAGTGCCTGTTCCCGCCAAAAAACTCGGGACTGCGCAAATCCTGTAAGGAAAATGGCGGATGTATCAGATGACCTTGCTGGTGCCAGTAGGCCGCAGCGGTCCTCTCTGTCGCCAGATACCGGTGAGGAGACTGGGCGCAATTCATGCCACCAGCAATCCACTGTAGCAGGACACAAGTGGCGGCACCAGAAGCGGAGGCATCCCGACAAGGGGGCCCCTTTGGTGGAGAGCTTTCGCCCGGCAGTGTGGGCAAGGTAAGCCTGCGAGATTTGGCCACGCCCCCCCCAACTCCTTTCCCTAGCAGTTGGGCATGCAGGAGGAGGACTGCCTCAGCAAGTAATGGGGCCGCGCCGAAAGGAACGTCAGCAGGAGTGGCCGCCCCAGAGCCCATCGGAATCAGATGAGGAGGATGTGGCAGGCAGTGCTGGGCCCGTGGACGGGGCATCGGAGTACCCAGAAGGCCATGAACAGCTCCCCCCGGTGAGATCGGGACTTGCTCAGGGGGGTGAGGAGGGGGGTGAAGATGCCCCCTATGTGGCCCCTCCCTCAGGACCTACTCCTAGAGGGAATGTGGGGGTTTCCCCCGATGCTGCCACTGTAAAGGGCTGGATTCAGGAGGCCGTTCAGGTCTCACTAGCAGCGGCGCTTAAAGCACGGAAGCCTGCAAGGCATTGCAAGGCAGGCTGTGATCCATTGTCGTCCTCAGACTCTCAGGAGGAGACGGTGCCCGCTAAGCAACCCAGGGTGACTATATGCCAGGACTCTGTGCTCAGGGGTAGGGGGAGGTCTTCAGACGAGTCAGGAGAGGACTCCCCAGATTTATTGTGACCCAGGGGCAGTGGGTCGGAGACATTGCTGGGCAACCCAGACAAGGGGCCCTCCTCCTCGGAAGAGGGGGAGATTATTGAGGACTCTGCAGCAAATTTACACAGTCAGAGGCTCTCTCTTATGGAGGATTTTCAGCCACTAATTAACCAGGCTATTGCTGCACTTGATCTGAAGCCAGTTACAGAGGAACAGGTCTCTCCTGTGTCCAAGGGCTCCTTGGTGCTGCCTAAGGCTAAGGTACCGCAGATTAAATCAGTGATACCTGAGGGCTTTACTAATACCATCAAGGAGGAATGGGCAGCTATTGCGACTCCCAAAGCGTATGTTGACATTGGCTAGCAAATTGTACAACTTTGAGGAGGAGACTCTGGACTTGCTGAAGGTGCCACTTACGGTTGCTCACTTCGGGGCCCTACTTAGTAGCACAGTGGTACCCAAGGATGGGGACTCCTCTTCTAAGGAGCCAGAAAACAGAAAAGCAGAATCTGCACTGTGCAGGGCCCACGAGGCTTCAGCAATGGCCATCAGAGCTGACACCACTGCGTCCTGGGTGTCTAGAGCATCGGTCTTGTGGTTCGACGAGTTACCCAATGACCCTCCCGCTGATCAATCTAAGATGTGGCATAAGCTACTTCGTCTGCAGAGGGCGGCCGCCTTTTCAGCGGATGCTACTCTGGACAGTGTTTAATTCTTGGCACGTGCGGTCAGTGCAGGTGTCCTGGCAAGACGCAACATATGGCTGAAATATTGGAAAGTTGATAATACGTCTAGGGCTAATTTAGCTGCTGTTCCCTATGCTGGGGGGAAGCTAATTGGGGACGAGGCCCTGAAAGAGGTCCTCATTGAAACTAAGGATAAGCGCAGGGCTCTGCCATCAGCCCCTAGGAAGGAGGACAAGAGTTTTAATCGTAGACTGACGCAAACCTTCAGGGCGTTTAGACCTCAGTTTTGTCAGAGGGAGCCTTTTAGGCCTTTTCAATCGCAGTGGAACAGATCCAGAGGCCAAGGCAGGCAAGGGTTCAATCAGCAGAACCGTCAGTCTTTCGGAAACCAGCAGCGGGGCCCCAAGCAGCAGTCCTGACTCCCACTCAGGCAAAGTGGGGGCCCACCATTTGGCCCGTTTGGAAAGAATCCATCAACGACAGGTGGGTTCTTTCCATTATCCTACACGGGTACAAAGTGGAGCTGGCCAGCCCCCCAGGAAACAGATTCCTCCTCACCCCTAGATCCGGGAAACCGGAAAAGCACAAGGGGTTGTCCATGGCCATTCAGTATCTGGTGGCTATAGGGGCCATAGAGGAGGTCCCACCTCTTCAGAGAGGCAAGGGCATCTATTATGTGATTTTTACAGTGCCAAAAAAGGACGGATAGGCCAGGGCAGTTCTCAACCTATGCCCAGTCAACCACTTTGTGATAAAAAGGAGGTTCAGGATGGAAACCCTTTGTACCATCTCAGAGGCATTGCAGATGGGGGACTACATGGCTTCAATAGATCTTCAGGAGGCCTATTTACACATCCCCATTAATCCACTCAGTTGACATATACTCCGCTTCTGCTACGTGAGGAGGCATTATCAGTACAGACCCCTTCCTTTCGGTCTCTCATCAGCCCCCCGAGTTTTTACGAAGGTTCTAGTCCGCTAGTGGCCACTTTATGCACCGAGGGGGTCCACCTGTATTGTTACCTCGACAACTTGCTCAAGAAGGGGCAATTCAGTCGGCTTTGTCCAGATCAATGTCTGTGTTATGTGCCCATGGGTTTCTGATAAATGTGGGCAAGAGTCACCTGATGCCCACACAGAGCCTTTGTCATCTGGGCATGGTAATGGACATCTCAGTAGGCAAACTGTTTCTGCCACAGGATCGGATGGAGGTCTTATCGTCGCTGGCTCGTGTGATTGCTTCGAGACCGTGGGCCAGCCTTCTCAATCTAGCAAGGTTGTTGAGTCTCATGGTGGCGGCTATGGACTCGGTGCCTTGGGCGAGGTTTCATCTACGCCAGTTACAGTGGGCTTTCCTCCCTTACCAGCACAGGATTGCTCTCTAGAGTGACAAGAACATTCCTCTCTAGGTGTCTCTTCGCGAGTCGATTCGTTGGACGGCCCGGGGAACCTAGACAAGGGCAAGCTGTTCATAGAACCCGAGAGAGTGATGGTCATGACAGACGCCAGCCTATTGGGCTGGGGGGCTCACTGTTGGAACAGTTCTGCCCAGGGGCTTTGGTCGGTGGAAGCGTCGCTCCATAGCATAAACTGGCTCGAGCTGCGGGCTGTCTTTCTGACCCTAAAAGCCTTCACGCCCTTGGTGAGGAACAGCTTAGTGTGTACAGACAACATCTCAACCAAGGCACACATAAACAGGCAAGGGAGGACAAAGTCAAGATCTCTTTTCCTTCAGTCTGTGGAGTTGTTGGACTGGGCGGAGAACAACTTAATATCCATTCTGGGCCATCATGTAAACGGAATTTCCAACGTTCGGGCAGATTGGCTAAGACGGCAGGAGACCCAGCCGGCAGAATGGAACCTGCACCCTCAAGTATTTTGGTGGCTGACAGAGTGGCTGGGGTGTCCCCAGATAGACTTGTTCGCATATCCTCAGAACGCCAAGATTCAGAGGTTTTACTCACATTTTCCGACGTTGGGGGCAGAAGAGATGGATGCGCTATCAGTGCCATGGCCTCCGTGTCTGCTGTATGCATTTCCTCCAGTGCCGCTGCTCTCCCATTGCCTCAGGAAGCTGCGGGGGTCACGGACATCCCTGATATTGATTGCTCCTTTTTGGCCCAGAGGACCTTGGTTTTCCGAGATCGTTGACTTGACCATAGGTCATCCACTCAGATTGCCAGACCATCCAGATCTGCTGTGTCAAGGTCCGATTTACCATCCTTGCGTCTAGAAAGTGTTCAGCCAACAAGATTTACCAATCGACTTGGCGTAGTTTTCTGCATTAGACAGCAAAGTGCTCCTTGCAGCTGGACAAGTGCAGGTCGAGGGAATTACTAGGTTTTCTTCAGGATGGCCTTGCGCTGTGTCTGAAACCCAACACTCTTAAATGCCAGGCAGCGTGCTTGATCCAGATGTTGTTTCCTCATCAGTGTTCGTTCAGGCACGGCACCCTCTTCTACGCAAGTTCTTGAGGGGAGCAGCTTTGTCGTCTCCACCGGTCTGCCATCGTTTTCCGTCATGTGATTTGCATATTGTGTTGCGGGGTCTGCAGTTTCCGCCATTTGAACCACTTTGATCTGTGTCATTGCAGATTTTGTCCTGGAAGGTAACCTTTTTAGTAGCTGTAACTTCAGCCAGGAGGGTTTCTGAATTGCAGGCTCTGTCAGTTAAGAGTAATTTGTGTATTTTCTCTAAGGACTCTGTGAGACTTATCCTGGATCCTTCGTTTATCCCTAAGGTAAAGTCTCAGTTTAATCGTGAGGCGGACATTTAATTACTTTCTTTTTGTCTGGATGCTCATCACCCTGCAGAGAAGGAGTGGCACCGTCTGGATGTCAGGCGGGCACTGAAGATATATATTGACAGGACACAGGTTTTTTGTAAGGCAGATGCTCTTTTTGTGGCATTTAAGGCTTCTAAGATGGGATGCAAGGTCTCTACAGCCGTTATCGCTCGATGGGTCCTTTCATGCATTATGGTGTTGTATGAAGCCCAGAAACTTCCGGTGCCTGGCCAGATTATGGCACACTCAACTACATCGGCAGCCACTTCCGCTGTGTTATCTTCACTGGCGTCCCTTGAAGAGATTTGCAAGGCAGCTACTTGGTCGTCGCCTTTTACATTTTCAAGGCATTACAAGTGGGATGAACATGAAGCTGCCAGAGCGGCATTTGGTCGGAGGGTCCTGCAACGGGTCCTTCCGGCTCCAGCTTGGGTATTTTCCCTCCCGTGGTTGGTGCTGTGGTATGTCCCAAGCTTGGGTGATCTCCTACACCAGCCGAGAAAGGTACATTGGTACTCACCGTGAAGGTGTTTTCTGGCTGGTGTAGAAGAGGTCACCCAAGGCCCGCCCGGGTTGTGTTAGGCTGGAGCTGATGATCTGGTTGTAGTGGGACAGTTTTTCTGTCTCTCTCTGCATTATTGTTCGTATATTGTTGTATATTCTCTGTTATGTTCTGTGGTTTTCATTCTGTAGCTTGAGCTGTTTTAAGCACTGAGGAGATCCTCCCACATGCACTGAGTTAAGGATCTTCAAGTATGACTACTTCCTGCCTTTTGGAGCATGTGGGGGGTGTAATCCCAAGCTTGGGTGACCTCTTCTACACCAGCCAGAAGACACCTTCACGGTGAGTACCAATGTACCTTTCTATCTAGTAATCTTGTAAAGAGAATGGGCAGTGGCATCAGAAAGGAAACGGAGGAGGAGGAGGAGGAGGAAATGAAGTGGTTTCTGAATAAACCCTTAGTTAAATCTACATAAGATCCAGTGGTGGCTGGTGGTTCCCAGGACTGGGGGGAATCAGGCAGGGCTGATGGGTAGAGCCACAGATAGTGAGAAGTGGAGCCAATTGTGGGCAGCTGTGGAGGTGGAGCCAAGACTAAGCGGGTGCCTTAGCAAAAACTGGCCAAGTGTAGATTTCTAGCTAATGAGTGGGATCACAATACAAGCACACAAATCTCAATTAGGGATGTGCACGGAACCGGTTCAAAGAACTGCCGGTTCAAAGGCAGCAGGGGTCTCCCTTTAAGAGTGGGGGAGGGTGCACTTACCCTTCCTGCCGCTTTTCCCCCGCCGGCTTCCATGTTTCTTAATGTCTATCAGGGCAGCAGTGTACCTCTCAACTGCCCCATTGCCCTCGTCTTCTGGATATGATTGGAAGTAGTTGATGTGCCTGTGCATGCTAGCACAGGTGTGCACATGTCACACACACGTACGCGCCAGTGCCAGCGTGCGCAGGCACATTGGCGACTTCCGGTTGTATCTGGAAGATGAAGGCAACGGGGTGGCAGGGAAGTATGCTGCCGCCCCAATGGGCATTAAGAAACATGGACGCTGGTGGGGGGGAACTGGCGGGAGGGGGAAGTGCACCCTCCCCCACTCTTAAAGGGAGACCCCTGCCATGGTTCCATCCACATCCCTTATCTCAATTGCTCATCAGCAGAGATACAGAGAAATATGGAAAACATCAGTTGCTTTATTGTGCTTAACAGGACTACAATAGTTTGTAGATTTGTATCTAACATGGCAGGATCAAAACACAAGCACACGCGTGCACACACACAACTGTACAAGCCACAAGTAAAGTACAGATCGGGTACAAAAGGCTGCTTCTGTAGAGAGTAAATGCATTCTGATGTCTCCAGGGCAGCTCTGTCTACCTGATTATTTAAAAAATGAATACTAATAATAACAACAAACAACAAGAAGGAATAACTCAGAGTGGTGGCCATGTGCATCCCAGTGCCACACGCAGGCTGCTTAATCAACACAATAGCTGCACACAGATTTCTGAGTAGTGCAGCGCTGCAGCAGGAAAAGCAGCAGGTCAGTGGAAGAACAGGTAAGGATCTGCTTTACTCATTCTTAAAGTTCCCACCCTCCTGAAACAACTTGGTGGGCCTTGCTGAAGCAATTCAGTATGTCTCTACTGAACATGCTGAATCGTTTCGTGCACATCCCCAATTAATGTTAGTGGCCAGAATCCAGAGAACAACCTGGTGAGCTGTCTGCATAGCAAATGGACTTTTAAAATTATTTTCCTTCCAATAGAACCATTCCTTCTCTGAATACACCACACCCACATGGAAAGCCACTTCTGCAATTACTTGAAAAACAGTTCGGACTCAGAAATCCATGCATATGCCCTAAATGAACCTTCTGGCTTCTTATGCCAGTTTCTAATCGAAATAGTCCAGTCTTACAGTTTCCTGTTCCTTCCAGTGTTTTGTGGCATGTCATTTTGGGAATGGGCCATAATGCTTTGCATACAGATCAGATCAGAAAGCAAGGGCCCCTGGTGGCGCAGTGGTAAAACTGCCACCCTGTAACCAGAAGGTTACAAGTTCGATCCTGACCAGGGGCTCAAGGTTGACTCAGCCTTCCATCCTTCCGAGGTCGGTAAAATGAGTACCCAGAATGTTGGGGGCAATATGCTAAATCACTGTAAACCGTTTAGAGAGCTCCGGCTATAAAGTGGTATATAAATGTAAGTACTATTGCTATTGCTATTGCTAAGGGCAAGAAAGCAGAGGCTGCATTGCTCCTCTCCAAACAAAGAAGCCAGCAAAAGCTCAAACTTACCAACAGTCAGCCAGCCAGCCAGCTTGCTCTTTAACCAAATGGTGGATTATTCTGAGTAATGAAAAGAAAAAGACTTCCCCACTAGGCACTCTGATTGGCTGCCTGAGGTGTTAGTCAGCCTAGTCCCTCTTCTATTGGTTTTTAGGGTGACCCTAGGACCACCCACTTTGCAAAAACATATATGAGCATGCTTATTGGCTTCTGCCTTATTGATATTAATATTTTAAAAGATCCTAGGCTTTTCATTTGTTCCTTGAGGTTGGTGCTACCATCACCCACTTCACAACTCTTAAAACAGCAGCAGGCTGCAGGCAAGAGCAGCAGGGAACAACAGAGGGAGGCAGTAGGCAAACAAAATGGAGGTAGAGACAATATGGCTGACTGAGAAATTTAAGGTGAGCACCGCCCACTTTGCCCATATATAAAACCCACCCGATATTTTATTTTGTGTTTATGAGGAAAGCAGTTATAAAAGAGGAGCCACAGCTCAATGGACAAGCATAAGCTCAGCATACAAAATGCTGCAGATTTGTTCTCTAGTTTCAATGTTGTGTTATAGCCCCCTGCTCTCCAGGCACCTGTTCTTCCCTTTCCTTGCTCTGCCTCCCGTACCTCTCCCCAATCCATTCGCCAGCCACCCGTTCCTCCCCACCCACCCACCCACCCACCAACTCTCTGGCCAGCCGCTGCCTGCCACTTCCTCCCCCCCCATTCACCCTTTTTGTGTGGGCGACTACTGTTTTCTCCCCCCCCGGCTGCCATTTTCTTCCCCCCCAGCCGCTGCTTTCTCTCCCCCACCCAGCTGATTTCTTTCCTCGCCTACCTTATCTTTGCTGCCACCACTTTCCTCTTCTCCTCCCAGCAGCTCACTTGCAAACTCTCGTGAGAGCTGCCACACATGGGATTATTTCATTCATTCATTAATTCATTCATTTAATTAATTAAAATATTTCCATACTGCCCCAAACTTATGTCTCTGGGTGGTTTACAATTAAAATTATTTAAAACATCAAATCAATTATCAATTAAAATCATTTAAAAATTAGAAACATTTAAAAACCAGTATTAATTTTTTAAAACTATAAATCTAATTAAAAGCCTGGGTGAATAAATGTGTCTTCAGTGCCTTTGTAAAAGTTGCTAGAAATGGGGAGGCTCTTATTTCAACAAGGAGCACATTCCAAAGTCTAGGGGTTGCAATGGAGAAGGCCCATTCCTGAGTAGACACCAGATGAGTTGGCGGCAACTGCAGACGAACTACTCCAAATGATCTTAGCAGGTGGTGGGGCTCATGGCTAAGAAGATATTATTTTAAATACCCAGGGCCTAAGCTGTTTAGGGCTTTATAAATTATAACCAGCACCTTGTATTTTGCCCAGAAACTTATCGGCAGCCAGTGTAGTTTTTTTCCAACACAGGATAAATATGGTCTCTCCTAGATGACCCAGAGACCAACCTGGCTGCTGCATTCTGGACCAAATGCAGTTTCTGGAATACATACAAAAGCAGCCCCGCATAGAGTGCATTGCAGTAACCCAGTCTAGAGGTTACCAGAATATGTACCACTGTTTTGAGGTCATTCATCTCAAGAAATGGATACAGCTGGCATATCAGCCAAAGCAAAAAACAAAGCACCTCTGGCCACCATCTCAACCTGGGACAGCAGGGAGAGGTTCAGATCCAGAAGCACCCCCAGAATGCATACCTGTTCCTTCCAGGGGAGCATGACCCCATCCAGAACCAGCAAATCAAAATCGTCTCCCGAGTTCTGACTCTGCACAATAATTACTTCCGTCTTATCTAAATTCAACCTCTATTTGTTATCCCTCATCCAGCCCATTACTGCCTCCAGTTGGCATTTAGGGAGGTTATGCCCTCTCCCGATGATGTTGACATGGAGAAATAGATTTGGATGTCATCAGCATACTGATAACACCCTGCACCAAATCTCCTGATGATCTCTCCCAGTGGTTTCATGTAGATGTTAAACAGCTTCGGAGACAATGTGGAGCCCTGAGGGACACCATATGCAAGTTCAGATTTTGAAGAACAACAGTCTCCAAGAGACACCAAGAGATACCATCTGGAGTCTGCCCATGAGGTAGGAGTGGAACCACTGCAAGTGCCTCCCACCCCCAATCTCTTCAGATGTTCCAGAAGGGTAATAGTATTGAAAGCCACTGAGAGATCCAAAAGTACCAACAGAGTCACACTCCCTCTGTCACACTCCCAATTGAAGATCATCCATCAGGACGACTAAGGCAGTCTCCACCCCATAGCCTGCCCGAAAGCCAGTTTGAAATGGGTCTAGATGATCAGTTTCCTCCAAGCCCACCTGGATTAGCCACAGGTACATCTTCGCTGTTTGTTTATTTATTTATTTATTTAACATATATTTATACTGCCCAAAACTTACATCTCTGGGCGGTTTACAAGAAGTTCAAAAACAAAGAAACATACACAAAAGGATACTATATCCTTTCTCCTATCTATATATAGATAATAATGCGAATACAGTGCCTTCATAATGTTCCACAAAATGAGGGGACAGATTTTAAACAGGCAGACATTGGCTCCACCTCATGTGGGTTGGCAATCCTCTGGGAGAAATGTCAGGAGACTGATGGATTCTCCCATAGTCTTTTGTTTTTCTGATCTGAATTTTCATGAGAGAAGGCCAGGAAGTATATGGATCCTCTTCAATGTGACTACTAAATCAAATTAATATTATTTGCCAGATAATGAAACTCAGTTTGAACCTAGATCTTAATGCTACCTGTCTCAAATTCAAGTTGCGATTAGTCATCACGATGGTTCTGTGGTACTGCCATGTATGAGTCTGGGGTGGTGGGCAGTATAATTCTGAATACCAGTTGCTTAGCGGGAGTCAATAGCAGGATAAAGCGGTTGTATGTATATCCTGCTTGCAGGCTTCCCCAAGGCACTTGGTAGGCCACTGTGGGAAACAGGATACTGGATTTGATGACTTTTGGCTTGATGCAACAGGGCCCTTCTTATGTTCTGAAGAGTTGAGATGCATTTCTGTAGCCCAGCCCACTTCCTGCAAATTGCTTCCATTCCACCTGCTAACAGGATGTGCTGTCTCAATTGTTATCTTGTTGGACAGCTTGGCTGGTTTACCCTTCTGTGGGACTTCATGTTCTGTCCTGCATTTACTCACATGAGTAGTAGCATTGTGTATGTGCCCAGGGTAAAATATACTTAATTCTTACGTTTCCTATCAGGAGCAAAAGATTACTAACATTTGTTCTCCATTCCTGAAGCTAAGTGCCATTGCAAAGGGAGGTCTGGCTCCCCTCCAACAATAAGATCAGTTCCAGTTTTTCCCACACTGCTTTTTGCTTGAATATTTTTTTGAAGCTGAGTGGAAAATTTGCAGATGGAAACCTGTACATATCCCAAATCCAAGCAGTTAAATATTTATTATACAGAAGATTTTCAGGGATAGGAGACGGGCGGATTGTGTGACTGGGGATGGAATATTGGCTTTTAAGTGAAAACAGCCATGCTGGACCCTAATCCAGATTGGGGCCATAGCAGGGAGGCTTTAACCCTTTGCCTTCAACACAGCCCTGATCCAGATTCCCTCTGCGGCTGCTATTGGGCTCATGAAAGAAGCTCCCATTGGCTTCAGTGCTAGCTTCCCTCCTGGGGCAAATAGCAGCTGTGGGGATGGGGATGATCCAGATTGGGTCTGTGGCAGGGAAGGGGTTAAAGTTTACCTCATTACTACCTCAATCCTGATTGGGGCCCAGAAGAGCTGCTATTTACATTTTAAAAACAAGAGTGCAGGTCCTAGTTGCACTCTGTTTTTTGCTTCAGTATTCTAGATTGTGAACACTTCTATTGATTGTGAGCTCTTTACTTGAATACTTTTTAGATTGTGAAGCCTTTGGGGACAGGCAGCCATCTTCTTATTCTTTTTCTCTGTAACCACTTTGAGAATGTTTGTAATGAAAAGTAGTATATAAACAGTAGTAGTAGTAGTTGTTGTTGCAGAATCTGTGTCTCCTCGAGCTTTCTTCCTCCCACCTGAGTTAAATTTTGTCTCATATTTGAGAAGACTACATTTGAAAGCACTTCCAAATGGCATATGGAGTTGAACTTCTGTCCTGTGGGCTGTTCTGCCTGAGAATCCGTGTCTGTTCCTTTCTGCTGCTGCCTGACTCTGGAGAGGAGGACTGGCACCTGGCCACAGTCTCAAAGCTGTGAGATAAGTATATTGAAAGAAAATCAGGGCAAGGAACACAAACAGCATGCTAACAAGCCTACAAGTTACTTCCTGGTCGTTTATTGCTATGGCTACATGTTTTTCCGCCTCCCCCCGCTAGTAAAATAGTGTCTAGGGTTCTTGCTGGAGCATGTTATCCAGAATATTTCCTTCCGGCTTCCTGTTGCAAACTGCCGCAGAAATGTACGTAACAGAAAGACTATAGCACAGATTGCACCTGAGGTTATAGGCTTGGGAAGAACACTGCCCATTAAGCAAGAGAGAAACAAAGGAGGCTTTATGTAAATACGGAAAGCAATGAGAACAAAGCCTATTCCTCTTGAGACTTCCTTGATTTATATGGCCAAAGGATGATGTATATTGCAGCTTTAATGAGACTGGCTTTAAACCAGCCCTGCACAACATAAGGTCCAGGGGCCAGATCTGGCCTGCAGGGTCATTTTTGATGGCCCAGGTAGCCAGCAGCAGGAGCCCCAAAACTTGGCATTTGTGTGCGGGTGGAACAGGCGCGGAGCGGGACCACCAGCGGCCTGTGTGCAGCAGCGGCGGCCCCACTGACCCCGCCCCCGTGTCTGACATCAGACGCGGGGCTAGCCACGTACCCACGTCTGATGTCAGACGCAGGGCGGGGGCGTGATCTGGCTCCTGAACGGAGTCTTGAGGCTCCGTGCGGGAGTTGGAGTTTAACTCCCAAAGGGGCCGTGCGACCCCTGCTCAGGAGCTAAACTAGCACGTCTGACGCCAGACACGGGCATGTCGGGGCCGCGAGACGTGGTCCTTGATTGGGTGCAGCCCAGGTTCTTTGAACTCGTTGGCCCAATGGTGGCTCCACCCCTGGGGTGGAACAGTCAGGCGCCCACTGACTGAGCAAGGACAGGGCTTATTTTCTGGCCACTATCCTTGGTTAAAACAGTGGGCCCCTGCGGGGAGGGGAGCACCCACAACTAACTATTAACTGCTTTAAGGTTTATCTTTATAATTTTTACTGCAATAATCAATGCACTGAAAATTGACTTCGCCCCCCCGCCCCCCTACATTGTCATGGTTGTTTCTGGCCCACTGGGATGTGTGAGTTGTGCACCCTTGCAAACTGTTAAGGAAGCACCTTTGAGCCTGCTATCTTGCTTTTAAGTTCACATACTTTTAAGTATTACCCATTTTCCTCCTCCTTATACCAAGGAGCTATGGGGTTTGGGGTAGGTAGATGAAATCTGGAAGGATATTGTGGTGTCTCCTGGTGTGACTTTAGTGAATATATGCATTTAGGGATTTGGATGTTTATCCTGATGGCTGGGCATTAGGATATTTATCAATAAGATTGTTATGTGGCTTGGTGACCTTTTCTTTGTTAAACTGATAGCTGACCAGAATAGCAATAGCAATAGCACTTACATTTATATACCGCTCTATAGCCGAAGCTCTCTAAGCGGTTTACAATGATTTAGCATATTGCCCCCAACATTTCTGGGTACTCATTTTACCGACCTCGGAAGGATGGAAGGCTGAGTCAACCTTGAGCCCCTGGTCAGGATCGAACTTGTAACCTTCTGGTTACAGGGTGGCAGTTTTACCACTGCGCCACCAGGGCCACCAGAATGACTGGCTGATGGAGCTACTGGTTAAGAAATAGCTCAGAATATTTGAGTGCTTGAATGAGAGAGAGCTTGGGAGGAGGGACACCACCTCCAGCTAAGGAGAGGGAGCAGGAGTGTATGAAAAAGCAGTTTGACGGTCTGAAACAGAGCGAGTGAGCGAGCGCACCCACACTGCGAGATGGCTGAAGGCACCTTGACGATGCAGAGCCTCTCTTTGGAAATTTGATATGGGCTAGCAGATCTGCTGCATTATGGGAATGTCTGGTGTTTGCCTCCACTTATGTTGTGTTGGTATGTTGTTGTTTTTTAAAAAGCCAATATCACAAAATACCATGTCTCTGGTCCATCCAAACGAAAGCAAACCCAGATGTTAACTGCACTTGAATTTTCTCATCATTCTGGGATGTGAGAATGCTCAAGAGTACAAGAAAGAAATTGGATTTATGCATATGCAGTTTCTCTCCCTTGTATCCAATGTTTTCCACTGGAAGAGGTTAACTCTATGGCCTGTATGCATGTTTGTTGCCTGTTGTTTGTTCTGCTGCCGCTGTTGGTTAATCTATATATTAATTAGTAAAGAGTTTTGTGTGGACATATGTCAGAATGCTTAAGGCAGTAGAAGATGCTGACATCACATCCAGAGCATAGATAGACCACCAGCTGGTTGATAATCCTTCTATTTTGCATCTATTTGGATGTAGGGAAGATACAAAATCCTAAATGTGTACATCATGCATGAGCATATAGTAACACAAGTCGGGAGATAAGCCAGTTTAGTCAAGTGATGGAGAAACTCAGCAGATATAGGCAAGATTCTTACTTGGTTGATGAAATTCAAGATCTCACTTTACTCAACAGTTGTGCACACTATTGAAATATTAAAAAGGAAACTGTCTAGTAAAAGAAGTGGTCAGCCAACAGCCATTACAATGCACTTCAACTGCCCCTTTTGATCTCTATAAGTTCTATCTGAGTGGGAAGCAAATGCATCTTGATTCTAGAGCACATGCTTATAAACACAAGTGCATGAATTCAGAATGCCAGCGGATGGCTCCTCCATAACCACCTATACAGATTTCTAGGAGTGTTATAGAGTTGCAAATATTCTTTGATCAGATCCGTTGTGAGATGAAACACTCTATTAAAACATTATTCAAAGCCAACTGTTTAATATACAGCAGGCAGAGAAGGGTTTTCAGCAATTTGTAATATAAGGGGGATTGTTTCAGGCAGTGATTCTTTGCTGTGATCATAAGGAAGGTCTGTGCAAGAGTATCCTCCTTTTCATCTGTGAAGTGTTGGAGGTTATGTAGGATCCCTTTCTGCAGCAACAACAGGGGCTCTGGAGAGCCCAAGGAGAAAGTGACTGGGGGCACTAACAGACTCCTAAAACAAACAAGATTATAGCAAAGGCAGTTTGCCTGTACATTCACAGACTTCCTCTTGTACACAAGTACAGCCTTGCTGGAGCCGCCCAAAGTTCCGTCTTGTCCAATATTCTGTTTCCCACTGAGGCTACGGACATACACTGAGTTGATGTTTTCATTGAGCTATCTGCCATGACCCCACAATCTCTTTCCTGGTTGATAACTGTCAGTTTGGACCCCATCAGTTTATATGTGAAGTTAGGATCTTTTCACCCCAGTGTGCATCACTTTGCACTGACACTAAACATCATTTGGCATTTTGTTGCCCATTTACCCAGTTTGGAGAGAGCCCTTTTTGGAGTTCTTCACAATCTGCTTGGGTTTTCATCTTCCTGAATAATTTATTGTAATCTGCAGCCTTAGCCATCTCACTGATTAGCCCTAGGGTTGCCAACTCTGAAGCTATTTCTGAAGATTCCCCCCCCCCCGCCCCCGCTCCCCCTACACACACCTTTTCATAATATAAAGCCATGGATTGGCAACCCTCCTCATTCCTGACACCAGATCATTCATGAACGAATTAGATAGCAGTGCTGTACTGCTTACTTCAGTTGTGAGACCATTTATTCCTACTTTGTTATCTGTTTTTACTGATTCATAAGAGGGCCCATCCTCTTACCTTATGATTGGGAAGAGGATGAGGATTGATAAGAGGTAAGAGGATAAATTTATAATTAGATTGATCTTTTGAAAGGCTTGTTCTGCTTCATCTACTATATATTTTGAAGAGTTGGTTGGTTGGTTTGTGCACAAGAAAGTCCTACTTCTCAATGACCTACAGATACCAAATTTTGCATACACAGTCTTGCCACTTAAATTAGCTGAATGCACTAGTTTTTACACTGGGATATGCTAATGGGAAGGTTTAAATTATTTTTATTTTTTAGAATAAATTTTGAATATAATCATATTTTTAACTATTATTCTCCACAGATTTTTAACACTCACTGATCATATCAATAATTCCAAAATACCATCATGCCTAAGAGAAGCAGATCCTTCTCAGATTCACATTTACTATGAATCAAATTTACCATATATGGTACTTATTCAATAAAATTAATAATGTTGAAGTTGAAATCCTACCAGCTTCAAACTGTTCTTTTACTTCCCTTTTGCGGGCGCTTTAATAAAAATTTCTATGACATATACAGGGCGTTTATCAAATTTAGGCTTTACTGTGAGTTTACTGAGAGGCTTTACTGCAAGTTCGAAGTTGCCCCGCAAAACCGAAGCAAAAAGTGAATTTTTAAAACTTGGATATAAATGAGGCTACACTCTAATACGTAATCTTAAGTGGCGCAGCGGGGAAATGCTTGACTAACAAGCAGAAGGTTGCCGGTTCGAATTCCTGCTGGTACTATGTCAAGCAGCAGTGATATAGGAAGATGCCAAAAGGCATAATCTCATATTGCGCGGGAGGAGGCAATGGTAAACCCCTCCTGTACTCTACCAAAGAAAACCACAGGGCTCTGTGGGCGCCAGGAGATGAAATTGACTTGACGGCACACTTTACTTTACACTCTAACACTCAATGGAAAACCTGAATCGTATGTGAAATGCTCCCTGATAGCTCACAGGGACTTCAGGGTAAATCTGGCCATTATGTGAATGCACACCCTCCATTCTGGTGGAGACGCGAGCTAAATGCCCTGGTGGCCCTCAAATAGCCTTTTCACTCATTCGCAGTGAAATGAAATAACCACTTTAGTTATTGTGGGAGATAGTTTTGGTTATTCATGGTATACAGTTTAAATAGCCCCTCTCCCTGCTTCTCAGCTGGCGTGCGGGGAGTCTTAAATAAGAGGCACTAGAGGCCAAGGTGGCTCCAGCCACTCTCGTCTCTTGAGCTGCTTTTTTAAGACTCCCTCAGCTGAGCGGCACAGGGAGAGTGGCTCTTTAAAATTCTTCACGGATGCTGTGCGGGGAGGTTTAAAGTTTAAATCGCGACTGCCCCTACTTCTCAGCTGACATGTGGGCGTTTTTCAGACGATGAGATTTGCAACGGGTAAAGCGTTGCAAAGTGTGACGGAATAGGGCAATGGTTTCAAACCAAGAGTAAAGTGTTATATACTCAGTGCTTCGTTGTAGGCTGGTGGCCATTCATATTTTCCGTCCACTGCAACGTGTTTTCAAGGCAGGAGTGTCCATATGCTCCTTGAAACACATTTATTTGTGCCTCCTCCTGCTTTGTTTGGGCCAATGGAGTTGCAGGGGTGGGTGTGACGTGACAATTTTTTTTAATTTCTCAGCCGCCTTGCGCAAATCTGCCAGCAGGGGGAAGCACCATTCCAAAACAAATCATTGCTTTGTTACACCCTAGCACAAGTGATTTCAGTGAAAATAACAAAAACCTCATGGCGGAGAGGGGGCCATAATAGGAGGGAGCAGCACCAACACCAGGGGAAGTGGCTGACCAGCCCTGGCCCTGCACCTTCTACCCCTGCTTGCCTGGAGGCGCTGCTCTGCAGGGCGGGAGGAGGCCTGTTCGCTGCACCCCCAACCCCCTTCTCCTTCTCAGCCTCGGCTTGAGCTGAGCAGGAGGCAGCTGAGCCATGGCAGCCGCAGCAGCATGGCTTTGAAGGAGCGTTTTTACGAGAAAGACTTCAATTGCTGGAAGCATTTGTCACAAATGTGGTGGTGGGGGAGACAGGCCATGTCAGAAAGGAAAGGAAAAATGGCATTACAAACAGAAAAACGGCATTGGGCTGTTGTGGGGCGAAGGTAGGGTGAGATCTCCCCCACTCCCACATACAGAAGGTTTCTCAAACCTTACTATCAAATATAGTAAAGATTCAGCAGTCAAATAAAAGTTATTTGAGGAATGAAAATAATCGTCCACACCACACCAATCTGAAATGGGGCAAGCCTCCCTACAATGGAAAAAGACAGCTACTTTCCTGCAACCCTATTACAATGTTATAGGGCCATAATGCATTTTTAAAAAACCCAAATCAAGGCTTCAGAAATATGGACAGCACCAGATGACAACGCAGCGACTGCAATGTCAAAACACGGGCAATGTGGAGGGGCACTTAACGGACACTTAATGAATTTGTTGCAGCATGTAATCTGGGAAATGCCATGGAGAGACTAAATGTTAAATACCCACTCTCCCCATGTAGGCTGCTCCATCCACTTTTGCAGCGAGAGTAGATTGTTTAACTAAGGAACCTAACCCCATGGGGGGGGGGGCGTTGGTCAAGCACTCCAGTATCGCGGTCTCCTTTACATTACGCCTACAATATTAGAGGGCTTCCTGGATTTCATTTCTTGAAACGTTGTAGCCATGTAATCCACACAAAATGATTTTCTGTGTTCAGTGATGGACCTTGCCTACTAGTGCTTAATAATGCTGTTTTTAGTAACACTTTCAACCAGTTTACTTTGGACAGACATTAGGTTAACTGGCCCATAATTTCCTGGCTTCCTCATGGATCCCTTTCTAAAAATTTGTTTTATTTTCTAATCTTCCAATAAGCCAACTGATGACACTAAAATTTGAGGGCCACCAGAGCATTTGTCAAACAGGGCTTTTAGCTCACATCTGCTCCGCAATGGCATATTGTTATCCAGAAATCAGCAGTTTAATATCTACATTCTTAAGAAACTTTATGCTGTTTAGACTGAATGACTCATTGAACTTCTACCCATTGTGACTTTAGCCAATTGCAGAAGTAATCTTCTAAGGAAAGAGATAATAGTAAATAGTTTAACATAGATAAAAAGATAAACAGAAAATATGACATGGCACATTGTGCTATATTGAAGGTTTAGTGACCAGCCTCCCCTCCCTCTAAAGAGTCAATAGGAAATGAACTCCTGTCTTGACTGACAGGCTGGTGAGCTCCAGGGCTTAACCAATCAGTACATCAGGTGGGTGGGACCTAGAGAATGGTTGCTGGTAATTCTGGGAACAAGAAAGGAAGATCTGTGCTGGAAGAGCAAAGGGACATGTGGCAATGAAGCTTGCTGCAGCAGGATGACTGCAGCTCTTGGAAGATAGATCTGCAGGAGGCTTGAGTCTCATCAGGAGCCTGGTGAGTTCAAGGAAAAAGAGGAAGCCAAGGCTTTTGGCTTCAGGAACCCAGCATATCAGAACAGTTCATTTAGTCAGATTGTGCATCAGGGATTTGTTTTGCTTTCTGTGTGCTTTGCATTTTCATAACTCTCTGTTCTTTGCAACTAAGATTTTACTGCATGCCAGGGGCGTAACTACAATTAGGCAGGGGGAGGCCGTTGTCTCGGGTCCCCCCGCCATGGGGGGGGGCCCTCAGAGGCTCTCCCCCACCCGATCTTCCTTTTGAAGTTATTTTTAAAAAAATTCTCCTCCTTGTTCTGGCGCTATTTGCTTGTTGTTTCTCTCCGTGAGTCAAACGCTGAGGGGCCCCTCAGAGGCTTCCCCCCACCCAGTGCCTACCCGATCTTCCTTTTGAAGTCATTTCCTGCTATTTCCATTGTTGTTTGTTGCGAGTCCACCCTTGGTGGGGCCCCTCAGAGGCTCTCCCCCACCCAGCTCCTACCCCATCCATTGGCTGGCTGTGGTGGTCATGTGGAGAGAGTCACATGATTATCAGCTGGCTGCCTGGAGAACGCACCGGCTGAGCAAGCAAGCGGACTCCTGACCTGCAAACAAACTGCTCGGAAACAGTGAACAAAAAAAGCAACAGCAACTGTCCTAACTAGGCATGGAGAACGAGCGGCAGGAGCAGGAGCAGTCCTCAGGTTAGTTAGGAGAACAGTGAGGAGGGCGAGGGGAAATGTGTGTGGTGGGGCTAATGCAATGCAGTTGGGGTTTTTTCCCCTCCCAGCCTGTTCTCTGCCCACCCGCCTGCATGGTCCTCTGGTCTCCTTCCCCCTCCCCCGCCCACATGGTCCCCAGCCAAGTCTCCTCTTCTCCCCACCCGCATGGTCCCCGCTTTGTGTTGCAATGCAAAGGCTAGTCTCTGGTGCAGGGTTGACTTTGCCTGTCTCTGTTGCTTGCCTCTTTTAAGTGTCTCCCTTATCTACTTCTTTGGGCCTGGGGGAAGAAATGTATGTGGCTCATGTAACCTATGATGCTGTTCTGCACGGCAGTTGTGTTGCAAAGGCTGGTCTCTGGTGAGATATTGCTGAGTAGGCTAGTGATTCTTCCTATTTTACTTACACTAGAAATAGAAACTCCAAGTGCCAGCCAGGCCCCATTAAAAAAAAAAAAAGATGAGTGGTGCTCAAAAACGTGGGTTGAAGAAAGCAAGGCTAGCAGAGGAGGCCAAGCTGCCCAAGATCACATCATTTTTCACGAATACCAGCCAAGGCACTTCAATGGAGGAAGATAAGGTGACTCAGACAGCAGAAACGGCAACAGTGAGTGCAATCTGCACTGGAACACGTCCTGTAGAGAAGGAACAAAGTGAACTTGCAGCAGATGTGACAGCACAGCAGTCACTACCTACTGAGCAAGGTGAAGACATTCAAATGAAAGGACATGAAGGAGAGACAAGAGAATGTGTTGGTAAGAAATTCAATGTTGATTTGATCTCCAAAGAATTTCCTACTGACAAAGCACTCTTCAGTGAACCCCTTACTACAGATGAAAAGAGCTTTATTATCTCAAATGGGCCATGCCAACCACCAGGTCCATTTCCACGGCACAGCCAGACAAACAGACGTTTCTCAAAAGTTTTTTATTCAGGATTGAGTAAAAGTGGCTTAAAACTGCAGCGGAAATGGCTGTGCTACTCGCCAACTTCAGACAAAGCCTACTGTCAACCATGCTGGCTTTTTTCTCAGGACAGAGAGGGAGCATGGGTGAAAGGAGTTTGTGATTGGTATAATCTAGGTAGGAAGATAGAACTCCATGAAGGTGGTGTTGGCCATCAGGAGTGTAGCACTGTTCTGGATCACTGGCAGCTGAAAAAAACAGTGTCAGCAGAAGCAGAAGCTGCTATTATGAAAGAGGCAAACTTCTGGAGGCAAGTACTTGATAGAATCATCAGTGTCACATTGACCCTGGCTATGTCCAACCTGGCATTTAGAGGTCACAGGGAAGATGTGAGCTCTGGTGGAAACCGTGGAAATTTTCTCTCCATCATCACAATAATTGCAAAATATGATCCTGTATTGCAACAGTTGCTAAATATTCCAGAGCGACACATAAAGTACCTGAGTCCTGCTGTTCAAAATGAACTGATTAATATACTCTCACAAAGCATCAAAGAAGAAATAATAAAGGATGCCAACACAGCTGCATTTTTCTCCGTCATCATAGACACAACGCAGGATGCTGGCAAGACAGATCAGCTCAGCCAGGTAGTCCGCTTCGTTTCTGTTGAGACCAACGAAAAGGATCAGCCAGTTGAAATAAAAATACATGAATCATTCTTGGGCTTTCTGGTGGTGGAGGATCAGACTGCATCTGGCTTCACGCAAAGTATTCTGAATGCTATGGAAAGCAATAAACTGGACATCCTAAAATTGCGAGGCCAAGGTTACGATGGAGCTGCAACCATGAGTGGTGTCTACAGTGGTGTGCAAGCTAGAATTCAAGCTTTACAACCAAAGGCAATTTATGTTCATTGTGCTGCTCACAACTTGAACCTAGTTCTGCATGATGCTATGTCCAATGTTCCAGAGGTAAGGAACTTCTTTGGAGTTGTGGAAAGAATCTACATCTTTTTTGCACACAGCATTAAACGCTGGCACACACTATCTCTCTTAACATTTCAATCAAAAACAATACTGAGGAAACTTTGTCCAACCAGATGGTCTTCACGTCACGAGGCTCTAGTAGCAATTCAGTGCCGTTTCACAGATATTCTCAAAGTGCTTACTGAAATAATTCTCCTAAGCAAGAAAAAAGAGGAAACCACAGAAGCCAAAGCTCTGAAATCCAAAATGGAGAAGTTCCAGTTTGTCTTCCTCATTGTGCTGCTCTCTAACATTTTAGAACCTGTTAATACTGTTTCAAAATTGCTGCAGTCGCCACAAACTGACCTCAGCAAAGCAGCAACCTATCTCCAAACCATTCACACTAATTTGCAAGAGAGCAGAAATAAGTATGACTCCCTCCGCAAAACTGCAGCAAAAATGTCAGAAAAGTGGGGAATATCCCAGGTGTTTGAGGAGCAATGCGTGCGAAAGGTGACGAGGTTTCATGATGAGCTATGTGAGGATCAAAGGCTAACAAATGCAGAGGACAGTTTCAGAGTAAATGTGTTCCTCTGTGTGCTGGACATAGCTTCCTCACAGTTGAAACTACGTTTTGAGGGCCTACATGAAGTCGTCACTACCTTCAATGTCCTTCACCCATCAACACTGGCAACAGCAACTGATGAGGACTTACTTGAAGCAGGAGAACTTATGGTCACAAAATATGACACAGACTTGACTACCTCTTTTCCAAGACACTTAATACAGTTAAGAGATTTATTGAAAGAAGAAATTAAAAAAACAACAACTATAAAGGAAGTTGCTGAACTGCTGATGATTGACAATTGTGGCCTTTGCATCAGTTACCCTGATGTCTGCACTGCATATATACTTTTCCTCACTCTACCAGTAACAGTGGCATCTTCTGAGAGATCATTCTCAAAACTGAAGCTCATAAAAAACTATCTGAGGAGTTCCATGTCTCAGGAAAGACTCAGTGGCCTTGCTCTGCTATCTATTGAAAACGAAAGAGCAAAGAAACTGGATATACAAAAGACGATAGACAACTTTGCTGAAGTTAAATCATGAAAGAAGCCAATGCATTAAGTACTGGATGGTGGTGTGAGATGTCTTGGTTAGGATATGTGCAATGTTATGCTCTTGATTGATACAGTTGGAATAGTTGGTTCTGTCATTCATACCCTTAAACTTTTGTTGGGATGTGTGCAATGTTTACTGTTCTTAAATTGATACCGTTTTTAGTTGGGTCTGTTACGCACACTTTTGTAACTTTTAAAACTTTTGTTGGGATGTGTGCAATGATTACTGTGCTTCATTTGATACTATTTTAAGTTGGATCTGTTATGCACACCTTGTAACTGGGATATGTGCAATGATTAAAGTTCTTGTTCTGTTGTTGTATTAGTTGGTTCTGCTTTCGTGTTATCTATACCTTGCAACTAGTTAGGATAGTTAGCAGAGACATCGGGCCAGAGGAAGGAGAGGTAAGTGGTGATGGCGGGGGGGGGGTGCATTTAAGAATCTTGTCTCAGGGCCCACTCCAACCGAGTTACGCCCCTGCTGCATGCCACCCCAGTATCATTTGGGATGCTGTTGAAATATTCTTGTAAACCAACTTTTTAAGTTTATCTAACCAACCAAAAGCCTAAGATGGAACCAGTTTGTAGTCACTGAAAAGGACTCTGTAACAATTTAAGCGTTCTTAAATACAACCTAAAACTGAAGCTTAAGACAACCTATTTTTATAGCCTTTTGAATATTTTTTTAACCCCTTTGTTCTCTTCCAAGCCTCCATGGATGGTTATAGACCAAGCAGGAGGAAGTGGGGGCTTTTCTCTTGTGCAAACGTGTCTCCAGAAGAGCTTGGCCAAATCAACAATTTAACTTCATGGACAGGCAGCAGGCCTGGGAGAACAATTGGTTTATTCTTGCCTATTAGCAAGGGGGAGCAGATTTTTATATTTGTCAAATAATCAGTTACAGAGGGATCTTGGATTAAAGCACCCAATCCATTGGTCCAATTCTCTGCAAGTTTTAGGGTGCTTGGTGGCAACATTTTAAATCTACCGGAAATATAGAAAGGTTGTAGGAGAAGCCCACCCAGGGCACTCACCAGGGATGGCTCGGCATTTCTTTCCCCTCACATGAGCTAGCTCTGAGACAAAGGCTTTAGTCCGCTACAGGAGGGTACAGATGGGCCTCTGTACCCAGGAGGTACATACAACAGGCAAGCTCTTCTCTTAGCATCTTGAAAGAATGGTGAGAATTAATGATTAATTTGTAATAAAAGGGTTCCAGACAGCCAGAAAGTTGCTCACTTATGAGGAAACTGTGCCATTCCCAGATAAGAGGGATTGTGAGGGAAAGGCATTCTACAAATGTGCATAAGCACTGTTCCAGGCCCAAGGCTTGTTGCTAAACTCTGGAAGCAGAGGGAGGAGCCTGAGACTGGGATACTGGGGCAGACCTACTTAAGGACTTGGTCTCAATCTGGAAGGAACAGTTGCAGAAGCAACTCTGTGATCTACTTCTCAGCCTGACCCTTGTGTGTTATCTTGCTCTTTTGTAGAAATCTTGGCTTGTGTGAACTTGATCATCTGGTTTCTGACCTTGGACTATGCCTGGACTTGTGTTATCATGCTCTCATTTAGACCTGACCACCGAGATTCTGACCTTGGCTTGGTGACCCTGATTTATGTCTCACCCCCTCAGTGAGTCCTTACTGGCCAACCAGCACTGCATAGCCCAGTATGATATGTCAATAGTTGTTTGTGCAAAGCAAAATTAACTGAAGTTACTGTATGTTTGCCATAATAGTGTTAAGTGGAATCTAATCTCTGAAAAGCAGGCAAAGAGATCAGTTTTTATCTGGCAGCTGCTTTTGTTGAGTCATAATTTGGGACCCAGTTTGCTATCTTCCCTAGCTTTCAGTTATGTTAATTTTGATGTGTAATTACTATAGCAAAATATTAATCCAGGTCCACATAATACAATACAACACTGCTTGGCAGAGTGCAGGCCTGTTTGTTTTCCTCTTATGGAGAATTGGCATGTCCCTGTATTCCATGCAGGATAGAGCATATTTTTAATCTGGAAAATGGAATGTTTCCTTCCGACTTTAGTCTAGGCAGGTGTAGTTTGATAGGATCATAATATGAAAAGAGATAAGATTCATTGCCCTTCTATTTCTCCATGTCCTAAGTCTATTTCTCCATGTCAACATCATCAGGAGAGGGCATAACCTCCCTAAATGCCTGCCTGGAGGCGGTGATGGGCTGGATGAGGGATAAAAAACTGAGACTGAATCCAGATAAGACGGAGGTACTCATTGTGTGGGATCAAGACTCGGGAGATGAGTTTGATCTGCCTGTTCCGGATGGGGTCACACTTCCCTGGGAGGAATAGGTACAGAGCCTGGGGGTGCTTCTGGATCCAAGCCTCTCCCTGGTGTCCCAGGTTGAGGCAGTGGCTAGAAGTGCCTTCTATCAGCTTCAGATGATATGCCAGCTGCATCCGTTTCATGAGATAAACGACCTCAGCACATTTACTGGTAACATCCAGACTGGATTACTGTAATGTGCTCTATGTGGGGCTGCCCTTGTATGCAGTCCGGAAGCTACAGTTAGTCCAGAATACAGCAGCCAGGTTGGTCTCTGGGTCATCTTGGAGAGACCATGTTACTCCTGTATTGAAAGAACTACATTGGCTGCCGATAGGTTTCTGGGCAAAAAATACAAGGTGCTGATTATAACCTATAAAGCCCAAAACAGCTTGGGCCCTGAGTATCTAAGAGAATGTCCTCTTTGTCATGACCCCCACCGCCCATTGAGACCATCAGGAGAGGTCCGTCTGCAGTTGCCACTGGCTTGTCTGGTGGCTACTCGGGGACGGGCCTTCTCTGCTGCTGCCCCAAAGCTTTGGAAGGTGCTCCCTGCTGAAATAAGAGCCTCCCCATCTTTGATAGCTTTGAAAATGTCTTTAAAGATGCATCTGCTCATCCAGGCTTTTAATTATATATTGTTTTAACACTGTTTTAAAATATTGTTTTAAAAATTTTAAATTGTTGTAATGTTTTAACTTTTTCCTGCTATTTTGTTTTAACTAATGTTAGTTAATGAGAGACCAGGTGGGTCTTGGGGGCTCCTTCTGCTGTTGCCTGCCTACTCCTGCTTCCCCTGTGGGGCTGCTGCCTGTAGGTAACATCTGTTGGGAGTGTGTGGGGGGTGAGTGCAGGACTGGGACCAGCCCCTGAGTGACTCAGCTGTTCCTCAGGTCATCTGCTCAGTTTTGAGCTTTATAGGAGGCTGCTTGTGGCTGTGGGGTCGCCACCGAAGGGGCGACTCCAAAGGGGGTCGCCCCTTTGGGGGAGTCACTTTGCGGGAGGGCGAGGGCTAGAGGGCTTCTGTTTTATCGGTTTTAGCTGTTTGAGAATTGAGTTGAAGTTGCTGCAATGTGTTTGGGTTCGTCTAGAGATGAGGAAACAGGGGGCGCCTTCATTGACTATGGGGTAGCTATTCCGGTGGTGGTGGGGAATAGAAGAAGAAACACTGGCAGGTCAGCAGGCCATACCAGGGGAAGGGTAGTCAGAAATTTATTAGCTGTCTCCCCTTCCGGCTGTCCTACCAGCTCTTTGACCTCGAGAAGCACTGCCAACAACCCACATAGACTCACCTTGCTCCTCTGCAATGCCAAGTCAGTCCAAAATAAGCCTGAGCTCATCCATGATTTGATTATGGATGAAGGAGCAGACCTGGTATGTATTACTGAGACTTGGTTGGGGAAGGCTAGTGGTCCAGTCTGGTCCCAGCTTCTCCCTTCAGGATATCCTGTAGAGGAGCAGGTGAGGGGATGTGGGCGGGAAGGTGGAGTGGCTGTGGTCTATAAGGATAACATCTCCCTCACCAGGGTCCCTGTTAGGGTTGATTTGAATGTGCAGACCATAGTGAATGTGTGTACTTAGGTTTGGGGCCAGGGATAGATTGGGACTTCTGTTGGTGCACCGATCGCCCCGTTGCCCAACGGAATCCCTTACTGAGCTCATGGACTTGGTCACGGAGCTCGCGTTGAAGTCTCACAGACTTTTGGTGCTGGGGGACTTCAATGTTCATTTTGGGACCAATTTGTCCGGAGCAGCTCAGGAGTTCATAGCAGCCATGACAACTATGGGCCTATCCCAAGCGGTCTCTGGACCATAGCATATTGTAGGTCACACGCTTGATTTGGTCTTCTACTCTGATCAGGGTGGAGTTCTGTGGGTGGAGACTCCTTTGATCTCCCCATTGTCATGGACAGACCACCATCTGGTTAAGGTTGGACCTACAACTACTTCCCACCTCTGCAGGGGTGAGGGGCCTATTAGAATGGTCTGCCCGAAGAGGTTATTGGATCCAGTAAGATTTCAAGAAGTCTTGGAGGGATTCAGTGTTGGCTCTGCTGGTGATCCTGTTGATGCCCTGGTTGAGAATTGGAACAACTTGCTCACCAGGGCAGTAGACATTTTTGCCCCCAAGCATCCCCTCCGATCCGTTTCAAAACAGGCCCCTTGGTATACAGAAGATCTGCGGGGGCTGAAGCAGCAAGGTAGGCGACTGGAGCGCAAGTGGAGAAAGACTCGACTTGAATCCGACAGACTACGACATAGAGCACATTTAAAGATCTATGCTCAGGCAATACTTACTGCAAAGAAGTGTTTCTTTTCTGCCCATATTGCCTCTGCGAGTTCACACCCAGCTGAGTTGTTCAGGGTTGTGAGGAGACTAGTATCTGCCCCCCCCCCGAACCAGAATTTGGAGTCATCAGTTACCCGCTGTGACGTGTTTAAAGAGTTTTTTGCAGATAAAATATCTTGGATTTGGGGCGATCTAGATGGAGACTCCATGGTTAATTTGATGTCTAAACTAGAGGTGGCCAGCAACTCCTCTTATGTGATTCAACTGGATCAGTTTCAGTTTGTGACTCCTGAGGATGTGGACAAGCTGCTTGGATCAGTGAGGCCTACCACTTGTTCTCTTGACCCTTGTCCAACATGGCTTGTTCAATCTAGCAGGGAGGCTGTTATAGACAGCCTGGTGGAAAACATAAATGCTTCTCTGAGGGAGGGCAGGATGCCTCCTTGTCTTAAGGAGGCAATCATTAGACCTCTTCTAAAGTAGCCTGCATTAGATCCCTCAAAGTTGATCAATTAAAGGCCTGTTTACAACTTCCTGTGGCTGGGCAAGGTAATTGAGAAGGTGGTGGCCTCTAAGCTCCAAGCGGTCTTGGAGGAAAGTGATTATCTAGACCCATTTCAAACTGGTTTTCAGGTGGGTTACAGGGTGGAGACTGCCTTGGTCGGCCTGATAGATTATCTCCAATTGGGAATTGACAGAGGAAGTGTGACTCTGTTGGTCCTTTTGGATCTCTCGGCGGCTTTCGATACTATCAACCATAGTATCCTTCTGGAGTGTCTGAGGGGGTTGGGGGTGGGAGGCACTGTTTTACAGTGGCTCTGCTCCTACCTCTCGGACAGATTCCAGATGGTCGATTGGAGACTGTTGCTCTTCGAGAACTGAGCTTAAGTATGGTGTCCCTCAAGGCTCCATACTTTCTCCAATGCTTTTTAACATCTACATGAAACCGCTGGGAGAGATCATCTGGGGATTTGGAGCTGGGTGTTACCAGTACGCTGATGACACCCAGATCTACTTCTCCATACCAACTTCTTCAGGAGTTGGCATATCCTCTCTAAATGCCTGCCTGGAAGTAGTAATGGGCTGAATGAGGGAGAATAAACTGAAGCTGAATCCAGAAAAGATGGAGGTACTTATTGTGCGGGGTCAGAACTCCAGAGATGATTTTGATCTACCTATTCTTGATGGGGTCACTCTTCCCCAAAAGGAACAGGTTCGCAGTCTGGGAGTACTTCTGGATCCACACCTCTCCTTGATTTCTCAGGTTGAGGTGGTGGCCAGAGGTGCTTTCTATCAGCTCCGGCTGATACGCCAGCTCCGCCCATTTCTCGAGATCAATGACCTCAAAACAGTGGTACATTTGTTGGTAACCTCCAGACTTGACTTTTGTAATGCGCTCTACATGGGGCTGCCTTTGTATGTAGTCCAGAAACTCCAGTTGGTTCAGAATGCGGCAGCCAGGCTGGTCTCTGGGTCATCTCGGAGAGACCACATTACTCCTCTACTGATGGAGCTTCATTGGCTGCCAATAGGTTTCTGGGCAAAATACAAAGTGCTAGTTGTATAAAGCCTACAAAGTGCTAGTTATATACAATACAAAGTGCTAGTTGTATAAAATATAAATACAAAGTGCTAGTTGTATAAAGCGTTAAATGGCTTAGGCCCTGGGTATTTAAGAGAGTGTCTTCTTCACTATGAGCCCCACCACCCATTGAGGTCATGTGAGGAGGTCCGTCTCCAGTTACTGCCAACTCGTCTGGTGGCTACACAGAGACGGGCCTTCTCGGTTGCTGCCCCGAGATTGTGGAATTCGTTCCCTGCTGAGATGCGATCCTCCCCAACTCTGGCAATCTTTAAAAAACACCTGAAAACCCATCTTTTCACCCAAGATTTATCAGCTTTTAAAAATTGTCTGTTTTTAATTTTTAGGCTGTTTTTAAATTGTTGCTTTAAAAAATATGTGTGTGTGTGTGTGTGTGTTTTAATTGTTTTTATGTTAACCACCTAGAGACAAAAGTTTGGGCGGTATAGAAGTTTAATAAAATAAATAAATAAAAATAATGTTTTAACTTTTTCTGTTTTGCTTTGTTGTAAACCTCCCAGAGATGCAGGTTTTGGGTGGTATAAAAATATGTTAAATAAATAAATATGAGTAAAGAGAAATTCAGCAGGCACAGCTTCCCCCACCTTGTCAGTGACAGGAAAATTGCACTTTGGTCCTGTGTTGCCACCCTGTTCCAGGGGTTCAACTTGGGCCCCAGATGTTGTTAGACAACAACTCCTATCAGCCACAATGGCTGGCTATTGTATTTGGGATGATGGAAGTTGTAGTCCAACAGCATCCGTGCGGCCCCTTCGGCAGTTAAACGAAGGTTGGCTCTGCTTTTGCAGCACAGCCCAGGAGCGGCTCTTCCCTGCAGGAAATGGCTGCACGGCCCCCGCTCGGAAGCTAAACCAGCCTCCCCACGTCTGACGTCAGATGCAGGGTGTGTGTCGGGGCTGCTCTCGCGGCCCCTGATTGATCAGCTGCCCGGGTTCTTTGAACCCATTGGCCCAATGTGGCTCCGCCCCTGGTAGTTCTCACGAAGAACTGTATTAAGAAAACAACCCAATTTCCTCCTTTCTTTCTGACTCCACCCTCCACATTCTCTACAGATCCCCACTGGGACAAACATCTAAATAACAAAAGATAAACAGATTATTAGATCAAATACAACAAATGCCTATCTCTAACACCACTGAGCACACAGTTGGATCTTGAGGACAAATCCACAACAATTTGTCTGTTCTCACTGTATTGTATGATCTGGATGTTGGATCCCCCTTATTGTCTCAGTATTTTCTTTATTTATGTTCCATAAATGGTAAAGTTACCCCCTGCTAACTTGGCAAAGAGGCACCTTTTACCATGGTGATTCTCTTTATTTAGAAGGGGGACAGTAACTGGCCCTATTGATCCCCAGCACAGTACTTCCAGTGACTGTTGTTGGTGTCTATCTTATGTTTCTTTTAGATTGTGAGCCCTTTGGGGACAGGGATCCATCTTATTTATTTATTTATTATTTCTCTATGTAAACCACCCTGAGCCATTTTTGGAAGGGCGGTATAGAAATCGAATTATTATTATTATTTCTTGTTTACACAGTCAGACAGGTGTTATTGACTGGTATGTTTTATCCAGACATCGAGTCCTTCCCAAGGACCTGGGATGGCTGAATTTTATCACCAATACTGTTGGTTATTATAGATATCGTCGCAAAATATAGGCTGTTCCCAGTAAAGCTGCTTTTTGTAATTGGCTGATGGTGATTTCTGTGGCCCCTATGGTGTTGAGGTGCTCTTCAAGGTCTTTTGGAACTGCACCCAGGGCGCCAATTACCACTGGGATTATTTTGGTCTTTTTCTGCCACAGCCTTTCAATTTCAATTTGTAGATCTTTGTATTTTGTGATTTTTTCTATTTCTTTTTCTTCTATTCTGCTATCCCCTGGTATTGCTATGTCGATTATTTTCACTTGTTTTTCTTTCTTCTCAACTACAGTTATATCTGGTGTATTGTGTGGCAGATGTTTGTCTGTTTGTAGTCGGAAGTCCCATAATATTTTTACATCTTCATTTTCTTCAACCTTTTCAATGTTATGGTCCCACCAATTCTTGGCTACAGGTAGCTTGTATTTTTTGCAGATGTTCCAGTATATCACCCCTGCTACCTTGTCATGCCTTTGTTTGTAGTCAGTCTGTGCGATCTTTTTACAACAGCTGATTAGGTGGTCGACTGTTTCATCTGCTTCTTTACAAAGGCGGCACTTGCTGTTTGTTGTGGATTTTTCGACTTTTGCTCTTATTGCATTTGTTCTTAGTGCCTGTTCTTGTGCAGCCAGTATTAAACCCTCTGTTTCTTTCTTCAAGTTGCCATTCTTAAGCCATTGCCAGGTCTTGGTGATGTCTGATTTTCCACTTATATTGTGCAAATATTGACCATGCAGGGGCTTATTTCTCCATTTTTCTGCTCTGTTCTTGACTTGTTCTTTCTTGTAGGCCTGCTTTGTTTCATTGGTGTTGAATAGTTTCTCGTTATTGACCATTTGAAGTGCATCTTCTTCACTGTCCCTTATATATTCTTCAAGGCCTCTTTTCTCCTCTTCTACTGTTTAATGGACTTACAGCATTCCTCTTCTACCTGAACTGCGAGGGAGGTATCACCTATCGACATCACTGCGGGGGTGCAAAGCATAATTGATGGTCATTATTTTCCTGGTCTAACGATCTAGCGTCTCTCGCTCTGCCTGGGTCCAGTCTATTATTCCTGCAGTGTATCTGATAACAGGTATAGCCCAGGTGTTTATGGCTTGTATGGTGTTCCTGCCATTGAGTTTGGACTTTAGGATTTTTCTAACTCTCCTGATGTATTCACTTCCAATTTTTCTTTTAACTTCAGTGTGTGCAATATTATCAGCCTGGAGAATGCCCAAGTATTTGTAAGGTTCTTTCTCTTCCAGGTTCTTGATCTTGCTTCCATTGGGCAGTTCTATTCCTTCTGTTTTTCTTATTTTTCCTCTTTTCATTATTAATGCAGCACACTTGTCTAGTCCAAACTCCATTGCTATATCGCTACTGAATATACGGACAGTGTTTAGCAGTGATTCAATTTCTGACTGGGACTTTCCATACAACTTCAGATCGTCCATGTACAGCAGATGGTTGATTTTACTTGATGTTTTAGATGTTTGGTATCCAAGGGCTGTTTTGTTTAGTATTTGTGAAAGTGGGGTCATGGCGATTACAAACAACAGAGGCGATAGTGAGTCGCCTTGGAAAATGCCTCTTCTAATGCTAACCTGTTCAAGTGTCTTGCCATTGATTGTTAACTGTGTACTCCACATGCTCATGGCTTTTAAAATAAATATCTGAATGTTTTTGCTGACACCAGTTGTTCCTAAACATTTTAGTATCCATGTGTGAGGCAATGAATCGAAGGCTTTCTTGTAGTCAATCCATGCAACACTTAGATTGGTTTTTCTTCTCTTGCAATTTTCTAAAATCATTTTGTCAATCAGCAGCTGGTCTTTTGTGCCTCTGGAGTTCGGGCAATTTCCTTTCTGTTCAACTGGAAGCTGTTTGTTAGTTAATAAGTGTTGCATCACTTCATCTGCTATTATTCCAGTTAATAATTTGAGCATGGTTGGCAGACAGGTTATTGGTCTATAATTACTTGGAACTGCACCTTTTGCTGGGTCTTTCATGATGAGATGAGTTTTCCCAGTTGTTAGCCATTGTTCAATATCACCTCCTTGCAAAATGTGATTGAACTGTTTTGATAGTTGTTTATGAAGGCTTGTTAGGTGTTTAAGCCAAAAGCCATGCAGTTCATCGTCGCCTGGCGCAGTCCAATTTTTAATTTTCTTTGCTCTTTCACTTATTTATTCTGCTGTTATTATTAGATCTTGCATTTGTTGGTTACATTTTTTGACCTCTTTCATCCAGCCTGCTTTTTTATTATATTCTATTGGATTGTCCCATAATTTCCCCCAGAATTGCACTGTTTCTTCTTTATTTGGTGTTTCTATGTTTCTTGCAGTTTCTCCTTCTATGCTTTGCTAGAAACGTCTCTGATTCAACTGGAATTGGAGATTCTGCCTGTGTTGTGTGATTCTGGCTTCGTATCTGCTAATCTTCTTTGACACTGCTGTTATTTGCTGCTTTATTATTTCCAGGACTTCTCTAATTTTCCTTGAATCTAGGTGGTATTTTTGGATCAGATACTGTTTGGTGTTTTCATTCTTCAGCTTCTTGTCTTTCATATCTTTCAGTTTACTAGCATCTGATCTGAGCCTGGAGATTTTATTTTCTAATCTAATCTTCCATTTAGGTGATGTACTGCTTTCTTTTTTTACAGGTCCACTGATCTTATATCTGAGTTCTTGTGTTGTTATTGTTCCTGCACTGTACATTAGTTGGTTTGTTTCTTGCAAATTATTGGTTGTTATTTCTGCAAGTGCAGCATTGACATCTTTTAATGCCTGAGCAAGTTGTTTTTTGGCAACTGTTTTTAGAGCGGGAAGTCGAACCCTGGTGGTTGTTTGGTTCATGTGCTCAGTTTTTTTTTGCTTTAGTTCTTGTTGCTTTTCTGTTAAACGGCATTTGGGTTTTTGAGTTGAAGGCAACGGGGAGGTTGCCTGGTTTTGATTTTGAAACAGTTCAGCAACGGTGGTATCCTCTATTTCCAACACCTCCTCCATCTGCGCCTGAGCAACTGCTTCAGTTGGTGGTAATTCTTCTTCCATGTCTTGAGCCTGTGTTGCTCTTTGCAGTTCTTCCAGCTCAACTCCTGTGAATACTTTATTTCTTATTATGAATCTTCTCTGGTCTGCTAGCCTTTGTTCTGTTATTTCTGTATCTGGATGCTTCTCTTTCCAAATTTGGTACATTCTTTTTAAATAACCTCTTCTAGTTGGACTAGACTTGTAATAGCAGATCATTATTTCCTTGTTGGCATTTTTTGTATATTTTTTTGGTTAAGCGACGTTTCTTCCAGTAACTTTGCTGTCTTCAGCCCTGGTTGCTCAACTGAAGATCCTGAGTCCTGTTGCCCACTTGCCACCAGATGTTCAGGGTCTACAGCACCTGGCGCGGTCCTTGTTGACCCGGGCGACAACTGATCCAGTATAGATTTATTAAAGTTACATCTCACTATATTGTTGATGGGAGAGGCACTCTTTGTCTGGCTCCTCTGGTGAGACCTGTCCAGTATGGTTGGACCTCTGGCATAGCTCTCACCTTCCTCAGAGCACACAAGCCCCACAACCACGCCAAGGTAGTGCCTCACTGGGGAATATTATTATTATTATTATTATTATTATTATTATTATTATTATTATTATTATTATTATTATTAAATACATGGCAGAGAGACTGAAAAGCAATAAGAAAACCATTAACATGAATACCATGTTTAGGGTTGCCCCCCTGTTCTTAACACCTTGTCCTTTCTACCCAAAACAAAACCCACAGAATATAATGCCCTTATGTGAGAATACTACTGCTCCAGATAACTTTTTTGAACAAGTTTGACAAATCCCCTTTGTTCTTTAAGTTTTTATCCCACCCTTCTCTTGTTTCCTTGCCACCAACTTTTATTTCTTTATTTAAAAGAGATTTTAAAGATAAGTTTAAAGAGGTTGACTTGAAACTTTGTGCCTAGTCTCTGAAAATGAATTTGGAGTACCTGGGGAATGATAGTACACAGGCCTTTAGCAGGGCCTGTGGAAAAAATTATTTCAACTAAAACAAACATGCACTGATCTAGGCCCTGTGCTGCATGAGGGAAAGAATAGAGGGAAATATTTATGAGCAAAAGATAGTGGTTTCACTTGCTACAAATGTTACAAATCTAGAGCACTGTTCCTGTAGTCTAGGTCCAGGACACAAAGCAAAATGATGGTCTTTTTTCCATTCACTTGATTCAACATCAAAATAAGATCTTCCACAGGATTGGTTCAGGCAGGGGGTGTTTTGCTTCACAAGCATTATCACTGTGATACTTATGAATAGTTGTAGGCTTGAACAATAGCAACTAGTTTGGCCTGTGGAAGTAGAATTGCCAGCTAGGGACTGTTGTAGAGGATAGGCAGCTATTTGGGAGAGCAAATGACTTTTTTTGCATGGGTTGGGGTGTCCGAAGTTCTTTGCGCTCAGGAGCAGCTTCTCTTCCTCTCTGTCTACTTCTGACCATCCATCCAGTGGGGAAGCCAGAGTGGAGGTCCTGCTTCAGTGGCAGGTTGCAGAGCCACATGATGCAGGAGCACAGATAGGTGGGCCCGGCAGGTGCAGCTGGCTTCCTTGATGTGGTGTGCGTGGCAGTGAGAAGTTATCAGTTAGCTAACTAACTCACCCCTGCTTAACTGAGTAAAAAGGCACCTTTTACAGTGGTGAATCTCTTCTATTTATCATGGGCAGAGCAACTGGCCCTATCCAACCCCAATACGACACTCCTGCAGTGGCTGATGCTGGTTTTAGCCTCCATTTCTATTTAGATTGTGAGCCCTTTAGGGACAAGGGGGCATCTTATTTATTTATTTAGTTTTTGAAAACCATTTTGAAACCTGTTGAAAAGCTATTTATAAATGTAGTCATAGAGAGAACAGCAAGTGCGTGGGAGACCATGCATGCACCACTGTACCAGCATTCAAAGGGGCTGGCTCGGTAGCTAGCTGGCTGCCCCACCTCCAGCCAAGAGGTGACGTTGCTGGCCTGGCTGGGGAGAGCAGGCTGGGTGACCCTGGTGGGGAGGAGGACAGAGGATTGTGTGTGTGTGTGTGTGGTAAACCTAATCAGGAGATGAATTTACGGTTAAGAAGCAGGGGCCTTGAGAACTCTGCACCTAGACGGAAGACTGCGCAGACATACAGCTCCCCTGGTCATCAGCTTCACAGTGGTGAGCTGTATTTCTTCTCAAATTATCCATTTTTAAATCAAAATATGCATATATAATACCAATATGCATATATAATACCAATAAACATATGCAAAATGGAGACATTTTTGGTGAAAAGTGTCCTCTTTTCCATGTTTTTGGTGATGGATATAGACTTTTTCCACCATCCAGACCTGGCAATCCTATGTGAAAGGTGGATCATCATTGCTGAGTTGGAACAACTTCACTAGAATAATCAGGCCACCTTTACAAGAGACACTTAAATTAATGTTTTGTATTTCCTGAATCTGTGCTGTGATACCACATTACACCCAGATGTGTCATTTGTGTTTAGACCTCAACATTTATCAGCTCTGAGGAATAACACACTTGCCATTTTCTAGTGTGCAAGAGGTTACACTCTAGAAGCTGAGATGGTCTATGGCCAAAAGAAAAAAGCCCATAACAAACATCATTAGGATTGTGGTAGTCTGCATGAACAGAAAAACACACACATGCTATATGATTAAAATAACACATCTTCATTTATGGGATTTAAATTAAATATGCCCACCTCCTACCTATGTATACGCTTCACTGACTCTCTCCATGATTAAATTTTGGGGGAGAAAAGGGGTGTTTTGAAACCACCTTCATCATTGCTGCCTGTGTGAAGTTTAATCCAGTTTCATACAACAACTGTTCAGAAAGAGCATATATAAGTGAGCTACTGGAAATACCTTGTAGTATAGCATAACTCGTTTTTAGGTGGTGGTATTCTGGAAATTCAGACTATTCTAAGAATTAGCTTTATACAGTCGAAGGATGACTTTAAAATAATGAACAGGGTCACCGGAAAAATGTCACTAGTACTTCTTGTTTTTAATATACCTTAAGAAACTGAACAAAGCAAATGCGTTCACTGGCTCCCTCAGGAAAAGGCCAGTCACTTCCTGAGCAGTAATCTGCCTGTTTGCAGCAGATAGATCCTCATTGTTTGCCACTTCCAGTTTCCAGTAATGGGAATGATTACTTGACCAATATCTAGCCAGTTTGTACTAGAGTCCTGGAAAAACATACCCGCTTTGTCTGCTGAGAGAAGCTTCGCTGCCTGGTTTTCAGTTTTGGAAAAGAAATTGAAAGTTCTTCATGGCTGAAGATCCTTGAAGGAGGGGACAATCAGAACTAATGAACATCGCTTTATTCTGGAATTTCAGGTCTGCTCTCCGACGAGATGTATTGTGTTTTGCTGTTGATTCTCTTGCATTGTAAGTTTAGGACTACCACTGAACATATCCACTTAACATACATGCTTTCCCCTGTTGGCACCTTTGATGATGTTTCCTTTGTTTTTCCAGGTTGCAAGCTGAAAGCTCAAGATAATGGTGAGTCGGCAACTGTTAAAAATGATCTCTGTATTCTGAAAATATTCGGGTGGGATAATAAGAAACTAGTTACTCTCGATTTAAATACATGTAACCAAAAGAAGAATTTGACTTGGTAGAATCTGAAACCTCTAACTTTCATGAACTAACAGAATGCGTAGAAAGATGTGTGCTACTTCTTATATTTACTGACTGAGGTTCCATATTATAATCTAAAACAGTCGGTTTAATGATCCGCCTGAATCACAGTCCACTGAAGCTGAAGTATTTAGTTGTACACCAGTAGAGTTCTTTTGTTTTCAGTATGACCAAAGTGGATTAAATTTCCAAGACCTTCAATTTAATTGCATTAGGGCTACACTAGATGTTATATGGGAGATCCCCAAATAAGATATTCTTATTAATGGATCTGATGTTAAGTATTAATATCATCAATGGGGGATGGGGGGGATGGGCTCCAATTCAGGTGGGGACTGTGATGATGGGGAAGGGGTATTAATTAACCCTTTCTCCTCATGCCATTTTTATGATTAAAATTGCACAAGCTATTTGCACCACGGCGGGGGGGGACATATGAGGATCATGCAAGCATATGTATGTTTTGCTATTCAGGGTCAAATGGCAGCTTTGTGAGGTGGTTTTATTTGGGAAAATGGCATAGGGAGAAAAGTTAGCCCCTTCCACAGCACAATCGTGACTCAAATTGCCCTTCTGGTTGCTATTAGCAGTTATAAAAACAGTGGGAGAGCCTATTCCCAAATCCCATCCAGTTTAGCTTTTTACACATCAGTTGGAAATGCCACCAAATTTATGATGCGCAAAGAGCAAAATGCTGTACATTGTAATGCAATCTAAGTAAGTATTATTATCCCCCCTGTTGCAGCCGGGGGCTGAGACTGAAAGGCAGTGGCTTGCTGAAGGCCAACAAATAGTCAGGGAGGGGGCTACGAAAGGCCCATGGGCCATATATTGTATAAGCTTGATGTAAGGCATTGCCCACCATAGGTTTATCCTCATCATTTACTGTTTAATTGAAATGACTTTTAACAATAATTAAAATTAGCCAATTAATTTTTTTTAAAAAAACCCAATCCTATGCTTGTCAGCTGCAGACCCATTTGTTTGAAACTCAGGCCTGTTCTTTTCATGTATAAAGTGTCTGTCTGATTTTGAGAGTGAAACGGGCATGTCGGTGAGGGTCACTGAAGCCTCCCTGCACCTGCTGCTTACCTTCCTGTAGCCTTTCCGCCTCCTGGACACCTATTTGCCAGCTGAACCCGCTTGCAATATGAGAGTCTAGTTGGTGGGAATGTTACATCAGGAGAGGCTTTAGGACGGCAAGTCAAAGGCAGTGGGTAGGTTTAACAGAAGCCCCCACCCACCTGTTTCTTTTGCTCTGTGGGTCCCCCGCTCCTGATTGGGGCAGAACCAGGTTTAAGCAAATAGGTCTGCAGCTGTCACACTTGTTTTGAACAGATGTGTATTTGCATGTATTCACTAACTGTAAAGAAATAGCATTGCTTCCAAACATGTGCACACATGCAGATATGCCATTTAACACTTGTATAACCTTTCCAAGCAGACAGCTCTTGCAAAATGTCTCATTTAATCTAGTGTTCCTGGGGGGGGAGGGGGGAGAACTAACACACATATTCTACCAGTATCTATAGGATATTTAAGGTGACTGATACTAAGACAGTTATTAAAGTAACACAGTTTTCAATCACAATAGAAAAAGTTAAAAATACATCTTAAACAAAATACATCTAACACATATATACACACACAAAACCAGATTTGCATAGCAGTGGAAAAACAAAGCCACGCAACAGCAGCAGCAATAGTTTTAAACCTGACTAATATAAAGACCTGAGAAAGCCCTTTTAGAATTTTCCTTTTAAAAGCAGGCAGTGACAGAACCAGCCATACATTTTTTGGGAGGCTTTTACCAATCTTGGGCTTCACGAGTGAAAGGACCTTTCCTACGCACCCTCTTCTGCTGAAATATCTAATGGCAGGGGGACTGAAATGAGGGGCTCTGAAGTACAGCGGAATGCTCCAGTAGGCTTATCTGGGGGGAGGCAGTTCTTGAGATATTCTTGTCCCAGGCTGTATAGGACCCACATCTGATGCCTTCAGAATCACTGCCTTCATCATCATGCATACATTTAACCAACATGCATTAGTTTTGACAGCACAGTTTTAACCTCAAACTATAACAAAACAATTCCTCACATCAAAGTTTTCAGGAAGGTGTAATTTATGGTATACCAAAATTCTTCCACAATCTTACCCCAGCAAGTTCCTCTCCCCTTTTAATAATGATCGTCTTACTTTTTCACTTCTTTATTTAATGGCTGATATCCTTACTAATGTCAAACTTGTGAAAGAGTATTTTTTGTTGCGCAAAGGGGGGCAGGATGATGATCACACCTCTGTGCTTCCCCCCTCAAATGTCCCTGAGGGTCCCACAACCAGGACGTCTTACAAACTGAGAGGTCCCCCCTTTCCCCTTTTTCTCATTTGTAGGGTACTATTTGCCAGTGTTGATGTGTAAGGCCCTTCCATGTGTAAGATCAAGGGCAGTTGAACATCCCGACTAACATCATACACTCATGTAAATATCCTCAAACTGAGGAAAAGGGAAAGGGAACCTCCAATGAATATTTAGTCCCAGACCTATTAAAGTCTTTGAAAGGTCCTGATTGTGGGTCTCTCAGGGACATATTTTTGGGGAAAGGGGGGTTGAAATTATTTTTTTGAAAATAAAGCCATTTGGAAGAGCTCTTCTTACGTCTTAACACTGTCTTCTTATGGAAAGTATATACACTTAAAGATGTACTTTGGCTAAGAAAAGTCAAAATTTTGTTTTAAAATATAAAATTAAAACTTGAATGCTAATACATTTTTATGAAGAGATTCTTTGTAACTTTAATTTTTATGAATAATTTGATGTATAAAACAGAACCCTAGCTGTTTTTTCCAACAACAAATAAGACAAAAGTCTTAATATTTGTACATACCATAGCTTGGTAGTTTTTTTTTGTTTAGTGACTTATTATTTCTAAAGTTTCCAAAAATTACCGGATGCTATAGATGGCTGCATGTTTATAGAAAGTCCAGTCTGATTTCCTCTGTGCAGGCAACTGAGTACAATCAAGATGTCGGGAGAGGAGTGGGATTGTACCAGCAGCTTCTACCCCGCCCCCGGACCTCCACATATTGATCCGGCTTGGCATATGTAGACTCTCTTCATGGTCTGTACTCTGTAGTTTTGCAAGGTAGAGGACAAAACTAGTTGTGTACAGCCTGTATATGCAAAGGGTAGCTTCCATGTGTGATGGTCAGAGGTAGGGCCTGCCACCACGATTCTGATTCCTCTCTTTGACTGA